>NC_142252.1:21086519-21418186 GCF_052056855.1 Sturnus vulgaris | reverse complement strand
AAGTGGAGAGGCTGAACAGCACTTTTCTATGGCATTTCCATCAATGTTACACTGAATGCTTTGCAGTGTTAGCACTGCTGTAAGATGGCTAAACATCATTATCTTCTTTAGACAAACAAGCAAAATGCAAGATTAAATGTTTAATTTGACCAAAGACATAAGGCAAGGGTGCCACGCACCCAGAGGCAGCCCCCAGGAATTCCTAAACTTTGTTTTCTAGCCTATAGTGCAAGTATTAGAAGAGCATAAATGTGTAATCCAGTGATATAATTAGCATGTACATAGAGATAACCTTTCTTCCTCTTTCCAGCCTTCAGGGGGGACACAGTGTGGTGGTTTAGCTTCTGTCCTTGCTGAGGAGAGACTAGACTGCTTGGATAATCAGGGAAAAGGCAGAGAGAAGGATGGGAGTGATGGCAAAGCTTCTTTGTGTCTCGCAGCTGGTGTTTCCCTTTTCCTAAGTAAACAGCAAATCAATATTTGAGCATGATCTGTGCCCATGCAGGTGAGTAATGAGAAGGTTTTGGTAGCTGAGGGCTCATCTTCCTGCCTGGATGAGGTGGGAGATGAGGTGACACATTCAGAGGTGAAACTGGAGCATGCCACAGGGAAGGCCAGCAGATCCCTTGATATTGAGCTGTTCTAAACTTTGCCAGGATTAATTACATGCCAACTGCACAAGCAGGGTCCAGGTTCCCTTGGGATGCTCTGGAGCACCAGGCTAGTGAGAAACAGCTCTGGGAAAGGAGCAGTATTTTCCTCCTTCCTAGGGGCTGGATGCACATGGAGCATATGCATGTGGAGCACCCACAGTTCTTACAGCCTGAATGGGATGGAAGCTGAAATGTTCCTTTTGGAGATACTCACACACATCCCTCCCCTTGGTAAATCCACCTGCCCCAGTCTAATGTCTGGCATTTTGGTTTTCCACTTGTTTTCTGCCCTTTTTGCATGGGTACCAATCGTTCCCATGGTGCAGAATAGTGTAGGAATGGACGCAGGGTATGACAGATAGAAGAGTCTGTGTGTGCAGAGCTTTAAATAATGCAATATACATGAAGGGCTCTGTTTGGGTTTGCAACAAAGCTATTTAACCACCAGAAAGGAAAAAAAATAAATAAGAGAACTACAGAGAAAGTGGTATAATCAATTTTCACATTTGTAAAAAGGTCTCGTTTGTCACTGTTGTCTTGAGGGAGGAAGGTAAAAGCCTTAAAAACTGCAACAGTGCAGGGAAATGGCAAATCAATGGGTGAGCTGAGCAGGAGGTGGGGAACCAGGAACATCCTGGACCTGTTCTGACAGGCTCCCTCTAGGAAAGTAGTGAAACCACATGAAATTAGTAAAATTTGCTGCTCCAACAGTAAAATGGAGAAATTCAGTGCCTTAAAGAAGTGTGTGGTGGTTAATCTGGATTTTCTACAGAAGCAGATGAGAAACAAGGCTAAAAATGATTAATGTTCCCCTAGATGTGCCTTGTTGAAGTCAATATTGGTTTTGTACCTGCACATGCTCATCTGCAGAAGGACCCTAGAGGCTCTGTGCACTTTCAAATGCTGCTCATTTGTGGTGCTGTGTCATTTTGCATTCCAAGTGCAGATTTGATACCAATTCTTCGAGTACAGCCTCCCCCACCTTTCTGCAGTCACAAACCACAGTGATGCCAAACACACGAAATTCCTAAAGGAAGTTTGGGCTCACAGGTCGGGGTGCTCAGGTTTTCAAGGACCAATGTACTGACCACTGAGGTTCAGGCGTTTTAAACACCATGGGAGAGGTGCCCAGGAACACAGATTTGTCTCACACAGACTCATAAATTCATAGAATGGTTTGGGTTGGACAGAATCCTAAAGATCATCTCATTCCAACTCTACCTGCCATGTGCAGGGACATCTTCCACTAGACCAGATTGCTCAGGGCTCCGTCCAACCTGGCCTTGCAAATATGCTGGCACATCCTTCTGCAACCTTGGATTTTGGGAGTAGCAGCTCCAGACCCTGAGCTGTCACAAGAGGAGAAGCATCATCTGAATTTTCTGGAATGTAGTGAGTTGCCCATTTGCAATGCTGGGCATAGATTCCTCTAACAGTACAACTGCCAGCAGCATCAGTGGGATGATTGCAGCCTTGGGTCTGTGACTCTGAGCTTTTCCCTGGTTTTAGGTAGTAGGTTGTACTAATTTCAGTAATTACCACTTTGATTAAGTAATACATTTTCTGTACCAAATCCCACCGTGAGAGTGGACAACGGCTGCCTTTGTATCACTGAAACTGTAGACCTGGGCTATCAGACAGTTTCTTCTAGAATTATACTCCTTTAAAAACTGTCTTTGCTTTAACAACACACAAGAGGAAATCTCTGTAATTACTGGGCTGTGTTTTCTTTTTCTTTCCTCAGTGGATCCATACTTTTACATCTCAGAATGAAAGTCATTATGGTTTGCTGCAGGCCAGACAGGAGAGCTTTTTTCATTTGACATAATTCACAGAATGGGTTATTTATTAATGTGTGAGGCTCTCTAAACAAAATGGATTTTTACTCTTGCGAGAGTCTGGCTGATACATCATTATGACAACTTATTTCATTTCTGGGTAGCATTTTGAACCCAGTGACGAAAACACAAATCCTTCAGTAAAGAACTGATTTAACACTAAGGCTTCCAAACCAGGAAAAAATTCCCCTGTATATCAAATACAGGACCTGAAAATCCACTATTTTTAAACCTCTAGTTTTATTTTGAAGACTGTTGGTTTTACAGAGATTCCTTTATTCCCCACTAAGAAACTGCTGGGCTTTTTCCTCTCAATGCTGACTCTCACTCACCAGCAGTCTTTCTACCTTTCTTTAATGATTCAGTAGGAGTCTGAGCTGGCCTTTTACACAGTAAGCACATCAAGCTTACAAACACCGTTCAGCTCTTGCCGAGTTTCAGCTGCATTTATCTTTTGTATGTGCACATGGTCTCATTAATTACTTATCGTGTTCCATCAGCAGTTATACAAATGTAATTGATCATGCCTCGCTGCCCCACTTCCACTATTTTGGCCATCAGCTAATTAATGCAGGAGAGGCTCTCAAACAACTGCTTTCCTCAGAAGAAGCTGGAAAAACACATTCTTCAATCTCAAGCCTACTAAAGGTTCCAGAAGAAGGAGTAGTAGCATATGCAAATCAATAGGAGCTTTTTTGCATATGCAAACAGGAGCCTTGAGCTGGGGGGAATTTAGCTGATTGTAACCTCTGTCTAATTCCTCAACAGAAGCCTGAGGTAGGTTCAATGCACTTCCAAGGAAGTGAATAGCAGCTCCTGCTGATTTTATTACATTTTGCTGCTTATTCTTCTTGTTCACTAGGACAAAAACCCTTGCCTTACATGAGTAATTCTGCTGCGTTTCAGCACAACCGGTTATGTGAGTAATGTGATCACAAGTGGATCAAAGATGATGATTTAGAATAGAGTTCATGTGTTTAGTCATTTATCATCATCAGTCAGGCAAAGGCACTGCAACACCTAAGTGATGTGTAGTGTGAATAATACCTGGTGATGTAGCAGGAGGGCTTTTGATGTTTCCCAGTGAGTTACAAACTCACATCTAGCACTAAATCAGTCTCTAGGATGGTACTAGAGAAGCAGAATTAAATGAAGAATTATGTGTTCTTAAAACTGATAATAGCATATAAGTTAAAGTATTATAGCATACCTGAGGAATGCACACGCACTGCCCAGAGATGTCCTCATGTAGCAAGGGAATCAGTGTGAGCCAACATGATTACCTTAACTTACAGTAGCTAATTGCATCCTTGCTCTTATCCTCCCTTAGTGGCAAGACCCCAAAACCCAACCTCTTTCCCTGAGACTTTTGTCTCCCAGCTACAGTCAGTAGAGTGTCCCCATGGTGTGCTGCCCTGCCTGGCAAGCATAATTCCATTGGTGTGCCTGCACACGAGTAAGAGAAGAGCTGCTGAAATATCATTGCTGTAGTTCCTGTCTGTGCCAGAGCTCTCAGCCAAAGGAACTTGACATATTGCTTCTTTCTGTCTTAATTTACTTGGAGCAGAGCTGGTGACCCCGGTTATTAATTGCACATCTCCCAGCCCCTGTCGCTTCCCAGCTGGTTGTTTAATGAGTGGAACACACCTGCTGGTGCCCAGGTGTCTTAGACAAAACTCTGGAGAATCCAGATGCTCCTGGAGTGCATTGCTCCAGGGCTGGAGTGGTCCAAGACCTGTGCCCAGTGCTTCCTGACTGTTCCCATCTGGGAGTGAAGGACAGCCAGGAGAGGCAAACATTTCCTTCACTACCAGACCAGGGTGCCCAAATCCTACCTGGAGCCACCCTGGCATTGCTGAGCACCACGGGGCAGTGGCTCATCTAGCACAGCTCAACAGGTCTGTCATTAAGACCTGGTTCAGTAATGCTCAGGCACACGTTTAAAGCTAAGTTTTAATTGTGCAGCTGCAGGTGGAATGTGCCCAGGTGTGCAAGTGATGCACAAAGGGGTGTCTCCATCCGCAGCTTAATAAAAAACTTTGTAGAGGAAGACTCGGCCACACTCAGGGAGCTGAGGATGGGCAGGAGGAATGGGCCAAACCTCTAAGTGAGGTCATGGTCACCAACAAACTGAAGCCAATGGCTGCTGAGAGAGGGGCTGCCCTGAGCCCACATGTGTGATTTTATAGATGTTTACTGAAGTTTTGACACAGATACACCCATAGACAGCTGTAGCATGGCAACAGAAACCCATTTCCCTGTAGGCAGAAGGCCACTTTGATCCTGTCCTCTCAGAATTAGGATGTGGTGCTGGAAACGCATGTGCTGCAAAAGCTCTTCTTCTGTTCACCTGCCAGGTAGATTTAATTTAATTTATGGTATCATGACTTTCAATGAATTATTGATACAGTGACTGTGCAGGGGAACAGAAACAATAGAGTCATGTGCTGTGTGGCTCCACCTCGCTGGCTTTGTTTCATAAGTGCCTGGGCATTGCTCTGACAGTTTTATTGTGGGGAAAAAATAGTTTTCTCTTAGAGATGTTCCAGCCTGGTGACAGCAAGGGATGGGCTGTGGTGGGAGCATAAATGCTGGCCAGAGCACCCAGTCCCTTGAAGATGACTTCATAGTCTGGAAGCAGGACTGCTGTTCAATGAGCCAAGAAAACTCAAGAGAATTTTTCTCAATATACAAGAGAAAAATTACAGTTTCCATTTCTTTCAATGTTGGCATTTCCCCGTTGACAACCACAGCTTAGCTGCGTCTAATTCCTTGTAAATGAGAAATGTCTTAGGAATCTCTGTGGATCTGAGTCTGCTCCTGTTTACACGTGGGTGGTTTAATGAGTTCAGCCGACTCACCCTGGACTGAGGTGAGACTCTGGCCAGGTTTTCATACCCGTAGGAAGTAGCTGAAAAATGCCTGCTGTATTTCTGGACTCTGGATATTTTGCATACCTAGATCTACTGTCTCTCACAGACTGACAAGCTCAGACCCAACCATGGCTTTATATATAATAGAGGGCACAAATCTGGGAGTGATTTGGGGGTTTAAATTTTTTTTTATTAATGTGAGAGTCATAAATGTTGCCCCCCTGCTAATATTATTTTTGTGTGACATACAGATCCCACTGCCACACACAGCTGAAGAGGCATTTGCTTTGTTTTTACATTCCTATTTTTAAAATGTCCTAAAAATCCAAGTAACAATATGTTGCTTAAACATTATAATGATTTTAATAGCTCAGGTGCTCTGAAAGAAAAGTTTTGATTATTTGAGGACTAAGAAGTCAGTTACAGACTGCTCTGTTATCCTCTTTTTTTGCTTGGCTTCATGAAGAGCCCAGGATTGTGTTTATGTTTATGTAAGTTCTTGCCATCCTATTTGCTTGAATGTTGCAGGGCTTCAGAGAAAAAACATCAATTTAGCCATTAGGAGATTTTCCTGTTCTCATTGAATTTTCTAGAAGAATCTCCTGTTGCCTTTAAGGGAATGTGGAAGAAATTTTATTACATGTGCGTGATTTGAGATCTGAGAAAACAGACTGTCTTCAGAAGGAAGTAGTGTCAAATCAGCCTACAAATATAACTTTTTAAATGATTTTGGCTGGAATCCTTTCTGATATGATCCCATCTGAGACTCTGAAGCTACACAAAGAATGAATTTTCATCATTTTAGTATAATCCAAAAAAAATTAGGGAAGGATAAGATATGCCTTGACATGAGAGTTATGAATAACTCCCTGAGGAGAACGTTTTATGTTTTAAAATGCTTCCCTTTACTGCAACAAAAGAAAGAGATTACTTTGGGGGAAAACTAATTAATGAAACCAGTTGGAAAATTGGAGGATTCAAAATAGAAGCTGGTCACTCATTTGTTCTGCTCTTGGCATGTGGTTAAAAATCCCACCTGCTATGGGGGTTGTACTTATCCAGAGGGGTGGCTGGGGCACCTGGAAGAAAATCTGTAACATTGTCGTGCCTTAATTGGGGAATTAAGGACCAAAGGTACCATAAAGTCCTCTGAGTTAATTCTGTCTGAGTCTCAGGCCATTAGTTTCCAGGCAATTACTCCTGCAGGGAGCCCAATGACTTGCTCTGGATAAGTTGCATATTTTGGGAGGACATCAAATCTTGACATGAACAGATGGAGAATCCAGCATGTTTTCTGATGGCTCCTTCATCAGGTCATCAGCACTCCTCTGTTCCAAAATGTGATCCCTTCCTTAAATTGGAATGTTTTGGCTTTAGCATCTCAGCACTTGTTCATGGTGTGCCTCTCTTTGGCAGACAGAGGAATAACTCAGTGCCTGGTAATTTCTTTCTGTAGAGGCTCTCAGATTCAAGGATTCACATCACCTCCCACCCTGTTTTTTAATGAAGTGAATTCTCAGGTACTGTAATACCTCCTCTCTAAGGGCCTTTCTCCAGTCCTTGACAGGCTTTAGCTTTCCTTTACTCTTTTTTTTTTCCTTACTTCCAATTCTGTTGTCATTTTTGTTGATGTCTGCTGTACTCTAGCAGTCTGTTTTCAAGGGCTGAGGTAAAATTTCCTTCCTACATCTCCACGTACTGAAGAGTAACTAAACAAGCCTTTTTTTCCCCTTGTTCTTGTTCAATTACTTGTTTTATCACAGCTATTGCATCCATGCTGTCTTTTCAGATATGTACTGCACATTTGAGTTCATGTCAAGAGGACCCAAGATTCTTTGTTGATACTATTTACTACTCATCAGGAAGTGTTTTGTTGGAAAATTTTACTACCTTTAACAGAGGAAAATGGGAAATCAGACCTTGGACCTCTGCAAGAACCCCTAATTCTCTTTCTCATGCAACAGAGACTTCCCATGGAGCAGTACATTTTAAGAACAGATACTGAGTTTAATCTAGGTAACTTTTCTCTCTAGTGTTGTTTTTGGCTTGTTTGAGGGTTTTTGTTTATTTACCATATGTTTTTCAACTCTAGTAAGTCACATGCCCTAGCAATGTGTACCAATAAAACAAACACATGTGAATATCTTTAGCAATCAGACTTTCAGTCTCATGACAGTTTTTGGGCAGTTAAACAAATGCCTTGGCATGCTAAAATGTATTTGCCTGCTACTCAGAGACACTGGAAGAATTAATTACTTAATACGCCAGATTAAATCAGATATGGCTCTTTTGAATCAAAAATCTTCTGTGGGGTCGGCCAGACACGGCTTCCCCCTCCTCTCCAGAGCCGGTGCTGCTTTCTGTGTTAGAGCACTCTCGGCACAGCCTGTGAC
Organism: Sturnus vulgaris; assembly: GCF_052056855.1. NCBI lineage: Eukaryota > Metazoa > Chordata > Aves > Passeriformes > Sturnidae > Sturnus > Sturnus vulgaris. The sequence goes on along the minus strand of NC_142252.1, from coordinate 21,410,429 downwards.
AGGAGGCCACTAAGTCGATCTGTATAAACTATCATTTAATAGGCCAAAAAACCCGGGCTGCAGAGCAGTTGTGAGATCACAGACCAGGCTTGTCCACAGTGCTGCCGGAGCACACCTCGCCGGGCCCGAGGCGGGCAGGCGGCTGGCACCAGGCAGCTCCAAAATACCCGTGTGGAATCAACAAACAGCACCGAGTCGGGGTGACGTAAAGAGGAAGCCAACTCCATTACCGGCCTCCAAGTCGCTGGGAGTTTTGCAGGCGCCGGGGGGGGAAGGACGGAGCCGTAAGCGGGGTCGGTGTGCGGGGACCGGCGGGGTCGCGGAGGGGCCGGGGCCGCTCCGTCGGGGCTTCAGCACCGCGGACAGCGCCCGCCGCCACGGCCGCACGCGTGACCGGCCCCGAGTGTCACCGGCTCCGAGTGTCACCTACCCCCAAGTGTCACCGGCCCCGAGTGTCACCGGCCCCGAGTGCCACCGGCCCCGAGTGCCACCGGCGAGTGTTACCGACCCCCGAGTGTCACCGGCCCCCGAGTGTCACCGGCGAGTGTCACCGGCCCCGAGAGTATCACCGGCCCCGAGTGTCACCGGCCCCGAGAGTGTCACCATCATCTGCCCGCTCCCGCCTCCCTCGCTGTTTCCCTTCTGCTCGCATTTTGTTCCCCTCATTGCCCCCCTCCCGCAGCGTCCCGACCTTCCCGCGGCGTGTTCCGTGCGGTCACCTGTAGCGAGAGCTGTCGCTTCGCTCAGGCCACCCGGTATCCCTCCTGTCACTCCGTTTTTCCCCGTTTCCAATCAATCCCGCGCCCTCAGCTCCGCCGCCCCCGCCTCCTCCCCGCGGCGGAGTGCCCCGACACTCCGTAAACACGGGGCCGCGCCGGGCCGGGGCAAGGGGATGCTGAAGCGGGCTGGGGGTCCCCTGGGGCCGCTACGCCGTGGCCCGGAGAAGCCGGAATTCTCCCTTTGCCGAACGGGGCACAAAACCGGCTCCGTCTGCGTGGCGGGGGGGCCGCGGCCGCGCTCCCCGGCGGGGCGCCGGGCAGACCTTCAGACCTTCCCCGGGCTCGCCGCTCGTCCCCCGCACCCCGAGGGGCTCCGAGGGGCTCCCCGCACCCAGTTCCATCCCCTCCCCTCCCCTTGGAGCGGGCACTCACCGCGGGCGCGGAGGGCAGCGGGCGGTGCTGCGGGGGCGGCTGCGCTGCTGCAGCCGGCGGGGCGGGGGGGCTGCGCCGGCACCGCCGACCCCGGCTCCCGGCCGAGCACGCAGGGCGGAGGGAGGGGGAGGGATGGATGGAGGGAGAGAGGGATGGAGGGAGGAGGGAAGGAGGGAGGGAGGGAGGGAGGAGGGCGCTGCAGCTCCTCAATTATTCAGCGCTTCCCCTCCCCGCCTGCCGCATGTGACCGCCGGCAATACCCACGGGCCGTGCTGGCCCCGGGAGAGCTCCCTGCACGGGGCTGCCACCCCCATGGCCACCTCCCCTCCCTGCCAGTCCTCCGTGCCTGTCCAAGTGTCCTGAGGGCTGCGGGGGGCCTCCCCCAAACTGTCTGACTGCTGAAAAATAACTCTCCTGGCTTTCTCCTCCACCGTGTGGAGAACCTCGTTTTTGTATTCTCCTTGAGCTGCACTGTGAGATTTGGGTGTTAATGCTGTAATCCCGGAACAGGCAGAATTAGGACTAAAATAATGCCTCATGCATTGCAGCATGCTGTGCTGTCCAGCCCTCTGCACAGCCTGGCTGGGAGGAGTCAGGTATCAGGTGCAGGATATATTTAATATTTTATATGCATAGCTACTTTAGAGGATAGGTGGAGTTAATGATGAAGATTATTCCCTTTCGTAGTTTTGTTTCTCAGTTTCTGCTGTTTGGTTTGCTCTAGAAACACTCCTTGTCTGTATCTGTATTGTACCGTTTTGACATCAAATCCAAACTGGGTTAATCTCCAGTGGTGCCTGGTGAGGATCTGGTTTCAGTCTCTGTTACAGTTTCATTCTATAGCTTCTAACAGGACCTATTACCAACGAGGGCTGTGTCTCCATAGGAGAGAGACTTTAATCTTCCAAAAACTGAAATAAATGTCTGCTGATAAAAGTTAAAGGTGAGATCCTTCAGTGCAACCAGTTCATTTCAGAAGCCAATGTTTGCCTAACGTGAGTGACACTGACAGGAGCTGCATCAATGGCATGACCTTCTGGGGACATACAGATGGTGACATTGCACAGATAAACACAGACAGGGTGGGGGTTGGACTGGGTGACCTTTATCCTTCCAATCCAAACTGTTCTGTGATTCTATATCTGTGATCGTGTCTTTGGCTAGGAAAGTGGACCACATGTCATCTCCAATTTCCTTTCCAGCCTTGACTTCCGTGGCAGTTTTTGTGTCTTTCCAGATGAGTGCCATAATCTTCCCAGTTTCTCACTGGACTCCTTCCTCTCTCCAGCATAACTTTACCTGCTCTCTTCTCTCCCTCATGGAAGTCTCCTTGCAGTCCCTGTCTTCCCAAACAGGCACAGGAAAGACCTCTCCCAGGTTACTGCTGGCCAGCAGAAGGTGTCATCACAGGATGACAGGATGCTCTGTTCCCTTCCTGCCACTCTGGCCAGCACACATCACATCATACAGCACAGAGCCAAAGTGCTGTCAGCTGATTGCCCTCCTCACAACCAGCAGTTTTGAAACCCTGTTTTTATTCTTTTCCTTATTCTTTGATTGCCTGAAAGCAACGCTCAGAGCTGCAGCTGCTCTCCTGTCCTTGTCTGTGGTCCCCACGATTCCTATTTGGTTGTTTTTTCTTTTCACGTCCACTGAAGCTGCTTTACTCAGTCTCTGGACTGAGCTGTGGATGGCTGATATCAGGAACTTCCCTTGGACTACATCTGTGCAAAAGAGAAAACCTTCTCCATTTGTTATTCCTTCTTCTTTTGCATCACGTTTAAGTGAAGACCGTGGTGAACTCCAGCTGTCAGCACCACCAGCCTTTTGTGCTCACACCCAAATGCTTGGTGCTTGTAGAGTGTGTGAGTAAAGGACATGGGCTGGTGTGTTTCTGAAAGGATTGGCAGAGGGGTCAAGTTTTAGGGAGATTTATCGATGTGTGTGGGTTCAGAATAATTTGATTCATATTTATTAACTGGGGCTGGTGTACCAGAGCACAGGCAGTTTGGTTGGCAGCAGCAGAGTGGGGCTTGTGTGTCCTGCCAACAATCATTATGCAGTACCATGACACCACCCCCATCTTCCACCTTCCCTCTATGTCTCAGAGATCTTTCTTCAGAAAGAAACGACATCTTTTTGTTGTTGTAGCTTTCCAGACCCCGTTTTATCCCAGCCTTAATCTCCTTTTTATAAGTTTTCTTCTGTTTTATCCAGTGGCACCTGCTGTTAGCTAGGCACAACAGCCTGCCACCACCTTGAGTAATAAATGTCTCAAACGTTTTGTCAGAGGATCACTTGAGCTCTTTCTCATTAATCTTTACCCTGTTCTCATGAGTTTTGTAACTTCCAATCTTGCAGGAATTGAATCTTCAATTCTTACAGCTACCCCTCTAATGTTTCTCTCCAGGTTGAACAAATGTAGATGAAGAACTGAATGAGGATAATTTACTCTCTCAACAAGTCCCATCAGTGAGGTCACCCTCAGATTAAGGTGAAATTTTCCACAGTAGCTAAGCACATGATGGCACATTTGTTGCAGAATTTCCTCTGTCCCTGTGCACTGTCCAATTTCTAGACCAAACTAATTTCTGCCCACTTTTCTGTAGTAAGTGGCCATCTGACTGGTCATTTAAATACTTAATCCTGTTTTGAATTTGACCAAGGCTTTGGTCTCAATAACACCTTGTAGCTGGGATCTCCACCATCTTCCGTTTCATTATCTTGGCTATTTTTCTTCTCAGCATCGAATTTGACCATTCCAATTTTGTGGGACATAATTTTCTTTTTCCCTTACTCTAAATACAGAGAGAAGAAGCCAGCAAAAGCTGCCCTATTGACTTTCTTTCTTACTGTTATTAAAATGTTTGTTTACCTGTCATAATCCCCTAATACTTGTCTCATCTGTGATTAATTAGTCATGCCATTTAAATACCACAGTTCCTGCTTTTCTGGGTTATCTCTTTGTCTGCACAGCTTTGTATTAAAACAGTCAATATCTCTTGGCCTGCTGACCCCTAGATTCTTCTAGGGCTTCCAGCATCCTCACCTTATGGGCCCTCTCTCCCTCAATGAAATCTTCTCAGAGAGGAAAGGCTCATCTCCAATTCCATTAGTTTGATGAGTTTTCCTCAGTGCTGTTTCTCAAAATGTTTTGACATCATCAAAACTGGCTAATGGAATGTTCAAGACAAACAGCTTGGGCTCCCCTTGGATTTACATCGGGATCCCAATGTGTGTGCTTGGTCACACCAAAACATTTTTGTTTGGCTTACAATAGTGCACTGATTTGGGTTATGTTTCCAAAGGAAAAAAACTATTTGAAACTAAGAGGGAGAAGCTGCAGCACCTTTCCTGTGCCATTTGTGTGTCCATGTGTGTTGGCTGCCCTCCCTCCAGCAGCCTCTGTTAGATGAGCGGGGCTGAGGGCACAGCACATCACACTCCTGTCATTTAGTGAAGGTGTGTCAGCTGTCTGCTAGGAATCACTGATACTTCATACAAAAGCACTTCTACAACCACAAGGCTGCACAGGGAAGTCATAGAAAGCAGCCACTGGGATGTAGTAATGGGAGCTGGTTACCTCTCCACCTGCTTGCTCTACATGTCCAGTGGCTCATATCCATAGTTCTGACAAGTGCTCTGTCTTTGATTTGGTCTGCAGCATCACAAGGCATCTCCCAGAACAGCAGTATCTCCCAGACATCCACTGCAAAGTTCAGCTGACAGTGTCTCTGAGCAGAGACCAGGTGCAGCCCTGCAGTACTGGTATTTTTAGAAACATTGCCAGGAGGTTTGGCCTCTCTTTTTCTTCCTTTTGCATCTGTTGGAACCTCAGTGAGTACCTATAGGGGTCAGAGGGATGGAGGCATCCATGTAGGAGGATAAGAAGAAGGATTAATCTTGCTGTTTCATCTTATGACTAGTGCCACAATGAATACCAGCATGAGGAAGGGCAGTCCTGTTATTAAAGCCCTGGCTCGAGATTTATAAACTTATAAAACTTCACTTGAGTTACTGGCTCTGCAATAGGAGTCCTGGGCGAGTTTCAGAGTTCTCTGTATCCCAATCATATGAAATTACATTGGAAGTCTCAGGGAGTGAGTTGGCTGCACAGGCTGTAATTTCTTTCGGTGAGGGATTCTCTCTATTTTCTTTATGGGAACTCGATGGGGCAGTTCAGCTGGGAAAATTCACTTGCAATCAGCTGGACAGGTGAAAGAAAGTGCCTGGAGTGGTGAGCTGGGTCTCCCTCCTCCCTGACCCCATGAGCTCTCACCTTGATGCACAGGGACTGCAGCCCTGACACTGCTGGGCAGGGAATGAGCCCAGCACTCACAGTGCACCCTCTTTGTTATTTACGTTTTTGTCTGTAGTGGAACTTGCCATGGGTTTAATTTATGCTTAGGGCTATAGAAAAGATTATACTGAGATTTTTCTGCATTGCTAAGAGGCATCTTGAACAGGTTGAAAGGAAACATCTACATGGATTTTTCCCATAAACCCATATCAAGTTCTTGCCTCTGCATCAGTGGTGCGTGGGCATAAACAGAAATGGGTAAAATCCCAGCAGAGCAAACCCTGGGAGTGCTTTGCCATTTGATGTTATCCAGCTAAAATTTCTCTCAGCCCCGTTGTTTCTTGCTCTGTGTCATCCATGCCAGACTGAGCAGAGAAGATGGGTAATGCATCCATCAGACATATTCACTGTTCAGAGACACACGGTGTGATGGAGCATTAAATAAATCCCTTTCAAATCCCCATGCAAGCACACAGTCCAAGCCTAGCTCCAGCATGAGCTGCAGCCTCTCCCTTGGCTGGAAGCTGCCACTGGTGCATGTAGAAGTTTTTTGGTTGTGCCACCACCATTCCCCAAGGGGAACATGAAGACGGCAGCCTTGAGCTCAGCCACAGACACAGGAAGAAATGTGTGATGGGGCTGGGGGATGTGTGGGGTGGAGACACCAGTGGGGACACCCCACCTTTGGGAGCTGCAGTCCCCAGTGGGGCTGCCCTTCCTGCACTGGGATGGGGGCTGCAGACCAGACCTGGCCCGGGGGGAGGCTGGGATAAAGCAGCTGCCAGCAAGAGGGGATTAAATGATTCAGTGTTTGGAGTCTGCTGTCTTATTTAAAGGACCACACACTATTTTTTTCTTATTCAGAGAAGGCTGCTTTTAACAACCAAAACAGATAGAAATCTTATTTTTGTTGCCTTCTCAGCTTCATCATCTCATGGGTTAATATGAATGTTTTGGGCCACTGTGTAGCTGCTAAGTAGGACCCACCCATCCAGGTCTTACCATGTATGCTGTGATGATTATGGATTAATCAAGAGATACTTGATCAGTTCCTGCTGTCCTGCAAGTGGGTTTAGCTCATCTAGATTTTGATTAAAGTCACAGGGTGAAGCTGATGGCAGGATTTGGTCTTAGTTGTCTGTTCTGAGAGCAACAGACAAAGTAATAACAGCACAGAGATGATACCAGTGCAGGGACATTTAGTGGATCTGTCTGGAGATCCTACACAGGCTGTGAGTCTGGATATAGAATTGTCACAGGGCAATATCTCTGTGTTAGGCATGAGTGTGCTCCCCTTGGATGCTCCCCAGAAAAGCAGCACTTGATGTCTTTCAGCCTCCCAAAGCCATGCTGAGTTTGATGGGATGTGCCACATGGAGCCTGTACCTGCTGACACTGACCTGTCTGGTGGTTCAGTGCTCAGTCCAGAGTGGTGGGTCTTGGTGTTTGCCACCTGCCATGTGCCCTGTAAAGAGGTGCCTCTGGGGCTGAGAGGATTGCTTGGCTTAGCTGGCTACTCATCTCAGTATAGCTGTGGTTCTAGCAGGAGCCACACTGGGCTGCTTTTAGGCAGAAACTCATTCTTATCAGTAAAGAGTTTGGAGATCTTATTTTTAATTTGCTGTAGGCAGGTGCTGTAAATGGTTTCGTTTCCAATGTGGGAATGCTTTGAGGACAAGGCTTTGGCAAGGGGACACAGCCTGGTTCACCTGCAATGAGCAGGGGGCAGGGAAGATTTGTTGCCACAGGGCTTATACACAGAATCACAGAATAATTTGGGTTGGAAGAGACCTTAAACACCATCTCATTCCAACCCCCTGCCATGAGCAGGAACACCTTCCACCAGACCAGGTTGCTCCAAGCCCCATCCAGCCAGGCCTTGGACAATTCATGGAAGCTGTTGAGGGCTGACTTGCTCTGCTGTGGTGCTGCACACACCAGACTGTTTCTGATCACAGTTTTCCCCTGCTGCCTCTTGTGGCACCTACCTTGGGCTCATTTCAGTTCCCCATCACCTGTACCTTGTTTAAGATGGCTGGGAGAGCCAGGCTCTGGGTGGGCAGTGCTGCATCAAGGGCTCTGGAGCACCTATGAGCTGCTTGTCCCCAGTGTGGCACACTGTGGTGACAGGTCCAGATTAGACTCTGCTGGGCTGTCCACACACAGGAGAAGCTGTTTGTGATGTCCTCAGTACCAGCAGTGTTACCCACAGAATTTGTTTTGCATTCATACACAAAAGGTTGCTCACTACTCCTGAGAACGCCAGGTTAAATCAGTGGTCTGCAGAGTGTTTTAGCATTTATTTGCCAAGTTTGACCCAGAGGCTGAACTGTTTTTGTTTGCATAAAAAAAAACATTTTTTTCTGAGGAAGGAAAATAGAAAGATATGTGAATGCTTCCTGGGCATCATAGCTGACTGTGTGATTTATCCCTCTTGCTAATAATAATGGACAGGGCCCATCCCAGGGTTTGATGAGAGGCTGCTGTTTGTGTGAGTGCATTTGCTTTGCATGCAAATAAGAGGGTTTATTGTCTGTTGTTTGTTTTTCACAAAAGTGCAGCTTTCTGTGTTCAGAATAACATCCCAGGAGCAGGCCTTGCAGGAAAGGGAAGGTTTATAAAGGTCCCAGGGTTTGAAGTTCAGCAGCATCAGCTGTTCAGCAGGAGAGCACTGCACATCTGCTCTGAAACCAACAGCACTGCAGAACAAAGGAGGATGGTATTGATCTGATAGTTTGTTGTCATTGACATTTCTATTGATCTACTATTCCTCAGTGATTTGTTACTGCTAAAGCCAAAGGCCAGTGCTGGGAAGGGCCAGCACTGAAGGCAAAAGCCTTATCCAGATGTGCACCATAGTGCAGTTTTCCTTGGACTAAGCACAGCTTCTCAGTTGAAGCTCAGCCAAGATATTTCAGCTGGGCCATTCCAGGTCTGTTCAACCTGATTTTGCATGTCAACTGAAGGACGAGGAGCCAAAGCCTACACCTCTGAAGTCACTGTGGATTTAATATCCTAATGCAGCCTTGGCTGAGTGCTGCTTGAAAGAGCAGAGCGGCATGGATTGAATTACCTGCAGCATATTAGTTGAAATCTCCTATTCAAGACCTGCAGGGGCTGGTGCAGCTCAGCTTTCGGGGGAGGTTGATAAGATCATAGCCTGGGGTAGCATAGTTTCAGGTTTAATTTGGCATTCATTATATCATTATCAGCGATCAGGGTGCTGGCTCCCTTACGAGCTGCTAACGGGATCTCAGCCTGTGGCTGCCCCATCCCCTGGTTTGGTGCCATGGCTTGCTGTGTGTCAGGTCCCTGGCCCAGGCCCCATGACCTGGACAACCATCCCTTATCGACCTTTTGTTGATACACAGGGAGATGCTGTCCATACTCCAAAAAACCTTTAAAACCAGCTCAAAAGAGGGAATGGGTACCACATGGTTTCTCTAGGAAACAAAGTTTGGACTTTCAATAGTTTGTGTATCTTCTACTAACTTAAAATAGCTCCTTTCTGTTTGTTGAGGCAAACAAGACAAGACATTAATATGCACATCCCGGCAGTAAATGTATTTCAAGCAAGCTTCTGTAGAGCTGGAGGAGGATATTAGGACAGCGTGTTTTTCATCATTGATGTGCCAGCTAGCATGCAAAAGACTCATAGTACAGGAAAAGGACTGAAAAATTGAGGAGAAAACAAGTTTTTCATAGAAAAAATCCTGTCAATCCCGAATGCAAAGCAAATACTGTTTTCTTTTCTGGTTCCGTGAGATCTGATGTTAAAAGTGCATGTTTTGATGAATTGATTCTGAAGTGGGCCAGGTATAGACATGATGTAGCTCTTGAAATCAGGTGGAATGTAAATAAATAAAATGCTGCTTGCATTGACCTGTTCTGCTGCTTTCTTTTTTTAAATTTATTGTTATTTTCCTGGCCCTTGATGTTGTGCATTTATAAAGACAGGCTTTTAGAAATTACATCTCATGGAAAAATCCGCTGGGCTTTTCCACTGAGGATTTAATGGCTTTTATGAAAAGATTTACCTAATGTGAGGTGATGTTTTCAGTCTCATGAAACCAGCGGTGAGCAGAGCTGAAAACAAGAGCTGAAGCAGGAGTTGGTGCCATCTCTTCTGTGCAGGGCACAAGGGAAAATGAAAAGGTTTGCTTTGTTTCATGCTTTTGAGTACAGTAAAGTAGACTTCAATTAAAAAAAAAAAAAGAGGAGTGAATGAACAAATTCTTAATGTATCCAGTCAGCAAAAGAGAAACAACCACATCAATTAGGCAAACCAGATTAATGCTCAGGGTGTGTCCTCACTGCCCGTATAAAGCATCGACAGCCCAGCTTCTGCTCAAACACACCCTGATAAACCCAGGCACCGACTGATCTATATTTACTTTCTTGATTTATGAGAACACAGAGCAGCAGGGACTCTGAAGCATATGATTCAGTCATGTTTCTCCTGGCTTATACAACTCCTGGTTAGGAGGGGCTGCCTGTTGCAGTCAGGGGAGGGGGCGAGGGAAAACCCCCTCCTTCCACCCCACTCCAGCAACTTGAGAGGGATGTGAACCTTCAGTGGTCCTCACCACCCAGGGCTGGAGACGGCATTTACATCCTGAATCCACCCTTGTCTCATGTGGGTGCTGTGTTTGACCTGCTCTGTGAAAAACACAGCATTTGAGCTGCATTTTGATGACCTGCATGGAACCAGGGGCCAGGGCTAGGGGCTCACTGCCGTGCTGCAGGGCAAGGGGATGTGCCACAGCTCCAGGGCCTCTCTGGGGACCACAGGGACTCCAGGTGCTCCAGCCATGCTGGGGACTTGGCTCGGTGGGCAAAGCTAATGAGAGGGAGCTGTTAACCAAACAAGAGCATGGGAAAACCAGCAAACAAACATAAGCAGCAGAGGAATCACAGAATCACTACAAAGGGAAGGAGGAGAAACCCTCTGTGCAGAGTTCATCATTACTGTCTTTTACATTCACAGCATCACAACTAATTAAAAAATGCTAATGCTTCAGTGTTTTCCCACCAGCCTAATAAAAATGGTTTTAATCCCCATTTCTTATTTCCATTCCATTTGTGCTGGTGCCAGGCTGATGGGTGCAGCACTGAGAACAGGGAACAGCCTCTGGGTCTTTCCCACCAAGAAGGATCAAGCTGAGGGACCAGGGACAAAGCTGCTCTGTGCTTCTTGGGAATGGTAACCAGTGGATGCTGACCCAGAAGCTGCTCCTGTGTGGTGGCACTGGTCACCCCAGGGGTCAGTGGGGACCTGCCTGCACAGGAACAGCTCCATAGCAGGAGGAACAGGAGCACTGATGGCAGAGGGATTAAACCCAAAATCTATGTTTTAAAAGAGACATTTAAATTGGTCTTCTGTTAACAACTTTATTGTGCTGATACAGGATTATTTCTAATTTGAGGTCTGAATGGAAACTTGGCCACTGATTTTAGCATTACAGAATTTCCTGAGGTGCTTTTATTACACAAATAGGAGGAAGAAAATTGTACATAACAAAATTTTGCTGTAGGACAGCACATATTGTAGAGTGAAACAGTTATTTAACCACTACCACCACCCCACACTAATGCATGTATAAATAGGCTTCACCCAGCTTGAATTCCCACTTTCCCATTCACTGGGGAGCACGAGCTGCCTGATCCTCTGTGCCACACACAGTGCCTGACATCACCAGCTCCTTAAATACATTACAGATGGGCACGCCTGCAGGCAATTTTTACCCTCTTGTGCCTACACCAAATCACAAAGTCAATTTATCCTGGGGCTTTTATGGAGTTTCAGGTGTTCAAGTATATGGGACAGGACTCAGGAAGATGTGGTTTCCTGGGTATTCCATTCTTTCCAATGCCCACTCTGGAAATAGCAGTCTAGGAGTGTAATTTCCCTTTTCCTGCTGGGCATTTGTCTGGAGGTGTGCTGTGCTTCACAGAGTTGCTGTGGAGCATCACTGGCCACTGCTGGGTGACTTATCCCTTGTCTCTCTCCACCAGCTGGACTTTGGAAAGGTGGATAATGAACAAGGAGCACTGGCTTTGACAATATGTCTGTTTTCATTTTTATTTTTCTAAGCAAGAAACCCCAGTGATTTGTTGACACAGAACAAGTAACAGTTCATTTGCAACTCCCCAAATGAAGCTAAATTATTCTGAATAAATTAAACATTAAAACAGCATCTGAGCAAACCCAGTCTCCTGATGGAGTTTAGTCCTGCTTGGAAATGCAGATGTTCAGCCTAATGGGTTCCTCAAAGGTAACCAATGTCAGACCCTACCCACCCTCACAATTCCCTATCTGTAAGACTTATCCAAGCCTATCCTCCTTTTTTTTTTTTTTCCTTTTGTTTTTCCTGGCTTTTCCATGACTTACAAGATATTATTTCCTGCTGGCAATTGGATTGTCAGAGTATTTCCCAGTCAGAGCATGCTCTCAAGTGGAATACCACCAGTGGGTCTCATCACAGAGCAGCTCAGCCCTGGACTGATGAAAATAGACAAGCACTTAAATTGAAGAGTCGTTTGACATTGTGCAGTTAAAGGAAATGTTCTTCCTTATGATAATTAATGATTCTTGAAGGCAGGGGGGAGCAGGGGATGGGCAGCCCAAGGTGCTGCTGGCCAGGGAGAGGAGTGGACACATCACTGGCTCCTCTCTGCAGGAAAAGCAATGAATATCTGTGGGAAGTAAAGAAATGCTTCCCAAAACTGAAGCCGAAAATTAGAGGCATCTTAGCAATCTCTAAGGAAATTTGTGATTTTGCCTCGGGTAGGAAGGATCACTGGGTAATACACAGCTGTCAGTGGGTGCCAAGTGGCCAAATCTGGCAACGGAGACAGTGCTTAAATGAGAGCTGGATTTGCCTGCTTGTTCTGCTTTATTGGTGCCCTTCCCTGACTTTTCCCCCTGTCGAGGTTGTAATTTCTGTCAAAACGTAACTGCAGAGCTCTGCATTTAAATCCCATGTAATTACAGTCCTGGGGAACTCGGTCATCCCCAGCATCAGCCATCATCCCTGTCCCCCCTGCCCCGGCAGCAGCAGATTGAAGAGCTGTCACAGAAGGCGGCTGGAGGGGGGGTCTTGTTCTCCTCAGAGCCCTTTCTTGTCCCCCCTGCTGTCATTTTCAGAGCTCTGACTCCAGGTTCGCTGCCACAGGGCCATCCTCCTCCTCAGCATCCCCTCCTGGGGCAGGGGGGGACACCAGAGCCACCCCAGCGCCACCTTCAAAGCAGCTGTGACTCAGCCCGGGGTCCGCGGGCTCTTTGTGCGGCTCGGAGGAGGATGAGTCACGGGAGGAAGAGGCTCAGCTGGCAGGATCAGCTGATGGCCTCGCAAGTCAGCTCAGCTGGGCTGATTCACCACGGTGGAGGGTCCTACCCACAGCATCCCACCCACCCACCCAGCACTGTGCTGGGTGAACACCAGCAGTACGGGGCAGCTGAGCTGAGGCACGGGTATCAAGGCAACTGTGATGAAGATAAATGGGGAAAAAAAAAGCAAAAAGAAAAAAAGTCTTCCTGTTCTATTTAAAGATGAAGGGAAAATAGTTTTCTGTTAATAGTTCTCAGTGTACCCCAGTAGGATGTCTGGTGTCCTCTTTGTCCAGCAGCATGGTAAGTGCGGGTTTGGGAGGGCTTGCAGCAAGTTTCTTCTTTTCTTCAGTATAAAATATTGTGCATTAGAGGAAGAAAATGCTATCTATAAAACTTATTTTCTTTATAAGGATTTAGGATGAGGATGGCAGTCAGAACGCAGAGAAAACCAAGTAAAAAATAATATTTCTGGCAGCTGTTTTGAGGAAGATTCCTGGTTTTTAAATTTTTTTAATTTTACCTATTTGTCACTGTGCTTTCCATTTTCTTCAATGTGTTTAGTCCACACACTTCTCAGTTTTCTTTGCTCTTTCAGCTGGGTTTTGTTTTCCTTCCTATCCTCTAAATTACATCAGTTTGCTGCATCCCGTGGATGATGCAGCTCAGAGTCAATAATCCTCTCCTGGAGAAATTGCTTCTGATAGGCTGGAGACCCAGCTGAACTAAAGACACCTGCAGAGTGGTGTGTCTCCTCTGGGCTCATGGCTCCCTGTACAGGAGATGGGCTGTGACTCAGAAGGCAGCTCTCAGATGAGCTATCACCAATCAAAAATGCTTGCTTTTTTTTTTTTTTTTTTTCCTATTAATATTGAAGTAGACTTTCCTTTGCCTTTGTGTCAAGGTTGGTTGTTAAATGTGCTGTTTGGTGATGATGGGAAGCAGTCTCAGTCCTGTTGCCCTCCTGAACTGAAAACCAAGAGATTCTTACATGAAGGAAATGCAAGGACAGAGTGGAACCATTGAAAAATATCAGTATGCATACAACAGGTTGCAATCGTTGTGTAACATGGGATACAAAATGGCTTCTTATATATCTGCTACTAGTGGTAACTCTTGTCACCGATCTACCCAAAGAACCTTAAATAAAAACCATGTTATTGCAGAACAGACTGCAAAAGGGCACCTCTTTAAACCAAAATAGGCCAATTTGTCATCGTGATAAACATTCATGTTTGGTTGTGTGGACAGCAGATGTGCACCAACCCAAACTTTTTCATAGTAACAATATTAAAGATGGAAAAGAATGTTTTAGAAAACACGAATTTTAGCTGTTACTCAGGTTTGGGTTGAAGACTTTTGTGGTAGCCACAGAAGACCTTACAAAAGAATGTTGCAAGCACAACTGTTGGCTTTTTGAGTGAGGACAAAAGTTTAAAATACATGGCAGAGAATGAATAAAAACAAACTAAGAGTGGTCCTGCTGTCAAGGCCCATGGCAAATGCAGCACCTTGCTGGCACAGTGCTCTTGTCGGGTCTGGACATTCTTGTCCAAAGCTCAGAAAAATCAAGCAGCCTCTATTGAGTTCCTTGACCTTGGGAATAGGCAGGATGTAAAATAAGGAGGACATGGACAGCGATAACTTGTTTTGGAAAAATTATGCAAATTATGTTAAAATACGTGATTTAAAATATTAGTTCTGGCAGGGAGATTGTTGCAGTTTCGGTCAAGAGAAGCAAATATTGAATAAATTAAAAAGTCAGGAGCTGGCTCTATAACAATTGCTTTGTAAGCAAATGCTGGATTTGTGGTCAGTGTGAAATGTGCTGGGGAAGGGATCCAGCCCAGCAGCTTTATCAGGGTAGACATTGCCATCATCAAACCCCTCTGAAGGAATGGCTCAAATTTGCTCTTTTGTTGGCACTCGGCAACCTCACAAAGATTTACTCTTTTTTATCATTTTCTTTAGAGATTGGGGTTTTCCAAGAAGAGAGCCGTGGTTCATCTGTAAATGTAGGAGAAAAACTGAGCAGAGCCCCCTCCATGCCAGTCCAGCACCATCATGAGCAAGAGTTAACTTGTATTTTAAAATTAAAAGTCATGTCTAGTCCAAGAAGTACATTTTCTTTCTTTTGATTTTTTTTTTTTATTTTTAAAGCTAGAAATACCCATTTACTTGATACTTTCAAGGCAAAGTCTAGAGTATATAGTAATATTTCTTTTGTTATTTATCTGGTAAATCTGCAGTGCTATTATTCACTATGGCTTTGTCTCCACAGGAAAAAAGATACTACAGACTACTAGGAGGAGCTGGCAAAGAGAAAACAGTTTTTGGCAGTGCAAATGATCCTTAATAGCAAGGGAAAATTTATAAAATTTAAAAAATAAAAGATGGCCAGACAGTAGTAATTTCTTCTGTATGGAAGGGCGGTATTGTTTTGGTTTAAATTCTCCTCCCAGCTTCAACATTTCCAGAATGTTGAACAGTTTCTTTTATTTTCTTAAAACTAATGTTATTCCTGGTCTCCTACCTGGGTACCCAGTGGATGAGCTAAAAGGAGAGCTCTAAACAGTGAGGGTGACATATATCCTAGAAATGTGTGAAGTGCTTTTTGGGCATGCAAAATCATGATTTGGATCTGGATGCATGTTCTCCACAGCCTCAGAGGAGGCTGATCCATGTAAGTCATGTGATTCAGATGGATTAAGCTTCAGCCAAACAGTGGGCAGAAATTAAGGAAAGAGAAGCAGTAAGTACAGATTGGAATGGAAAAATAATAACTTCTGGTTTTAGATTTGTTTATTTAATTATCACATTGATTGATGAATCTGATAAAGTGGCATTTTGACATCTGTGCTTGCTTTTTCCCCCAAACTGAACATACCTGTCCCCTGCCTGCAGCTGCCAGGGAGTTCCAGGCCTTCTCCAGTAGCCAAAGCAATCAGAGCTTTCATTCCATCAAGATGAGCCAGGAAAAAGTGATTGGCCAAAACTTTGCTCTGGGGATGGCACAACACTTCTGAGGTCTGAACCTGACCCCAGACCTTCTCCATAATGACCCACTTCCATGATGAACTTTTTATTTAGAGGGCTTTGGAGATGAACCCAGGAATGCTTGTGGAGGGATACTGAGACACTGAGGTCCTCTGGTCCTTAAAACAGCTACAACAAAAGCAAATTAGACATTAAAGGTTTTACCTCTCTTTTCAAATTATTGAAATGACATTGGAGTGGGAGGCATTAGTCTTACACTGCTGAAGAACATTGAATTTGATTAGTCCCTACTCTGCTTTTTTTTTCTTTTTTTTTTTTTTTTTCTCAGAAAGTATCTATTTCTCTTGCAGAAACATTTTATTTGCAGTGTGCAATAGCAATGTGTTCTGTTCCCATTTTCAAATTTTCTATTATGGAGAACAACTCTGTTGCTTTTACTTGTCTGGATATTTAGCATTCACCTTCCCCTGTGATTTTTGCCACCTGAACATTTCTCATTTCTGTGTTTTTCAGCTGAACATTTCTCATTTTACACAGGCAGATAGTGATAGGACAAGGGGGAATGGTTTTAAACTAAAAGAGGAGAGATTTAGCTTAAATGTTAGGAAGAAATTCCTTATTCAGAGGGTGGTGAGGCAGAGGTTACCAAGAGAAGTCATGGAGGGGCTGGGGAGACACTGGCTTCTCCCAGCCTGATTGCACAGCCTGCTGTGAATCCCCAGGTGGATTTACCCTGTTCCTTCCCAAAAGGTCAAGGAGAGTGGGAATCAAGACAAAGCCAGCTTGGTGAGAGTCTGCTCTGTTTAACTGTGGGAAGATGTGGAGGAGAAAAGCTCGTCCATCACTGCTCTCAAGAGCAAAATATAATGATACAGAATTTCTTCTGGAGATATTGCTAAGCTGAGAACCAATCACTCACCCACAGTCTCTCCCTGCAGTTATTTTTCTTCGATTGAGTGCACAAAAAAAAAAAATTCTTTCTTTCTTGTCTAATGCAATTGCTTTACTTGCCATCCCTGTTCAGTCCTGTGCTCAGTGAATCTCTCAGGCTGTCAGGGCTGTGCTGAGAGTCCCCTCTTGCAGGTAAAGGGGCCCTGCTGGGTGGCACTGGAGATGAAGTCTCATATATAACCACAGGTTTGGAACAGGAGGGCTGGCTGGTGTTTTTCCAGGGTGACTTTGAGTAAAATGTCTATGTGCTTCCCATAATCTTCATAGGAGTAACTAAATGCAGAAGGACTGTAGGACAGTGGAAAACAAGAAATGTTTATGGAGTGGCTGGAAGCAAGGTAGGGGGTTTGCAGATGGGAAACTATCAGTGATATCTGAGTGCTGAAAAGTGGCAGATGGCAGAAGGCATTTTACAAAACACTTTACTGTCCTAATCACTCTCTTTGCAGTCTATTGGACTCCAGTCAGAGACACCTTTGGGGCATGGACTTAATATTCTAAAATAATAATACAAATTTAGAGATAGTAATAGTCCTGTCAGAAATCGTTACTACTTTCCTTTTGAGCTGTTAGGATGGAATATTTGACTGCCTTTCTGTTTGCTCCTGGAGTTATGTTTTTTTCCTGACAGTACATTATTTATTTTCTTTATTTTTCTTTTTCTATTTTACATTGTAAAAGACCTGACTGATTTCAATTCAGAATATCCCAGGCCTTGCAAGCTCTGCTGATGCCTGGGAGGACCAGCCTGCACCAGCCCCTGGCCCACTCGGTGCTCACACAAAGCTGTTGTTGAGTGCTTGTAACAACACCATGCTGTGCTGTTCTAGGACTGTTCTGGAGGTTGGTAAAATAACTCCGAGTTTCTGTGAGAGGAATGAAGAACTCTAAAGCACTTAAAAAAGTAAAGGAGGAGAGAATGAACATTTTCCTCATAACTAACGACCTCGGCATGGGGTCAGGAATTATTACTCATGGTTCACCCAGCCCACTCTTCCACAATATTTTTCCTTCTTTTTCCCCCTCTAAGTCTGAAAAGAGCTGGGTGTAGATGCGATTCTCATTTTAATGCTGAAGTTGCAGCACATGCTGTGTGATCCTGTGGTGGTGTCTGGGGGCGAGGGATTGAACTGCTTCTCTTCATGCCACAGAGCTGCCTTTGCTGCTGAGAGCGTGGGGAAAGAGCATGTCAGCTTTGGTAAAGGGGAGTACTGGGCCCCTTGTTATCCATGGATGTTTCCCTGTCTCCATCTTCTGTGCTGCTGGCCTCCTTTTACATTTTCCTTTGTCAGCTTTCCCAGTCCCTGTGGGATGTGCAGCACAGTGCCACACACAGGGCACATCCCAGGGGCTGTGTGGGAGGGCAGGGAACACATGTGAAGCCATGGATGAGCATTTAGTGCATCTGCACACAATTTCCAACTTCTCTGCTCTGGCTGCTGCAGCCCTGTTTCCGGGTTAAATATCTACGGGAACTGGGAAACAGCTCAGTATCCAAGAAAAATCCAATTGACTGTACAATAGCCTGGAAATTGTTCTTTGATCAAGTAGCACTTTTATATCACCATAAACAGTGGAGAAACACAAACTAGGTTACAGGATGGCTTTTTTTTTTTTTTTTCCATTGTTCTATTTAATTTGATAGCTTTTTCTTGGGTATGTGAGTGCTTCCTGCCTCTCTCTCCCTGAACGTGAAACACAGATGGTGCAGTTCTGCCTGTATTACACAGACAATAAAAGGTATTCAACTTTTTTTTTTTTTTAATTCATTTCAAGCAATAGAGAAGAAAAAACATCCTCAGAGTTTTTGAGACATCCTTTAGCCTAAGGCTTGTCCTGAAGAAGGGAAGGGCTGGACAGAGAAGATAAGCACCAGAGGAATGGTGCTAAATGGAGGTTACAGTGCAAAACACAGCTCAAGTTCCATTTTAGGCTTTCCCTTGGCTTTGTTGTGAGACCTCTGGAGAAACCAGACACTGGAGCAAGCAGCAAAAACTTTGAAATAATTGACTTAAACTAGGAGTGCTCCCTTGAAGAGGACAGTAGTGCCCTTGAGGGAGGGCACCCGAGCCATGAGCCCAAGAGTCCCCCTGGCTCTGGCTTTGGCAGTCCTTCCCCTCCTTTCAGAGCAGGTTCTCTCTGTTCAGACTCCAATATAAATTTCCTTTGCAGTATAAGCAATACAAAGCCATATTAAGGAAATTGAATAGAGCATTAGTCATTCCCTAAGCAAGAGGAGGAGAAAAGCAGAGTAAGGCATCACACCACGGTTTCTGTGCCATGCCAAGGCAGCCAAAGCCCAGACCTCCCTCACTGCTGCTCAGGGGCAGCAATATGTTCAGTACTGAGCATATTTCACAACATTGGTCTGTCAATAGTGTCAATTCATCCTGTTCTCTTAGTAATTCCTCTCACTCTTTTCCATGAGGGATTAATTGAAGAAATACAGTAATGCGATGGATTGTTCAAGGATTATCCAGGTTTTCCTATCAGCTGTATCAGGAAGCCATAATAACTGGAAAACTCAAGTTCAAGCTTCCAAGATTAACCCAAAGAATGTCACGTTTTGCCAAGTTCAGGAGCCTTGGCTTGTGTTTTATGTTTGGATTCACTGAGAGTTTCTGTGATAAAGGCCTGTGCAAACCAGCAACAAATGTTGACCCAAGCTGGAGTTTGAGGCTACATTTTGCTCATGTTCAAGGACTCTGGGGTCTCATTTCCAGGTGCAGGAGGTCAGTCACCATTCAGTTTTGACAGCATTCAGTTTTTAGAGATGTCCATGGCACTCCCCAGGCATGGTGTCTATGGGATGGGTCATGGGATGAGATGGGATCATGGTGCATCAGGATGGGTCAATGCTTTCCACAGCAATTTTCACCAAACATTTTGTTCTGCAGATTGGGAGAGTTAAGCATTATGGACATGAACCATCCTGTGCCAGCTGGCCAATATCTGGGAGAATGCTCCCAAACCCATTTAATTTATTAGCAGAGAGGTAGCCTGATAGAATTGATGGTTTTATTTCTGGGACTGAAGTGTCTTTCAAGATTTGGTCATTTGGAGGTGATGAATCTTTCCCTCAATAATGGCTTCTGGATTTGACCCAAAGTAAGTTAGTTCAGATGAGTCCAAAAGCCAAAAAAAAAAAAAAAAAAAAAAGCTCAGAGGGCCCCATACAAACCATAAGTTGTGTATGAGGAGTTATGAGACCACTTCTTTGTTGTCCTGTTTTTTTGGTGTTCCTGGGAATACTTTAGGTGAATACCATGGGAATAAAGGAAATATTTTTGTCAACAGAAAATCCTCAGATAGTCTCAAAAGGGTAACTCTGCTAATAAATCTGTTGAGGGTATGTTCTGCCTTGTGCAGAAACTTTGGACTGTTTTGTATAGTGCTTAAACTTGAATACTTCATGTTTTGCAACTCTAATCACCTTTGAGTGTTAACATATGTGAATTAGGGAAAGGATTAAAATTATTATTGGGAGTAAAATGTGTTCTTTCTGATGAAGCATAAAATTAGTTGTCTCCTGGGGAAAGCGCAGTTGAACTGTTGTTTACAGGGTTTTTTTTTTTTTAGAATTGGGGCATTGACTGCTTCAGTTCAGATTTAATTTTAAAAAAAAAGGAAAATATTTGTCATATGTTTGGGAGCACTGTGTGATGTTTTGTTTGCTGACAGGGATGTTCCTTGCTGCAAGATAACACCAAGTTATCCCAGGGTTTCCTTTCCACTGTTGCTTAACTTATAATGGATGAGCCTTTCCAGGTAGGGAATGGCTTCCCCTACGAGGGAAGATAAGAAACTGTATGATTCAAAAAATTGAATTTAAATAAGGCAGTTGTTGTCCAGGCAGTCTAGAGGAAAACAGGAACACACATAAACCAGGGGCATGAGAAGTAGGATCACAGGAACAGACTGGCTGTGCCCAAGGGAAATGCCAAGGCAGAGTAAGAAATCACTGTTTTAACCCTCCTGCCTCTGTTGTGTTTGTGTGGATAAATGAATTAATCTTTGTATGGAAGAGATTGTATGCTGTCACTCCATTTTCTGAAATTAGAAAATCCATAGGGAAGAGTCAAAGCCAGTAAATGATCCTGGAAGACGCCTGTTTCATTTAATTCAAATGACCTTCACATTAGATTTTTACCAGCTGGGCTATGACCACAGCAATCAATTGAAAGCTGAGTCACGGGTACTTGAATCACTCTATGAGTCATGTCTAACCCAAGATATTTGTATGAAGACCCCCGGGGTTCCTGAACAGATGTCTGGGGCAGGTGAGGTGCATTGTCCTTGTGAAGTGCTTCCATCCCTTGCTGCTGGATGAGATCTCAGACCAGGCAGGAACCCTTCAGGCAGCCACATCTTGTCATGGCAGGATGTGAAGCCACCCTGAAGCTGGTGGGCTTGGCAGTGTTAGATTTATGTTGGACTCGGTGATCCTGGAATTCCAGCCTAGGGGATTCTATGAGTGTACATCACTCTTTGCCCAAGCAGAGACAAAAATGGCAACAGGGCTAGGAGCAACCCTTGGGGCAAACTGCACTGAAGTCCAAAGACCACCAGTGTACAGGCACCTGTCCTTCCAAATTCTCTGACAATGGCACATTTTACAGCTGCTGCTCTCAGAAAGTTCCCAGCTGATCACAATTGTGATCTACAACAGTTCTGTTAATTCCTGCTTTTGGGTCTGTGCCATGGCTCAGTGGGCAGTGATTAGGTGTAGCCTGGCAAGAGTGTGTGCCAGCAGCATTAGTGGCTGCTGCTTGGCTACAGAAGGGAATGGAGAGTTCTCACAGTGGGGTTTGAAACTTTATACTAAAATTTAAGGTCTAGAAAATAAGTGGCTTGCAATTTTAATCCAAATAAATCCAAGCAGGTAATGTTTGTGTTGTAAAGATTGGTAGGGCTGAGCCCTCATCAGATGAATGTTTTAGGGATAGCTAGAAAAGATTCAGAGCCCAGAGGCTGATTAATTTACCATCCAGAGCAGAGACCATCACTTCTGTCAGTGGGTCTGTGAGCATCCTGCACTCAAAGGAATATGTAGGAATATGTCATTTTTGTCATATCTGGTTGGAGCTGCTGGGCATTTATATAACACTGCTGTAAGAGAGTGAAAAGTTGTTAGAGCCTGCTCAGAGGATTTATGGATGAGCCACAGGTCTTACAGCAATGAGGAACTGAACATCCTCATCATCCTCCAAATGCAGCATCGTGTCCCTTTCTGTTCATTTAGAAATCTTTTATGAGTTCAGGTGGTCACCTGAGGCCATGGGCTGCCATCTTGCCATGTGAGCCATTTCCTTTGGTGCTAGGTTTAATCTGCAGCACTCAGGAATTGGTGATTCACCACAAAGAGTTCAGTCAGTGCAAACCCAAGGCTCTTGCAAGGAGCAGCAGAGCAGCCCACTGGGCTATTCTGCTGTGTCAGCTCATTAAAACTCCGTGGAGGCACCTAAATCTGCTCCAAATAACCCCAAATCAACATTTTTCCCAGCTGAGTGAAGGGTGTTGGCTGGGCTTACAGCTTTGCTTCATGGGCACTGTCCTGTCTTCCAGTTCTTTATGTTTTTTTTAATCAAGAGTTAACCAGATTATTCAAAGGGTAGAGGAGACTTGCCAGGCATAACAGTCTTGGTTTAATTTCCTTCTGTGTAATCACTTCTGTACTCATTTTTCATTAAAAATTATTTCCATTTCATCTTCCTGAAAACAAATACATCTTTTTGATGACACAACAGGACAATTAAAACAACACTGCAAGGCCACAACGATGTCACATATGGGCTTCATGAGCTATTTGCAATGGAAACATCAGAGACAGCATTAGATTGGATTTCCAGGGGCTAAACTGCACTTCCAGGGCTTGGTATAGTTCCAGTTACAAGTTACTCTTTTCTGCTTGTTGTCAGAGCAGTCAGGTTTTAATTGCAGTTCCATGTCATGCAAAGCTGGACATTGTGTGTAACACTAAATAATGGAACTTAGCTCTACTTTCATAACTGAAGAAAAAAGTTCCTAGTTACAATGTCTGGCAAAGAAGCTTGAAATGTGACTCAGTATGGTGGCTCTGTGTGGATTGTGGGGAATGCAGATCTCACTTCTGAGAGGGTGAGCTGCTCTGCTCATCCCTATGAGAAACTGTTATGAGACTCAGAGAAAATGATGAGGACACCCTTGTCTGCATTTAAATGTCTTTTTGCTTTGATCCACCTCTGGTCTGTGCAGAGGTGGCTGCTGGGAGGAGTCAAGGCTTGCCAAGGGTTAGGCAGCATGCACCAAATTCCTGCTGAAGCTCTCAAAGTAGGCATGAAGAAGGCTGGAAGTCTGAACTGCCTCTGCTGTTAAAGTTGAAGTTGCCTCCTACACGGAGTGATTTAAGTCCTCACTCCTCCAGACTTCATCTGTGGAGTAAATAAGTGGTGTAGTTCAGCACACAGTGAAGAACAACATTGAATTTAATACTCCCAATACTTTCAAACAAGAAAAATTTCCACAGAAGTCACTCAAATTGAAATTAATTAGAAACAAAGATCTTAAAATACACTGATGACAGATTTAATTCAAGAGGGAGTTTCTGCAGTTCAGTTTACTGGAAGCCATGCAAATATACTGTGGTGTGGGATGTAGTTTCACAGTGAAGCAGCTTGAGACTCAGCTTTCTGGATGACCTGTCCTCACTGTTACTGATGTGCAGCTTCTTTCAGCCCTCTAACCAAAGTGCTTTCACTGGCTAAGTCTCTGTTCCCCAGGATAGGGACAAACACCTGCTTCCAACCTCCCAGTACCTACCTGATGGCCACAGCATCAGCAAAAGTAACTCCCTTGTGCAAAATGCCCTTCATCTCCCAAAGAAAGGCTGGTTTTTTTCCAGATCTGACTTTCACTCCTCTTTTCTTTCTTTTTCTCCAACTCTAGAAATCTCAGAGCTGCTCCAATCCCCATCACCTTACAGGAGACATTGAACTCTGCCTCCACCTGCAACAGGCTGGGGCATCTAGGAGCATCACAAGTGTAAAGATGGGAGAGAGCCTCTGGAAATGCTAAGGGATGTCCCTTTAGCAAAACCCAAAATTCACCTTTGGAGAAAGATGGAAATTATTAGATCCATTGGTTTTTGATCCTTGAGCTCTTGTATCTGGAGCTCAAATTTTGCAGTTTTGGGAAGAATGAGTTTTGCCCAGTCTCTAATAAGCTGGAGGTCTGACACCTTCAAGGCAGAGGTGGCAAAGACCATGTCCAGCTGAAATCACCTGGAAAACAGGTGACCACCTTCAAATCCACCCCTCACCACCATTCAGCAGAGGACACCAGCTCTTACACATCCAAAGCATTATGTCTTCTCTTGAAAACTGACTCTCCAGAAAATAAACCAGGCCATTCATCCCAACCTTCTGGCACTGCCTCCAAATGCAAATACCAGGTTGCACAGCCTGCTCTTCTCAGCATTGCATGCTCCAGACTGGGAGGCTTTTTGTGTGCAATGCCTCCTGCAGCTGGCATGTCCCCATTTTGTACTAGACAAACACTGACAGCTTTATTTCTTGTTTGTTCGGTCGCAAAGATCCTCAACATCCTGGTTTGAATTGAGTATTGTGGTTCTTCACTAGCAGAAATGTAAATAACAAAGAAATTTCATGTATTTTAATTACCTGAAGGCGTCTGTTTTAATCTGGTAAATCCTCTTATGTGATAAAAGTAATGTTGCTATGGGAACCCTATCTAACAGGAAAGGTAACACCAGTCTGCCTGTAAATAATTAGGAAACTGATGCAGTGAAATGATTTTTCAGTCATTTGGCACAGAACTGGCTTCACAGTGAAAGTTTTGACCTGTGTTTTGGTTTTATATGTATGAGTAAAAGAGGCAGAGATTTAACTGGGAAGATCCCATTCAGGCATCTTGGAAGGGTCAGCAAATGTTTCTTTCTCACATATATTCACCAAAACACAGCCCACCCCCACCAGCAGTGCATTTGCATATTGTGACACTCTCATCAGTGTTTATTAAGTGTTTTAACTCAGTAATGTGTGAAGTCCTCTCTGGAGTGAGACACTGAAATAATCCCTCAAAGGCAAATTCTCCCCAATAAATTCCTGGTGCTTCTCTGCACTGGTGCCCAGGAGCAGAACCAGCTCTGGGGGTCCCCTCTGTGTCCCCCAGCAGAGGTTGGTGTGGCACCAGCTCCTTCTGTGGTTTTGGCTGGAATGGGGAAGGATGTAGGAGTTGGGCATGGTCCTGTTTGTCTTTAAATCACCAAATCTCTTTGCTTTGTGCAGAGCCTCCAAGGACAGCAGTGCTGCCCACATGGATGAGCTCCTGCTGGTGGGGTCCTCAGGGGCATCCCCTGTCTCCATTGTCCCACCCCATGCTTAGCATTTGTGCCAGAGCTGTGCTGTAAAAGGGTTTATTCGTTTACCAAGAGGATGTGCTGATAAGAGCCCTGTGATAACAGGCAATAAAGCAATAATGGCAATATGGTTCAATATATTAGAAAATTTTTCATGCTATGAAATCCTTTTCTCTTTTCTTAGATTAAAAGGAATTGACTAACAGGATGTTTCTTATTTTACTTTATATTAGTACGTAAAATTCATATTCTTATGCCTTGAGGCCACTATTGAGACAGAAGCTCCCATTATAAATTTGAAAGAGATATGGAGTTGTTCTGAAGTCTAGGATGCAAAGAAAAAGGGGGAAGACGAAATCTACCATTCACTAAATACTTCTATATTAATTAAATTAATTACACACTAAAGAGAACTCATTGTTTGCCACATAAATGTAGGATGATCACTGAAAAAACTTGTAGACATTTTTTTCCACAAACTGAAGAACTGTACATCAATCTACTCCTCATCCACAGATTATTGTGAAGTGGTGGGTGACATTTGTGTCTCATTGCATATCAGTAATATGGTTTCCATGGATAATGCTTTCATGAGAAATTGTAAATTTTTGTCAGGCAGATACTTTTTGTCTGCAAAGAAAAACGCTTGTAAATATGCTGCATAAATACACCGTTTTTGCAAGTTATGATAATTCCAGGCAACACTGACAATATGCTGACATGGTTTGAATGGAATAATTTCCTTTAACACAGGGAGAAGTTCGTTATAGTTGAATAGGAAGGTTTGAACATATCCTAAAATCTTGGCTTCCAAGAGTGTGACATTCAGAGGTTTTTTTTAAAGACTTCCCAGTAGGAGCACCATGTGGACCAGTCTCAGGATAAGGTTTCAGTGATCTCATGGATTTTATTCAACATCACCAATTAGAAGATCATTTGGTAATAAATTGACTCTCAGAAATCATAATCAGGTTCATGGGAAATAATCCCACCCGCCCAGCAATTTCAGATTGAACCTGCCTCATTGCAAGAACATTAAGGAAAATTGGCTGCTATTTGGGCTGTGCAGGTAGTCTCCAAATGTTCGTGTCTGGGACAGTGATTTGGAGAGAAGGGGTGGGAGAGGAGAGGCAGCAACACTGGGAGGATCTGGGCATAGAAATATTGCCAACCATGTTTTGTACTGCAGTATTAGGTTAAATTAAAGTCGTGTTCCTGACATAGCTCCTGCCCAGCTAGATATGAATCATTAGTACAAAACCAATTTCCTAATTATCCTTCCATTGCAGGGTAATGCAATGAGTTTTGTAAAGCTGTAATTTTACCCTGGTTTATTTCCACGTCCTCTATTTTCCCTAGAGACGTGCTCTGTTCTCCACTGAGGTTATTTCTGACGTGATCTTGGGCAGGAAAGGTGGTGGCGTGAGGATGAATTCATCCCTCGTCAGCTGCTTTCCCAGACTCCCAGGGAAATTTTGCTGGGAATGTATAAACTTGTGCAGGTGCTGGATGGTCTCTAGCAAAACAAATCGTTTGTTTTAATGTTGAATTGATCTTCATGGCAAAGGATGGGAATATTTTTGTTGCTGACCTGCTGGATAATCTATTGGTATTTTTGGGTGGTTTATATAAAACAGGTGTAAAAAACAGCAGGGGACCATGCTATGAGGAGGTTCCTGAAAACTCTCTGTGTTAATAGACATTTCTGTCAGTACCTGTAGATATTTGAGAGGTGAATTAGTGGAATTTGTGAAAAAAGCTGAAGCAGGAAAGTGTTGAAGGAGGAAGTTCTATCATCCCTCACCTTCTGAAGGTGTGGGTGTTCCTGTCCTGCCCAAGGCTTCATCAGTTGGGTTCAAAAACTCAATCTCTCTGTAGAAACAGGGAGGGGGAACCTCAAATGTGAGTGATGTGGCATCACCAGTGTCTGTCAGTGAGAACTGCCAGCAGATAACCTGTCCCTTGGTCCAGGGAGGGAAAGAAACCATTGCCACCATCCCGGGAGGGGAAGGATGGGAGAGTCCCCAGCTCCACTTAGTGGGCAAAGCACAAACAACATGTAACAGCTCAGAAACCACAGCTGAAGCCAGCTGAACGTGTTTAATCCCTCCAGCTAAGCCATGAGTAGGAAAAGGCTTTCTTTGGCCTTGGAAGATGAGCCCTGGGCTCCTAGAGGAGAACCCATGGCAAGTGTCCCCATAGGAACTCATCTGGGTTTCTCTTGGAGTTACAGAGGGGTGGGGTGGATTGATCATGTTGCTGCTCAGTCAGAAATTATTTGTTAGCCATGGTCAGATTTTCTAATTTTTGTTATTCAAAGCTGCTGTGAAATGTGCCCCAAGGAGCACCAGGAAACATCTGAAGGGAAGGCTGGCAGCAAGGAGCAGCCTGCACAGCAGTGGCTCCTCTCCAAGGGGCAAGAAGGAGCTTTGTTGGTAGCTCTGGTTCTTCAGGCTGCAGGGGAGGCTGCAAAGGGATTTCCAGAAGGGTCACCAGAGGCAAGGGAAAAGAAAAACCAGGATTTTAGTGCAATCATCCTTTTTGCTGATATCTGCAAACATCTCAGTAGCTTTGTTGCTGGTTTTAGGGCAATTCATGAAATCATTTCCATTGGTTAGACATCTGCCCAAATCACTTGCTTCATTCTCTAGTGCTTCTGCTTTTGGCATTTCATCAAGAAAAGCCTTTTTAGGTTATATCTTAATTAAAAGCACCTCCCAGCCTGGCTGCAGCTCTCCCTGAAATGCAACAGCACTTCATGTGCTATTAGCCACCTCCTGACCCCATCCTCTCCTGGTGGCCAGGTCCATTTAAGATGACAAATTAACACAAATCATATAAATGCAGCACAATTTTAGGGGCCAGTTGCCATGGCACATTGTCCTGTGCTCCACAGGGATTTTGGGAGTGTTTCCTATACTCCCACAGGGATCTTTTTACTAAATAATCCCTTGAATCAGAAATAAAGACTCCTAGTCCCAGGATTTCAAGATTACTTGCAAACAGGATGGCTCTCACATCATATAAAGTTTCATCTAAACACGTTTTCTCTTCCTCCATGTCAGGACCTGTCACACATTGAAGGAGCAGGGAACTAGAAGTGTTTTAGCATCTGATTTCTTTTTTTCTTATTCATTTTTATGAAAAAGAGTTGCAGGGGAATCAGGACAAATGGAAATGGTCCCCTGTGCATTTGGAAAGGATGCAAAGAGAGAGCACTCTACTGTAGATATCCAATCTTTATATAGAGATGTATTTTTTTATTATTGGTTCTTGTAAAATTCAGGTTAAAGGCATTTCCAATCCACCACTGTTTACAAAAGTTGTTGAATTTATTTTTCCCATCCCTTCTGTTATCTCTGCTTCCCTCACTCTAGGAAGCTGATGAGCACTTAGGTAGCTGCACAGCAGATATTGGATCCTCCGTATAATTTTCAGCAGTTAATTAGCAGCTCTTCTTCTCACATTAAAAAAATGGCAAGCTTTAATTAGACTCACAAAGGGACCTGAAAAACTAGCTGGCAAGTAGCCCCTCTGTGCCTGGGTAGGTGAGGAACTTGCATTGAAGTGTGGCTGTGCTTGTAACCTCTGCAGTGCTCAGAGAAAACAATTTTATTAGAGAAAAACAAGAGAAAGAGATGGAGGAGGTTCTTATTCACCATCTGAAGTGTGTCTTCTCTACTTGGTGCCCCACACTGGCTGGAAATGTAGTTTTATATGTCATTATTCTGTACCCACTGTCAGGAAGCAGCTGCTGCTGCTCTTGCTTAGCTTTCCTTGCATGGGATGTAGCTCTTTGCCCTCTCCATCCCCCTTTGCTCATTTCAGTGTCTCTAGAAATACTGGCAGCTTCCAGGTTCCCTTTTCAGTGGTGTGGCTGAGAAATGCCTGCTTTGAACATCAGGAGTGAAACACCCAACTCCCTGTGCTCATGGGCCCCAATTAAAATGCAAAAGCTGGATAGTGTTGAGAGGGGATGGAATATAGAATCAGAGGAGTTTGGGTTGGCAGGAACCTCAAAGAACATCTCATTCCACCCCCTGCCATGGGCAGGGACACCTTCAAGCAGACCAGGCTGCTCAGAGCCCCATCCAACCTGAACACTCTCAGGAATGGGCTGTCCATGGGGAGTCTCTTAACAGCTGCATTATCAGTCTTCAGTTCTGTGCTGGTGCCAATAGCTACTGTAGACAGGGTTCTTTTGAGACTGGAAAAGATGTATTGACTTGGCAATCTAGGCACTGTGCTACAGCTCACAGTTAAAATAAATTATTACACTATTGTATCATTTAAGCAGTTAATGAATATAGCATTTTTGGATAATGCTGTTGCTATTATTTTCAGAGTCTCTCTAAGATACTCTTTGCTTGCATTAAATCCTTTCCTGACCTTAAACTGGCCAAGCCATTCTCAAGCCTGAGGCAATGAGAAGGGTGAAACACAGGTCTGGGTGTTTCATTGCCTGGTAAAGCAGGGGCATCTGGAGGTGCAGGGTCTGTGTTTGGGGTCTGCACACACTGGACGTTCTGTGATCCTGAAACATCTTCTGTGCTCAGGGCTTGTTTTGTGTTCTTCATCCTGCTGGAATTTACTTCATTTGCAGAAATTTAAAATAAATTCATCAGGGTAAGGCTTTTTCACTCTACTTTTTCACTCTACTTTTTCTGCCAGAGCAGATGATGGTGAAAAGGAGGGACAGCCTTGCCTTGAAATGGGCAGGGAACCTCATCTAGAAGGCGTGGGAACAAGAGACGGGATCACTGATGCTCCCTGAGCCACTCCAGCCTCCCAGGCTGGGCTCTGCTGCTGCCCCCCAGTCCCTGGGTGCTGGAGGGAAATTTACTTTTCCCTTTGGCTGTTTGGTGGCTGCTTCAGGCTGCAAAACCCATTTAGCTGCTGCACATCTGCCAGCGCTCTGCCTGAGAGAGGCCTTATTACATTAAGCTGCAGATCCGAGAGATTGCAGTCATATTTCTGTACTAAAAGATGCCTTGTCCCAAAATGCCCCTGGCGGCACGGGACCATGCCCACTATGCATATTTATGTCCTGCCCTAATTACCTTCCAGCCGAGCTTTTGCAGCCATGCATTGACGGCAAGGCTCCTTATTTTGGAAAGTAGAGTGAAGCTGCAGGGCAGGGAACGACCCCAGGAGCAGCCTAAATGCTTTTTTGTCTCTCTCCAAAATCAAAACCTATTTTTGGACCAGTCATTGAGAGGATTACAATTTTATTAGCTGAAATAGCCACAAACTGCAGCTACTCACCAAATGGCTGCAGCTTTTGACCTGTATTTTGGCCTCCTTCTCTAGGGGTTAGTGTTTGTAGCCCAGAACAGGCTGTGACCTTGTGTTTGCTGCCAACCAGGGTGATATGGGCACTGCTGTAAGGTACCTGCACAAAAAAAACCCCAAACCAAAACAAAAAAACCCTAACCAAAACAAAAAACCCACCAAACCCAAGAAGGATGCTATTTAAATGAGGAAGGGATAATTTTAGATAAATTTTAGCTGTTTTTCTCTGTTCTGTTCTCTCCAGATGCCAGCTATATTTAAGTATTAGTGGGAAGTGGGTACCAAACTCCTTATATTCCCCAAGGTTCCTTTCTCTTACTTTCATCTTCAAAATATCTCTGATATATACAAGAAGCTGGTGTATTGGAAACAAGAAAACCAAGTCATTTACGTCAGATTGCACAGCCAATGGGCCCCAGATCCTGCCCAGGAATCATTCCCCTCTAAACAATGCTGCAGGTCAAGGCTGGGCAGGGAAGGACCAGCAGCTGCTGCTGTTGGAGTGTGATCTGCCAAGTCCCCTCACCCTCCTTTCCATGTTATGCCCTGATTTTAATGCCACAGTGGAGCCAGATCATGCACAGGAAGGAAATCTTCAGCTTTCATCACTCAAGTCATGTGGTGCTGGGCTGTGTGG
Organism: Sturnus vulgaris; assembly: GCF_052056855.1. Lineage (NCBI taxonomy): Eukaryota > Metazoa > Chordata > Aves > Passeriformes > Sturnidae > Sturnus > Sturnus vulgaris. The sequence continues at coordinate 21,379,415 of NC_142252.1, read as the reverse complement.
AATTTCCTAACACTATTTTATCAGCCATGTGCCACTGGGTTTACACTAAAAGAATTATTATTGCACACTACAGGCTCCCCTGGGATGCTGAGGCTGCCCAGGCTGGAGCAGGTCACTCACTGGGCAGGGTGGAAGTTCTGGCATAGCCCTTGCTTGCTTGATGCCACAATTTTCCTGCCCAGAAAAGTCAGCCTTCCTCTACCACAACCCTGTGGGATTTAGGGAGGGTCATTCTAAAATAAGTGGGGTTTGTTTTTATCTGTTTGTCCCAGTGAAATAGAATTTTAACAGCTTTGTGTGTAAACTCTGAGGTTCAGGATGGAGATGATCTGTTTCAGAGCTTCCTAGATCCATCCTGGAATTCAACATTTGATCTGTCTGCAGCCACAACTCTGCCCTCTACACCTGCAGGCCACTAAGTAAGATGTCCATCAGCAAATGGTGGTCACAGCCCCCAGGACCTGCCTTGGCCTGTGCACATACCTCTGTAGATAAAAATTCACCTGCAGCTTGCAAAGCACAGGGTTTAGCAGACATCCCCTGATGTTTAGGCTATTTATGGGGCTGCAGTTCTGTCCTCAGGCTGGGGCAAAGATTTTGTCAAATTGTACAGGGAGTTGGAAAGAGGGGGGAGGCTTTGGCTGCTCTACAGCCTGAGAAATTCTACAGTGACTCAGAGAGGGAAATTTTCTGCCTGAGGAAACTGGCAAGATGCTACAAGCCATGAAAAGGGACTTGTCACTGCAGACAAGAAAGGTGAAAGAGAGATTGATGCAGGAGCTGAAATATTCGTCTGGCACGAGAAGGCAGGAGACGTTTGACTCCTCCAAATATTAGATTGCACTCTGAGTGGTGCTTTGCAGTTAATGATCTGACCAGAAGCACACTTTGATGGAATAAATGCATGTAATTACAGACATCTCCTACTTTTCCTTCTGTTTTGGATGACAGTCTCTCCTCACACAATTCTCCAGCATAATTTGCTGTGCACATTAATTAATGCCTGGTATAGAATGGAAAAATGCAGAAGCTTGTCATGCAAACTTTCCTCAGAGGTGGAAGGTGGCAGACCTGCTGCCTGCACTGCAGGGCAGCTCTTCCAGCACCTTGGGCTGTGTGGGGACATCAGCCAGAGAAATCTCATTTTGAAACCTTTGATACCACCAGCAAGGGATGTTTTGGCATTTAGTGCTCAAACAATTTTAAAAAAAAGATTTAAAAGATTGGATATTTCAAGATGGAGAGATGCAGAGGAAAAGCCTTAAAGGAGAGTGGGGCTTTTTGTGTGTTTTGAGATGAGCTGGCTGTCAGGAGCATCCTGCAGGTCCCCACTCTCAGCAAGGAGAGCAGGCACCATGTCCTTCCCTGCCCAGAACTCTGAAATTGCTGCCACTTGCAGTTCCTTACTAGAAGAAACAGCATGGGAAGAGCTGAAAAGAAAAAAGAAAAAAAAAAAAAAGAGAAAGAAAGAAAAAGAAAAACCCAGCATGGTCATTAGGATGAACTGCTTAGGAGTTAGATAACCAGAAATGAGTTGCTAAGCAATGCTCAGGGAAAATGATTTGGAGAGGACGTCACGGCGTGTGATACCTAAGGAGGGAGAGATGTGTGTGTTTAGCAGAAATCATGCTCAGCTACCATGGCACAGCAGGCTGGGCACCAGGGCTGTTACAGAGAGCAAATGCAGCATTTTGCTCTATGGATTATTACTTTTATTATTTACTCCTTTATTGTTCCTTGTTGGGTTCTGGAACTTTCAGGGTCTGAGTTTGCAGAGGAGCTCATCTTGAGGATGCATCCTCAGCCTTCTGTCCTTGGATCTGCATGAATGTGTTTACTCCTCAGTTAAACAGATTTCCATCATTTTGAAAAGCCTGTCAAAACCATTTAGCTATGAAAAATCCCTAATAATTTTGGATATTTTCAGAAGGAGGGTGTATTTGCAGAACTAATTAGCTCCTGTCAACATATGTGTGTCTTTGCTTTCTCTGGTGTGGAAAACCATTCAACCCCAGCCCTGAGAGATGCTGGGCAGCATCAGGGCATGAAAGACTTGGAGGGGGATGAGATCTCTGCTGAGCAGTTCAAGGTTCCTTGGCAGCCCACGCTTGGCAGGGAAACTATTTAAGGATTTTGGTGTTCAGATACATCCCTCAGTATAGACCACGCTGTGAAATAGTTAATCAACAGTCGCCTCCACAGTAAAATCGAAACTCCTTTTTCTCCTAGCATTTATTTATTCATGGTATCTATTTACAACCCCTTGTCTCTTACCCAGGCTAGAGCTCTGAGTCGTAGCTAATGACTCAGAGCTGTGATATCACCGAGCTTGGCTGTTCTCCTCCTGCCATCCCCGTGTCTGCAGCCCGCCCTTAGTGCCTCTTCCCGACATAAACCCTGCCTGGAGCTGCACGAAACTCTGAGTCCCTGCAGCCTCACTGCTCCAGCACTCTGGGAAAGCCAGCCTGGCCCACGCTGTATCAAACAATCTGCAGCATCACTTGGGATGGCCCCAAGGAGCAGCTCCCCTGTGTGAGACCCTCCCTCCCATCGGCAGATTTCCCAGGGAACAAAGGCAGCTGTATCTGTGTTATCTCCGGGCTGGGATTGCCTTTCCCAGGCACAGCCCCTGGCTCGCACAGAAATGTTTCTTGTTTAGGCAAGAGGAACAGAAAGCACAGTGAGGGGTGTCCTTGTTGATAAGGGATGTGTTGAGCTAAGCAAGCCTGGCGTTTCCATGGGCCAGCTCTGACATCGAGTGGATGAAGGTGGCTCTGCCAAATTTGTGCTTAACCAGACCTGGATGACCCCAGACTGGGGCTGAAACCTGGCAGCTCATTAAAGGATGATCCACGTATATAAACAGGGATTTATCATCAGTGAAAGTTCCAGGATCGAGCATCAGTGGCAGGTGGGAATGGGACATGCCCTGTGACCCTGGCACTCTAAATTTGAGAGGGCTAAAGTGGAAAAGGTTTGGGATGGCTGTAGAGAAATCTGGTTTTCCAGAAATCTGTGTTTTCTGTGTGTAGAAGTTGGTGGACTCACCTGGTGGGACCTGGTTTTAGAGGAGAGCTCGTGGTGGTGATAAGGAGAGAGTGCCCAGGGACACCCCAGGTCCTTAGGGACACCCAAAGGATCACAGTTACTTGTCAGGACCAAACCAGGAACTGGTTGCTAGCACTTATTAGGAACAAATCACCTCAGAAAGAGGCAGAGTGAGTCCCAAACTTTGGAGATGGATTTTCCCATCTCATGTTGCACCTCTGCCTTTTTGCAGTGTCCCCCTGTGAGGCAGTGATGCTGACTGCCCGTGGGCTGGTGGCACAGCAGAGCCTGGCACTCAGCACTTGGACAGAGCACAGACTCCATGCCTAGCCTGTCGTGATTTTCCTTTTATTTTTTTGCTATAAAGCAGCAGTGATCTGGACAGGGCTCCTCCTGCTGAGCTGTGACATACCCTGTGCTGATCAGTTAATCTCTGCCTGCTTCGCTTTTTGCTGGGTGTTACAGCCTTGTGAGGGCTTTGGGAGAATTAATGGCTATAAACAGCTTTGATGAGTGCTACAATTGAAGACAAATTGCAAGTCCAAGGAATTGCAACTGACCAGCTGGGGAATGTATTGCAGGTTGGTGGTGGCTGTCCCTGAGATGCTGGAGATCAAGGAGAGATGTGTCTGTCAATGCCTCTGGGAGTGAGGAGGTTGTCCCCTCTGTCCTGGGAGGGGACAATGTCATGCCCACATCACTATAGCAGAAGGGGTGTTGCTCAAAACTATCCTCCACCTGACAATTATGCTTATTTTTAGCTTTCTATGAATTTTCTCTGGTCAGAAGATCACAGGTCACCATCACTGCTTGCTTTCAAGACAGTGACAGCAAGAAAATACTAATGAACTCTTCATTCCCCAAGTATTTCCTTCTATTTTGGGCAGTTAAATAAGACTCAGACTGCAATTAGTCAGCCCAGTCTTTCTCATGCCCTGACCCTGGGTTTAAACAAGGGCCACTGTGCTGTCTCATTAAAGATCCACAGAGACATTTCTTATCATAAGGAAGTATAAGAAAACACTAGTTTATTTAACAAATGTGTTTTTACACTGACCTTCCTGTAATTTGCATTCAGACCATCCTATAAAATGCCAAGAAGGTTCTTAATGGCAATAATACAGAAATCATAAACCAAGAGGAGCCAGGGATGTTGGCCATTTCTCCCCCAAGACTGTTAGTTAATCTGTAGTGTGGATATTTGTGTTGGATTGTGGTTGTTTATTTGCTGCTCTGTGTAAAGAGGCTTTTTCCCTTCTGCTGCTGCCGCCATTCTGCCCTTTCAGAAAGAAATTCTGGTAAGTTCTCCCCTCTGCCCCCCCTTCTATCTCCGTATTTTAGACTAACTGGAGGCAAGAATTGATGTTGTTATGAAGATTTCTTTAATGGGGTGAAACTTCTCATTTCTATCCTGAATAATTTATGGCCAGCTCATTCCCACTAGTTCTAACTAGGAGTTGTTAGCCTAATTACTTTCTTTTCCTGCTGTGATATTCCTTATTTACTTATAAACAGCAGTTGTATCCTCTCTCAACCTGCCTTTTTTTCAGCTAAGTAAGCCAAAATTGTCTAATCTCATAAAGTTGTGCTCTCTTATTTCAGGTAAAAAATTATTAAATCCATAAACCAAGACCCAGTCAGGATCCTGATCACCTGTCCCAGTTGATCTTTGCTCAGTAGGTGAAATGCTGCTGTGTGGGGCTGCTGAGCAAATCTCCATGGATTTTAACATGATCATAACCTCCCCTGCCAAATGTGTTTGTAAAGTCATACAGAGGAGCTTGATAAATAAACTGATTTTTAACTGGGGGTTATTTATGTATAGCCACAGAAAAGAAGGTTTGACTGTTAAATTGACCAACTGGTCTAGGGGAAATAGGGGGTTGGAATCAGATGGTCTTTAAGGTCCCTTCCAACCCAAAACATTTGATGGTTCTGTGATTATCTGCAGAGCAGTTGCAGAGAAGAGCCATCTGCATTCCTGATGTCCAAGTCTGACATTCAAAGGCTAGGGGTCTTTCAGGTGGCATTTCTGCTTAATTGTCACTGATGAAACTAATTTACAGCAAATTATATGAAATGGGAGTGAATTTTCTGAGAGCTACTTCTCTGGTGCCTTTCACAGAAGGCAATTCCACCAGAAAAAATAGGGTTTTTCCTTGGCTGCCTCATCAAATCCCTTTACCAAATCTTCTTAGCTGTGTCATGAGGTGTCCGTGTTGCAAAGTTTAGGGTTTTCACATCTTTTCCTGGGGCTTAGAGCAGGGTGTTGTTAGCATGACTGTGCACACGAACCACATCCATTGCTGGATTCCCCTGTTTTCTCTCCTGGATTATCTGCATTTCATATTTGAAGGCTATAAATGAATCATTTCAGAAAAGAGAATGCAGCTAGAACTCAGGGAGAGCATGTATTTGGCATCCATCTCAGATGTGTGAGATCTGTGCCAAATCTGCTGCTCTCTTTTGGTGCACAAGACAACGTCCCCAGTTTTGTAGCAGGCAGCAGCTACCCACTGAGCACTTCAGAAATCTGATCTGTTTTCTTCTGGAAATGTGATGGAGTGTTTGAACTACAAGACTGGGAATGATTTTGAAAAATGGTGCTAGGCAGCCTTGTTTGCTTTCTGAAATCTTCTGAAAACACCAGTTTTAGGAAAACTAACCGCAACCTCAGCAGAAGGATTAATTCATCTGTTTTCTTAAGGAAAAATAATTACTACGGATCTTTCAAAGCTCCCAAGGAGTCGCCAGGGAAGTCTTCCCCAGAGCTGTTGTCTGTGACAGCCAATCTGGCTGTGATGCTGTAAAATCAATCATCCCTCTTGGCCAGGGCAGCGAGCAGGAGGAGACACCTCTGCGCTGGCATCTGGAGACTCAAAGGTGCTGCTGAGATTCTCCTTTTGCAGAATGTGTTGAGAGATGCAGCATCTGCCATGGCTGGTGCTGACGAATGCATATGAGGGAGATGGTTTTAATTTAAACTATTCCAGTTCTTCATTGCTAGGGATGCAGAATGGCCCAGAGGGAAGCGCTGGTGGTGGTCCCTGGAGCCTGGCACTGGGAGAGGGTGGGAAATGAAGCATTTTACATCTAAGTGAAACCACTGGGAAAACTGAACCAGCGCTGGCAAAGGGCAGCAGGGGAAGAATCTGGAGAAAAGCCTTGCAGGAAAGCTGCGAGCACACGAGGGGGTTGGAGCTGGGGTTTCAGAGAGCTCAGAGACAGCACAGAGCTCTGCAGGGGGAGCGAGATGGTCCCAGCACTGGAGCATCCCCGACGGCTCCTGGCAGGGATGCCTGGTGGGACTTTAATAGCTATCAGCATGCTGCTGGAAAATACTAGCTCTCCTGGGAGGAGAGCCCCAGGCGAGTGGTAGAAATAGGAAGAAAAATAGGAAGAAAGATAAAAGGGATAGAGAGGCAGCAGAGCTGGGCTAGGTGGCTGAGCATCAGAACGCTCGGCTCACCTCTACCTGCTCTGCTCCAGGGCGGGTGGGATGGATCCTTGGCAGGGAATGCCTGTCTTGAGTTGCTTTCCCAGTGAACAAGACATTTTTCATTTCACATTTCCACAGGAAAATGTCAGTTCCAGAGAAAAAAAAAGAAAAAGTGATTGTTGTTTTTATTGTTATCTGCTGTCAGTTCTTCCTTCAGGCTCTCACTTTTCTCACTGTAAGCTCTCCAGGCAGGGATTTATCCACCACTTTCAAATGACTGGCATGAAGGTACCATGCCAGCAGAAATAAATATCCATACTGATAGGAGTTAATATCTTACTTAGATATTTTCCTTTTGGAATGAAATGGAAAAACTGGACAACCAAAATTCAAATAGCTTTTGTATTCTTTTGAAACCTCTTTTTAATTGCTTGGATTCAAATTTTTTGGAGGGGAAGCATATTTTTTCTACCAAAAACCTGTAAGCAAGGATTTTTCTTCAGGCATATCTTGTCATGTGAATTTTATCAGCTCTCCAGACAAATGAAAAGGTCAGGTAAGTGACAGTGGAGGTGGGAGTGACTCTTTTGTTCAAGAAGATCTTGTCTTTACAGATTTTAAGATATTTCTGGCTTTGAAGAAGACCTCACACATTTCTTTTTCCCAGCCTGTGGCTTTTTGCTTGTCAAGAGGTTCTGGACATTGAAGATGTTTGGCCTCTAAACCTCAAGGAAAATCAAAGTTCCTGCAGCCAGGAGAAAAGAGATTTCAGCTCCTCTCTGAGGTACTTGCAAACCCATCGTGTTACTCCCTCTAAGTTTTCGTTCAAAGCCCTTGAAAATCAATTGTTCCATGAGCAGACAAGCCGGCAGCTTGTGCTCTGCCTGGTTACTTGGGTCCTCTGTCCTGCCCTGCCACCTCTCCTTGCCCAGGTCCCCATGGGTCCCCAGTGCTCCCATCGTGTCCCCAGTGCCATCAGAGACCTCAGGCAGGAGGTGCTCTTGCCTCTCTCCATTTCCTTGCCTGTGCCCTCACTTTCTTGAAACCTGAGCAAATGCAGCCCTCTGAGAGCATCACTGCCATGCCAAATGTGGAACAATGCTGGAAAATGGGTGCAAAACCTGTTAGAAGAGTGGTGGGAGGGGGGCAGGCCAGGCAGGGGGATACACCAGAGGACCTTTGCCTCTGTCAGGGGGGACAGCCACTGTTTCCTTCCCTTGCAGAGCACAGCACAGCCATTCCCAAGCACAGACTTCCCCCTCTGAGATCCCCCATGCATCCCTGTCCCCACTCTGCTCCCCAAGGGCTTGGGGTCGCCTTTGTAGTGAGTTTGTTCAATGATTAGCAGGGAATCGGGGGGGTTATACTGTTTGTGTTGGCATCTGCTGTTTTGTGGGGGAAGAAAGGTTTAACTGTGCAGGTGATGGATTGAGGTGATAAGTGCTGACTTCAAAAGCTGCTCCCACTCTGGTGGTGTGGAGTTACTCCTGCAGGATCCACTTTCATGGCATGGCTGTTTAACTAGAGCTGGATGATGGTGTTGGAAGCCTGCCCACCACATCCCCTGGCCTCTCTGGATAAGACCCCACTGAGCCAAAGCCTGACCTGGTCCTCCTGGGCATTTTGGAATCAAAGCACAGCTGGGACCTGATCACAAAGGCAGAGCATACCCCAGTTTTGGGCAGAGCAGAGAGATGTACAGACATATATAGGCACTTCAGTGGCTCACACTGTTCTCTGAGCAGACCTTGGAGGAGCAGGACTGTTCCTCATTCGTTGAAATGCAGCCATCAGCACAGTGAGTGATTTCTTGGCAGGATATCAAATATTGCTGAGGCCATGGAAATCAAACTCTTCCACTACCACAAAGACTTTAAAATTTCAGGATACCCATCCCATCCCTGCTGCCTATGTCCATCACTGGTGGATCTTGGTGGTCCCACTACCTCCAAAACCTTGTTCAGATGTTGCAGTGGTGGAGCCCAGCCCAGCTGGGCACACACATCTGGGGCAATGGCCCCACAGCTCTGACAGTGTCCCAGCTGTGCCTGTCCTCGAATGGACCTTGAGTGGACCTGCAGGAACCTGAACAGGTCCCAAGGACCGACGCTGCTTGGTCTAAAGCTGTTGAGCATCCTACAGGAGGGTGTTGGGACATGGATAAACCACAGCCACAGCCTGCTTTGCCCAATGCTCTTCAGTCCTGGCTCTGTGAGCAGCAGAGCCTGTGGCACCCTCTCCTTCACCATTCAACAGCTGCAGATTCACTGTTCACATGGAATCAGAGAATAGTTCGGGTTTGAAGAGACTTTAAAGCTCATCCAGTTCCAGCCCCCTGCCATGGGCAGGGACACTTTCCACTATTCCAGGTTTCTCCAAGCCCCATCCAACCCAGCCTTGGACACTGCCAGGGATCCAGGGGCAGCCACAGCTTCTCTGGGCATCCTGTACCAGGGCCTCCCAACCCTCACTGGGAAGAACTTCTTCCCAATATCTAATATAAATCTACCCTCCTCCAGCTTAAAGCCTTTCTGCTTTATCATCACTTAGAGTCTGCAAATGGAAATTAAAAGGCCTCTGAAGGAGTCTGTAAGTAATTTCTAATGATCCTTCCCAGGACATTTTATGAAATGAAAGACCCCTGTTCTCTGTCTGCAGTTAACCAAGGTCCTCTGGAACCAGGAGAATATTTTAAGAACAATGTTACTTTGCAGCAGCTGATAGCTAATGAATTCCCAATTCATATCTCACAGTAGGTTTAGAAGAAAAGAAAAATCCATTTTCCTCACAGCTGTAATGTATTTTCCAGTCACTTGTGGAACAGATTGTGCTCAGACCTGCAGCAGTGTGAAAAAAGCAAAACTAGAGTTTGGCTACTTTGTGTCCAGGGTCCTTAATCTTCTCCATGCTCTAATTGCATTAAAAGTGTGCATTTCAGAGGCTGCCAGAGCCTCCATTTTCATATTACTTTGTTGGGTGCCCTCCTCATTTCTTCTTATTCTGTTTTTGCTAAGTGCCTGCAAAACAAATTACAGCAAATATTCCCTCATCAGGCAATGCTTCTTAATTCACAGTGCATTTTAGTTTGTACGTGTTGATGCATCCATCTAAATTGTGCTGGCAGAGACCTTGAAGGGAGTCATTAGGAAATTTCATCTGTTTGGAGATCAGCTTTCATTTGTCCTGGTTCTTCTGATTCAGGATCAAAGGAGAGATGCACGAGAGTAAAATCATAGAATCCTAGAGGGGTTTGGGTTGGAAGGGACCTTCAAGATCATTTTGTTCCAGCCACTTACAGGGACACTTTCCACTGGACCAGGTTGCTCCAAGCCCTGTCCAATCCAGCCTTGGACACTTCCAGGGATCCAGGGGCAGCCACAGCTTCTCTGGGCACCCTGTGCCAGGGCTCACCACCCTCACAGGGAAGAATTTCTTTCATCTCTTTCATGAAATTATGGTATTTTGGATACCCCTACTGTGAACAAAAGCTGGTGGTCAATTATTTCCCATAACAAAGTCAAGGGGATTTCTTGATGGATCTTCCCTGACTTTGGGGAACCAGAAGCTCCTGGCTGGATGTGATGGTGTTTGCTGGACACAGCTCCCCCTGCATGGCCACGGATCTGTGTGAGGAAGCCTCAGCATCACTTTGGGGTGGGCAGAAACAAGAATTTGTCCTCTGCAGAGCCAATGAGTGCTGCCCTCGAGGCTGCTGCCCGCCAGCCAGGGCTGCTTGTTGTCACTGTCATGTGAAAATCTTGGTCCTGGGGCTGTGAACAAACAGCAGGGATGCAAAAACTGCCTCAGCAGGTGATGAAGCATCTTCTGGCATCTGTGCTCCCCTTTGGGCAGCAGCTGGCACAGAATGTCAGCAGGTCTGTGCTGGAGAGGTGGCAAACAGAACTGGTGTGACCTGATTGCGGCTTTTTCAAGGCATTTAGTCTGCCAGACAGGACAACAAAATCCCCATGCATTATTCTGGCTGGGTATTTGAGTCTAGCAGACAGCCAGGATGTAGCTGGAGTCAGGGCAGCCTCTCTGGGTCACAATTCTTTCCTTTCCTCCTCTGTGCTCCCAGGAGTCACCTTCAGTCCCATATCTGCTGGGTCCTTAAAATACTAATTTCCAGTCATTGAGATAAACTGCTAATGGAAGCAGATATGGGAGAAAATCTTGCAGACCCAGCAAACATTTTACCCAAATCAATGGGTTTTTAAAGAATGTTTTTATTTTGGCTAATCAACCAAGAACTAGTTTGGCAACAATGACCCCCAACTCTTGTTTCTGGAAATCCACTGTTTGCTCCTGGCCTGTACTAAGTGTGCACTTCCACATACATGTAATAACTTTGAGCAGCTACTTGAGCAAGTGATTTGGAGCATCCCATCAGCCTATTCTCAGTGAGCTTTTTTCTCAGATCAGGACTACAAGTTTCCAACTTCACTTGGGATCTAGCTTTCCTAAATCATCTCTTCCAGATGATTCCATGTTTTTAAAGGCTTGGCATGGGGTAGTTGTGGTTCTGCCTGTGTCAGCCAGGGCTGTCACAGCCAATAGACTCACACCTCATGATGTGGATGCTGACTTGCATCCCAGCTCTGCTTCTCACTTGCCTGTTTGGTTGCTGTTTTGCATCTCCAGTGAATCACAGTGTGGTCACATTGCTGGTATGGTCTTCAAGCATTTTAGCTTCAATTTTTGGTCTTCTGGCTACTGTAAATAGTACCTAAATGGTGACATTAATGCACTGCCTTCCAAAGGAGCAAAGGAGGAATCTGAAAGTACAAGTGGATGTGAATGTGCATGAGCATGCTAACATGTTGATTCTTGAAGTTCATTGAGAAAAATACCCAGGGAAATGTAAAATTGGTAAAATTGGTTATGGATAAGGAATGCAGCTGAATTGTGCACCAGCCAGAATGTTGTGCAACAGCTGGGCCAGCAGCTCTTATCCATAATCTTGAATTCACCTTAGAACTTTTAATTACTCAACTCAGATTTCCGATTACTTTCAAGACTGTGTGACAGAGCATAAAATAATCCTGATTCCCACAATCCAGCCTGGACCTTCAGCCCCTGGCTGCTGCTGCACACCCAGGCTGGAGCTGGGCCATTTGGGTCATGTCCTGCCTGCAGTGGGGGGTCCTGGGCAGAACACAGCTACAGCTATTTGGGGCAAAATATGATATTCTGCCTTGATCTTTCCCCTGTGCAGCTCAGATGGAGTTTGCTGCTGTATTTCCATTTTGGAAGCGAGCTCTCCTGTTATCACTCCCTGGCATGAGCAATGGATCTGATACGTTGTCACACCCTGGGGAAGTTTTATGAAAAATCAGTGCAGCATTGCTTAACCTCTGCTTCCAAGTCCAGATAAACACTCGTGCAGCGAATTTCAAATTAAAGGAATCAACCACAGAGCTGTCCCAGGTATTGGGAAAATAATTGGGTAAATTGCTGCCTCCTGTGGGTTGCCCACTGCAGCTCTCCAAGTGCATTGCTGGGGTATTATTCCCTCCAGCACTTCAGCAAGAGCTCATGGGGTGTTTGTGACCAGTTCACCACCACCTTGCTTCATTTGCAGCCCAGACCAAGGGTGATATGATGCTGCAGCAGCCCTTGGGTTTCAGCAAGACATTTCCCTGCAAACAGGAATGTCAAAAATGGGCAAACTGGGAATGACTTTGATTGCACCCCGTGTTCACTCTTTCAGTCCAATCCTGGCCTAATGGCAGCACTGATTCTGACTCCTATCTTCCCTCACATCACTGAGCAACAGTGCTGGATGTAGCCACCCTGGAAGACTCATTTTTTGAGCTCATATCTCTAAGGTCTATTTGTAGAACTATCTTGAAAGGGCTGGCACAGGAGTACCATTTGTTTTAAAGGGAATTGGGCATCCCAGCTGCTCCTGGGACTCAGCAAAGCTCAGGACAGCACACATAAACACTCCTTTAATCATAACGCTTTTTACTTGGCTGTGTGTAATACAAATCACCCAGAGGAATCGGGCAAGCAACAGCAGCAGCAGCTTGACCTGCAAGCAAAAACCTCCCCAGAGGTTTCTTTCTGCACTGGTCCAGCAATCCCACCCTGGCAAAGAGCATCAGAGCTGAGGCAGGGAGACACCTCTGCCAATGGCACTGGCAGACAAGATCCCCAAAATACACTGGAGCAAAAGACCAGGGTTTTGTCTGGTTCCTGGTTTCATGGGCTTTGATTTTTTTTTATTTTTTTATTTTTTTTTTTTTTTGTTACTGGGCTGATGTGGGAAACAGGCTCCCTGCTAAAGGTGAGCAGGAAAGTCACAGCTTAATGCACAATCTCTACAGTTTACTCTCCCAACAGATAATTCTGCACCTGCAAAAACATTGTTTGTTTCGTGCCTCTTTATTGTGTTTGGGGGAGAGAGGAAAAGAGCCCTCCTGATCTTTCCAGGGTGGATTTGAAGGTCAGAAGTCACTGAGGATAAGCAGATTTCCTCTCCCTGCTAACCTCCAAGGACCATCCAGCTCATCCCAGCCCCTGGTGCTCAGGATTGACACCAAATACTCAGTTACATTTCTGTGGCTGCAGTGTGTGATTATGGAGATATCCTAATGGAGTTTGGAATTTGAGTACTCAGTGCAAGCTCAGATGGGGGGCAGCACTGTCAGCACCTGCTGCTGACCCCTGTCTCCTGAGGGGCACTTTCCCTGGGAATTATCCATATTTATAGAGATACAGACAATTTTTCCTGCCATGGGCTTCAGGCTCCTCACCCCAGTTCAGCTGCCCCTTGCTGCCCACCCACAGGCTCTGCAAGTTATTCCTGCCAGCCCCACACTGTGCCCCATTGCACTGGGGACATGGGGAGGGTCTTTACACGCTGGGGGTCTCACATGGCAGGCTGGAGCAGGAGGAAGAGCCCTGGAGCAGCTGCTGGGGCAGAAGCACAGAGGCTTTATGGCTCCCAGCCTGTTGTGTCAGCAAAACCATCCCTATCTCAGGACCCTTATCTGCCAACAGTGTAAATAATTTCTAAATGAGCTGGAAGGAGGAAGACTGATGAATGCAGTTTTGCTGGAAAATGTTATCAGGTTGGGAACAGGGAAGGCTGAACACTCCCTTATCTGTCCTGGACTAGTAGTGGGGGATAACTGGGGTCTCCCCAGCCTTACTCTGTGGCAGCATAGGTCCTAGAAGCATTTTATTCTTCTGTATCAAACTGAAGAGTTTTAGCCATTTGCTTTCAATTCTGCTGTTTGTGCACTTTGCTGTGTTTATTATTCAGTGCCTTCTGTCCTCTCCCTGTCCCCTGTGCCAGCGATTAAGAAGATGCTGATGCTGTTGTGGGCTTTGGCACCTGGAGGTTGGGCCCAGAGTATCCTGTTGGTGGGCAGGGAACATCAGTGTAGTGATTGAGCCACAGTGTCCACTGAAAAAATCTCCTGTTGTCCCATGCTCCCATCTAAAATCCCTACTAAACCCCAGCAAAAACAATACAACGAATCTGAAGCTTAAATCATGTTTTAATGCTTGCTGGGATGGGGTGTTTGAACTGCCTTGATACTTAAGCTATATAATTTTTAAAAAATAAATTTATTAATAATCCATTAAAGCATTTCTCTCTTAATTTCTCATTCTAATCCAGAATGGATGGACAGCAATGGAAAAGTCTTTCCCGGCTGTTGGCTCCTTTTGTGAGTTTATTTATGCTCAGACCAAAGGGATTCATGTACAAAATGCTGCTCAGGGAAGTTTCCAGGCCCAGAGTGGTCACAGAAACCTCCTTGGAATCAATCCCTCAATCTCCTCCGTGAAGACTTCATGGGATCCAGCTGCATCCAATTTGGGGGATGTTACAGCCACTGTCCCAGTTATCCCAGGCCACTTCTCCCACCCAGCATTGCTCCAGGGTGAGTTAGGGCTCAAACAGCAGCCAAGTGCCAGCAGTGCCAAGGCAAGCCTAAAAGGAGCTTGATGCCAGCACCTTGCCAAAAATGCACATCCCACGGGAATTGAATTATTCCTGTGTCTGCAGGGCAGCTATAGGATGGTGTTGACATGAATCCCTGCCAAGCCCCACCAGGACAGCCCCAGAGCCCTTCAATAGTGGATAAATAAAATAGATACCAGTGTAGAGTGTATGTAAATATTATACTCACATGAATACAAAATGAGGAGGTAACTTGATCCCTTCTGAGCTGCCCAATAAGGACCCTTTGCTTTGTTTTTGTAAAAAGAAACAATTGCTTCTTACTTTTGTCTATATTTGGTGTCATCAGATCCCTCCACCACTGAAGCTCATTTCCTGCTGCTGGGTACATCCAAGCTATTATTGAGTATTTATTTTTCCACGGGCCTCTCTGTTTCTAATTACTTTGTGCTGATATTATGTGACAATGTTGAGTCTGCACCTCCTTTAATACCTGCCACATGCTGAGTATATTGTAAACAATAAATTTTTCAGCTATTTCCTGCTATTATTTACCTCTTTATTTCTGATCTTACTATTTCTGGATATTTAACGAAACTGTTTTCTGATGGGGTTATTGGAGGGCAAACAGACAGAAAGCATACAGTTAAATTAGAAGAAACTTTACTAGTGATACTTTAAATTGGTGAAATCTTGTGGGATTTGTTGCTCTTTTCTTAATGGAAGACAGTGAGAGTTTTGCTGCAGCAAAAGTGATAAAAGACTGGCGGTGCAGGAAAATAATATCTCTCTATGCTCACACATAAATAGCCTATGTGGTGCTGCTACTGCTGCTCTGGCAACAGCCACTTGTGCTTCAAATCTGTTTCTTCTTATTTGATAGACATAGGAATTTTACACGTGTGGGATGTCTCTCATAAACTGATTTTATTTGGAAGACAGCAGCAAAAACATTTTTTAAGAAATGAAGAGGAAAACTATTGAAAAAGGGAAGGACATATTTGATCTTTCATTTATATATATTTATAAAATATATTTATGTAAGAATCTCGGCTGTATTAAAGCCTTGTAAGAGTTATGGTGCCATTGCCCTCCTGAGCTGGCAGGTGCTGGCCCTGCCCCATCTGCTGTGCCACCAGTGCCATTGGCGCTTTGCAATGATGATTCCTCTTCCCAAATTAAACCTCTGGCTTGATGGACCGGGGCTCTCAGCTGGGTGGAGGCAAAGTGGTGCTCCTGGAGCACTCACTCCTGCTGGGTTTTGTACTTAGCCCTTCTGGAAATCCTAAAACAGCCTGAGCATCATCTGAGCCTGGGGCGTTTCTGTGGCCACCAAACTTGGCAGCAGCTCCTGTCACCTGTGCAGTCTCCATGCTGTGGGTGCATTATTTTTCTCAACAGCTTCATCCCGTGGCTGACACAGGAGCACATCCCTGCAGCTCTGAGGAGAGCCCAGCCCTCCACCGAGCAGGGCTTTTCTGGGCTCTTGTCCAGCACTAAACATGGAAAATTCCAGCAGTCAATCCTGTGCCCGATCCAGCTGTTTGGGATCTTTTAACTTCCAAAACAAACACGAACAAAACTGGTGATTTTACAGCAGATTCTGTTGGAAAGAAACAATTGGCAAAGCAGGTACCTGGCTGAGTTATTGCCCACCTAGAATCACAGAAACACTGACCTCTGGCTTTCAAAACACGTTGCTTCAATTCTAATCTGGGTAATTTGCATACATTTACATTTGAACAATTACAGGCTCTGTTTCCTGCCTGCCACCTGCATCACACCTGGCCACTTCAGCTGCAAAAACACATGAAATTATGAAAGAATCACCATTTTTCTGAAGCGTTGCTTGGAGTCAGCGTCTCATCTGTAGACTCCAGCTAGTTTTCCTTATTAAACAATCATATTGTAAAAGCTCCAATTATATTTAAACCCCCCTTTTGTGGTTTCTGTGCCTGGTGCACATGACCTGGTGCAAGTCCTACTTGCAGAAGAGCTGTAACAGCATCCACACCCATGATGGGCTCTGGGTCTGCCCAGGGGAGCTTGGGCAGCAAAACAAAAACGTCTTGCTGGATCTACAGGAAAATGTTACTAAATTTATTAAGTACTCCAGATCCACAGTTGTTATCAGAATTTTTCAAATTTTAACAATATTTTCAGGCATTGGGAAAAGGAATTCCTGCCCGCCATCCTCACTGCAGTTAAACTCAGGGAGTAATACAAACCTGCAGGAGCACTTGGGTGGTTTTCCTCCAAAGCCAGCTCTGAAACAAGTTACTTTTTCTTGCAATCTCAGGCCTTGTTTTCCTCTCACTGGTGACAATCTGTGTCTACTAGGCTGTACAACCACACACGTGGCTGCCAGCCTGCTTTGAGGGGAAGGATAACAAGGCAGCGTGATCCCATTAGCTCTGATTTCTGTTGGTGCGCGTTCCATTTAATCACAACAGGTTTGTTGTGTCAGTGTGGGGTAAAGGATATATTGTCACATAAAAGCACAGCTCTGAAACACCAGGTGGGGCTGGGTTTTGAAACGGAACTGTCAAGTCAGGCCCTTTCCTTAACTTCATGCAGCAAAGGAAACAGATTAGTTTTAAAAATACTTGCAGCTTTACCACGAAATATGTGGCTTGTTCAACACAGTAGTAATTACTGTAAATGTTTTGTAATAGCATTAGCAACCTTCGGGATGTTCAGAAAAAGACCACCCTTAATTGTTTCTTCACCACTGCCCGGTTTTCCTCCAATGGGAAATTCCAAGGCAGCACTACCCAGTGCCCTAGACTGGGGCAGGACTTGTGATGTTTTATTTCCACTGAAGCATATGAAGTCCAACACATCCTGTCTTCCAGCCAGTTACACACACTGCTCCCTTCCTTTTGCTACCTCTGAAGCAGCAAAATAAAACAACCAGTGAGGCAGACATGGCACAAGTAGCTGTTACTCCACTGCTGCTTCTCTCCCTGGGCCAGAACAGCTGCTCAAGTGCATTGGAAAATGACAAATGATACCCAAAAGTCTGCCGACAAAATTAATTTCCCCTTCTGTAATTCTCATTTAGATTTAGGTAGCAGAAGTGAGTATCATCATTTGACTGCAATGCATTGTTTTGTGCTTTGTCAAGTCTCTAAATTCTCTCCCAGAGGTTTGCCAGCAAAAACAATAATGACATAATTAAAAAAATAAATCATCAGATCATACAATTTAGTGGGCACACTTCAGCCTCAACTACCAGACTTGTTCAAGCACAAAGTTCATTATCAGAGTCTAGATGTATCCCTGGTTTATGATATTGAATTAGTATTGCACTACTTATTCCAGAGTTCACCAGCACACTGTAACCTGAGCAAATACTCTGATTAATCACATACAGGGGACACTACATGGCACTGAAATGCATCTACATGCAAGTTACTGCACGTGTAGTCTCATAAATACTTTTTTTCATAATGAAAACACCAATCTCTTGATATTAAATGAAGAACTAGTTCATAGTTATGGAATTATTTGTTTCAGTAATGAACTCCCCACTTGTACTAGAGAAATACATGTTTTAAAGAAATAATCCCGGAAGTCAAATGCAAGAACTTTAAGATATACCATAAAAAGTGAAAAATCTGTAGATTTTATAGGATTCAAGCACTGTCAGTATTGAAGGACATCTCACTCCTTTCCTTAAGATGTTTTAGCTGGTTGCTGGTAATCAGGTTTGTCTCCATCTCCTTATTTATCCATCTAACATAAACCTATCAAATCTCTGTCCTCCAGTTTGACTTGTGGTTACACACAGGAATACCACAACCAATTAGGGAATGAGGTGTATCACACAGAAAAAAATATTTACCATCTGCAAGCCTATTTTTAAACGAAAATAACTAGAAGTAAACTTGTATTAAATATTTTGCCATTACCTTCACATAAATTTACAGAAGGAGCTGGTACTGGCAGTCACAACAAGCTCTAGAACTATTTGTACCAATATGATTAAAAATTGATTAAACCGTGTACTGCACAAAGGGCTCAGTTTTTTCCTACTGGGATTCTACTGGCACTAACTGAACAGCTGGTTCCTGGCAGTGGAAAGAAAACTGCAAATCAAACATTTCCCGGTGCTGTTTTCTAATTAAAACGTAAGAAAAATACCAGAAAACCAACCGTTCTCTGTCCAACAGGGTACAAGATTTTTATTCACCAATAAGTTAAAGTGTTCTTATAAATAGATGTTCTAGTCTTTTGCACTCTGCACTGAGCATAAAGGCAAGGCTCAGTCATTCCTCAGACTCGGATCCCTCCTCATCCTGGCTGATCTGGAAGTAGCGCAGCTCGTACGTCTCCTTGTCGGAGGCGACGACGCGGAGCCAGTCCCGCAGGTTGTTCTTCTTGAGGTACTTCTTGGTGAGGTATTTCAGGTACCTGAAAAACACCAATTTCACGTTACAACCCCTGCTGCTGTTTGCACTCCAGCCAAGACAATGTCTTGAGCAGGGCAATACCACAGTAATTATACCTAGAAACAGAAAATGTTCACTGCAACAATAAAAAGCGTATTTTCACTACAGATATGTAGGAATTTATTAATCATTTGATTACAGTAAAATGCCAGTAACCAGAAAGCACTGGTAACTGGTTCTAAACTTTGCTCTAACGTAACAGATTCTGCTGCATCTGTATCAGCAAACAAAGGGGGGACACAGGGAAAGATCTGTACCTCTCATCAGTGCACTCAGCTCTTGTGTGTCCTAACAACCTGAAGAGTTTAAGGCTTCATTTGGTTTAAAGAGTTTATTCCCAACAACCCATACCATTATTCATTCATTATAATATAAACAAATAAATAACCAAACAGCCACCCCTGACATTAATTCAGTGTTATTTTAAAGGTCCACCTCCCCCTGATATACTTCTAAGGACCTATATAAAGTATCTCTACTAATATGCTTAGAGTCAACAATAATTAGCAACCAAGCCTTCAGTTTTAAAAACCGATTTTTAAATATCTGATAAAATAAATCCATTACATGTTTCACTAATATTTACAAGTGCTATGAAGGTTAGAGCTAACATCTCTCCAAATATCAGAAGTGCACTAATTGGAATTCACTGTGCAGGCAAGAGCTGAATATTAATGTGCATTCATGGGATATGGTTTAGTAATGGATTTGGCAGGGTCAGGTTTATGGCTGGACTTGACGATTGTGAAGATCTTGCCCAACCTAACTGACTCTTGTTCAATGTTCAACGTCCCACAGTTCAAACCCCACAAACACAACAGAATGAAACCGACACCAACCTTTTAGAAAACTGCTTCTCGGATGTCACTGTGATCTTGTTCTTCAGACGTTCAATGTGAACGGTGTTGCCCAAGTTTCCAGTTTTCCCATTGACCTTAACCTTCTCCTTTAGGAATTGTTCCTGTTTCAACATTAAAGAAATAGAACACTAGGGAATGGCACCCTAGGTATGGACTAGGGAAGGGACCCTAGTCAGGAAGCAACATTAAAAACCAGCATTTACTTATGTCCTGACAGAAGTATTTACAGTGCAAAAATATTTTGCAGCACGTAATTATAAAAAAATAACCCCCGTGCTAAAGCAGAAATTAAGACAGCTCTTTTTATGGATAGATACGAAATATGCTACAAAACTAAGTATTTTTTTTAAATGACACTATTTTAAAGAACAGTTGATGATTTAACTCATTTAGAATGTTGCTTTTCAACTGTAACTCGGTCACTGCACTAAGGCTTTTCTTATACTATGCATCACAAGTACGAGCAAAACCACGACTTACAAAATTCCCAGAATCAAAGATTCCATCTTCCACGGGATGGGTCAGGTCAAGGCAAAACTTCCAGGTTGACTTTTTGGATTTTCGGTCCTTTTGCTAAAACACCAAAGCATTTCTCACCATTAATAAATCGCGCCGTAACAAACTTTTATCCGACCCAAGGGGGGACACACATGGCAGCGGACGCGCCACCTCCCGGCCAGCGCGGCCCACTGCAGCCGGCTCGGCCCGGCCCGGCCCGGCCGCCCCCCACATGAAGCCCTCTCGGGAAAGCCCCGCTCGCATAGGGAAGGCCTCTGGCTCCTCACCAGCCCCGCGTCTCCCCCGGCCAGCCCCGCCGCCGCCTCCCTCCCGCTCTCACCGGCGCCATGATGCTCCCGCCGCGCCGCTCCCGCAGAAAGGAAGTGCGGCCGCCCCCGCCGCGCTTTTATAGCCGTGGTTGTGACGTCACCGCGCCGGCGCGCGGGGCACGCCGGGAGTCGCCGGCGCTCCCGTCAAGATGGCGGCCCCGGGAAGGGAATCCCGTGTGGAATTTCCCGGCGTTATTCCCGCAGGAGGGCACGCGGCCGCACGCCTTCCTCTTCCTCCCGCACCAACCGCAACCCCCCGTCCCCCCACCCCCGGAAGTGACCGCGAAGCCCCCTGGCAGCCCCACCGCGCTCCCGTCACTGTAACCAGCACCAGCTCCCCACAGCACTGACACCTTTATTATTTCTGGAGCAAAACACACACACACGTACAAATCTTTCCCCTGATCGTTTCCACGGTGTTGAGAACAGTAACAGAGCTTCCCAAACAGACACCGGAGCTGCCGCGGCGCCCGGCTCGAGCCGGTTACAGGGTCGGGTTTGTGCCACCAGCAGTAAAAGCCGTGGTGGCCATCGCGGCCCGGGAGCCGCAGCAGCCGGGTTTGCTTACAACACACAGCACAGGACAAAAAGGGTTCTGCGATACAGCAAAGCACAGCAAACATTTCCTTGGAGTTCAGCAAACCAAGTCACTCTCGGATGCCAAATACTGCAGGGCCACAGTGCAGGTGCTGGAGAGCCTCCGACCACCTCGTGCTGAGCTGCCGATCGCTCCAGGATTCACGCCTTCAGAAACATTCCCAGCGGATACTCGAAATATCCTGAACAAGGTCTCTTTATAGCCTGAAGTTTAGTTCTACTGTAACAAACTACATTCTAATTACTCAACCAAAAAAAAAAAAAAAAAAAGAAATAGTGGGATTTATTGAATTTTGAATTCTGTGAGACTGACCTGCAGTAACCATGAGAGTTAGAACTGTCAACAAACTTGACTTCTTTACAGATTATGTAAAATTATCTGTATTGTGAAACTACAGACCGTGCACCGTTTCTGGGTACACTTCAGATTAGAAAAACCTGCAAGAGAAACAATGAACTTCAGCTTAAAAAAAAACAGCCCTGAGAACATGGCTCAACCAGCAAGAGCCCAGTTGAAAAACCACCATTATAAGCAAAAAATTAGAAGGATCTATTGACTTCTCAAAATATTATTTGCCGACATTTGGGGCAGGAAACACTGCAGTCTTTCCAATTGTGTGAAGTAGTAAGAGAAACTCAACAGGAGCCATAAAAAAAGCATTATTTGGAGTGGAAATACCTCTCACCACCTCCCTGTGTTCACAGGCTTTACTCTAAGCAATTGCCATCAGCTATAAGAAGTTTATGGTTTGACACAATTTAAGTCTTATGACAGTAATACAGAACACCGGTAAGATTGGTTTTAAAGTAAAGCTATGAAAGGAGAACTTCCCTAAGCACTTGGTTATGGATATTAAAAATACACATCTCTATGGACTACTGATCACAAAGTTTGTTGCAACGATTCTGACAGGAAACTGAAACGTCTTACTTTGGAAAAAACGAAAATGCCTCAAATACATGTTTTAATTTAGATGCAACTTTTAACCTTACTGAAAAACTTGGAGATTATGCTTTAAGACATGCTTATGTACCTATGGGAAACTTCATGCATGATGGTCTGCACTTCCATGGTGTCTGAAGTGCTTCACAAAGACAACTAAGTATATAAGAACAAACCTATAATGAAGTACTAAATCATTTAAATCTTGCAGAACTGAAGGTTGCAATAGAAGGACATCTGAAAGTCCTGAGGAGGGCTCTTCCAGCAAGCTGGAGGTCATGAAACCTCTCTCTTTAGATTGCTGTAGTACCTGAAAACTCCAGTCAGGCCAGGACTCCGCTTGTAGGAACAGGGCTTAAACCAGCCCTGGTCCCAGAGAGCTTAGTGACACTGCTCAGACTGCAGGCCAGTGACATCAGGTACCTGTCTTCCAACAAGGTTTTAGAGGACAGGCAGGAACCTGAAAATAGACTAAAGCACTACCAGAGCAAGGACAAATTCAAGTCTTGTAGTTTTCAAGCATATTGGAAGTATTTGTAATATGGTGATAGAACTTGCATTAGTTTGACATAGCGACCTGTGACTTCCCATGTGACACCACACAGCTCAGCTTGCTGTCAGCATCATCAGCAATGGTTACAATCACCTCCAAAGCCAACAAAGCCTGACTTCCAGGTACCAGCTTGATGGAGAGGCAGAAGGGAGCACAGTGCAGACTAGCCTGAACTATTCCTCATCCACTTCAGAACTATTCTGGAAGCATTTCAATCTAGAGCTTCTTTTAAAAGCAGCTTTTCCATTTCAGTCAAAGTGCTACTTATAGAATTCACCTGCAACATGTTTTGTGCTAGGCAAGAGCATGTGGCAGGTCCTACCTCTGCCAGGTGTCCCAGGTAGCTGTGCTTTATTACCAGAGTGTATTTATTGCTGTCTTTACCTTCACTGGTACTGCTCTCCCTGGCGTGGGAAGTCTGTGGACAACACTTGCTTTTGCCACCTGCATTACACCTCCAAGGTTTGCTAAGCCCTGCCCTAGTGTTGCCAAGGGCAGCTCAGGACAGTTGCCATGAGCCCTTCAGGGACTAGAGAGTACAAACTATGAAGCTGAAAATATTTTAAGCAGTTAAGAGCAGCATGAAGTCCAACTCTGGCTGCCAAGTAGTGTGAATTGTGCGTGCTGTCTGGGGCAGCTTCTGTGTCATCCTCCATCAGCCACTGAGCATTAAGGCAAGTTCATGAAACAATTTATCAACTGCAAAGAGAGGTCTGAGCCATGGAATAAGGAAGTTTCCCGACTCATGAAGAGTCACCAGCTCTTAGAATTCAAGTCGAACACCTTAGACAGGAGCAGGCTAATTATCCTTCCATAACTATTGCTGTGAAGCCTTGTTAAGCTACTAAATAGAGGCATGCATGCATGTTGCTATGACTCAGAACTCCCCAGGACAGGAGCCATCTTCCCTAACTAGGTAGCAAGTTATTTACTTTTATAATGAAGCCATGGTTGTTCGGTATTGTCTGTCAAGTTTATGTTTTGAAAATACAATAGTTTTATTTTTTTAAAAAAAGAATCGCATGCATTTAGTTTAGGCTCAATGCTACAGTTTGTCCCACTTTCTGAAAAATGTGTGGTCCCTGTGCTACAAAAATATGGTCTGAACCTGAAGGTTAAAACCTAAAGCTGGAAGCACTGCAACAGATTCCCATGGAGTTTGTCACCCTTTTATAGTTTAAGATAAATATAATAAAGGAAAGCAATTGAACTGCATTTTTCTATTTTATTTTTCAAGTCTGACAAAGGCCTCGAGTGAAAGTCTATAGCTTTAACATCCATTCTCACCTTTGTGTCCCCTTGACCTATCTATGTCTTATCTACTCAATATTCCAACGGCCTGCCTAAACCACAGGTAGGCTTTTTTTTTTTAAACCATTTTATCGTTACAATAAGCCAACAAGTTGGCAAAGAAGAAAACAGAGGTAATACAGTTTAGTTGCACATGGCCACTGGGGCTTGGTCAAGCCAGCTGGCATTTCTGATCACTTGAGTTTCTTGGTCTAAAAGTTGTGATTGGCACCTACAGTTCTGCAAGAGTCCCAATCCACAAAGTACTTAAGCTTTAAAAAAACGAAAAAAAAAGGCTACTTTTATTGTCAGTTCTACCTAAAGATATAAAAAAAAAAATACTATTTGTGCTCTAGGTCACTTTATAATCCTAGATACCTACCAGCTTATCTAAAAGCCCCTGAATACTGTATTTTGTCTGTTCATACAGACAAACACTGTTTTGCTCAAGCAAATAAAAATATATCCACTAGTAACACCTGATTGGTTTCTTAAATCCATAGCTGAAACCCACAGGAATGTTAAAATAGTTACAATTAAGGAATTAAAATCTCAGTGATTTTGAAAACTGCCAGTTAGCCTGCAACACTAATCCAGAATCCAGCACTGCTTTTTAACAATTCAAAAAGGAAATGAGGTTGCTTGTGAAGGCCAGAGCTTTGGTGACAATAAGGACCAAATTTATAGATCTGTGGTTTGTCCAGACCTGAGCAGTTGCCCGAGCCTGGTGATCTTCTTTACTTGCAAGGCTTTATGGCTACAGCACATTCTTCATTCATTGCACTTATGACAGATATCTGGAAGAGAAGATACAGAGGTGAGCTCCAGCCTAGGCCACAGGAAGTGCTGCTAGAAGTTACAAACATTCACACTTTAATATCTATCTCGTTTCTTTTGAATACTCCAGTACAAATTCCCTCCTACATTTTCAAGGACCAATCCCCACCCCTCAAACC
Source organism: Sturnus vulgaris (assembly GCF_052056855.1). Taxonomy (NCBI): domain Eukaryota; kingdom Metazoa; phylum Chordata; class Aves; order Passeriformes; family Sturnidae; genus Sturnus; species Sturnus vulgaris. Next base: position 21,354,533 of record NC_142252.1, on the reverse strand, counting down.
CACTCTTCACAAAGAGATACAAGTGGTCAATATCAGAGGTCAGTATCAGTAACTTTTTCATCAAGTTGTATCATCAAGTGGGATTAACCATAGCTGTTCTTGTTTGCCCTCCCTACTTACCTGCACATCTTCATTGGCATTGAATTTTCCTTCTATTTCTTTGCCAAGATCCCCTTCTGGCAACTTTAGATCCTCACGAACTTCACCACTTTCAGTCAGCAGGGAGAGATACCCATCCTGAATGCCTATCAGCTGCAAAGAGAAGTTCATTTTTAGAAGTTTAACATCAGCAGTCACCAGCAGGTAGCAGCTTAATGTAAGCAGAAGACAGGGAACTCTACCTGCTACAATAACTCTCTAGTATTCTGTAACAGTTAGGAACCTTATTTAAATTCATTTTTAACAAAACTTCAGTGGGCCGAGTTAGGGAAACTGTAGCAAAAGGCATCCTGCTAGCAAGAACCCACAGAACTCTTCTGGTTACTTCCCAGTAGGTGGGACACTAGAAACCCCATCTGTGTGATTTAGGAAATGTACTGCTTCCAGGTCAGTGGTTCAGCTTTTTTCATCAATGAATTAGAAACAATAACTGGAATGGTGTTCCCTCAATAGCACTGCTTGTATAAAGTGTACAAAATACACAAGTGTAACTCTACACTTCCACTCTATCTGCATCTCTACAGTGATATTCTATCATTTACATTAAACACTAGTAAGTTAGGGAACATCCACCAAGCCCTGGACCACTTTGATAACGCTGTTTTCAGCCTAACCAAAAGTCTGGGCTAGGGAGAATGGCTGTTTTGACAGAGCAGGTTAAGGAATTTGGAACACATAAAAGTAAATCCAAAAATTTAGAATCCCAGAAAGACCACCAGAATAACACTAAGAATTTCTTGGAAGGTCTAAGCCCTCTGACACACTGGTCACACTTTATTCCAATAGCATCAGCTGTCCTGAAGACACCAAAACTGTTTGCTAAAATACTGAACTTTGTCAAGCAATTGCAGCTTTCCAGGTTATGAGGGTGTGTCAGTTCCTGACCAGACCTATTCCAAATAAAATAAGAAGATAGCAAATGTATTACAGCTCAACTTGAACTGTGCTTTTAAGATCTAACCATATCACAGAAGGCATTACAGAAGTTGCTCTCTTCATACATATATTTCAGTGCAGAGCTCAGGAACTTCAAAACTATTTGGTATCACCTAAAGCCACTTTCTCCACAAGTAGCAGAAAACACTGTGGCAAGTTAAAATTCACATCAATTGCAGTTTAGGACTGTTTTGGGAATTCATCTACGCCATGTAAGAGTGAAACTATAAATAATAATTTATGCTTAGATTTAGATTTAGTTATGTGAGATCTTGATTCTCCTTTAGCTAATATTAAACTGCAGCAGGGAAAATCTCTCTCCATATTCTAAAGGATGCAAACACCACAAAGAATCCAGAAGTGGCCCTATAACAATAGATTAAAAAAGCATGGTACGAATTATGTCTATTACCTGTCATGCTTAAAGACTGCTACTCTGACCTGAGGTTGTTTATACACGAAGGAGCTCTCTCTCCATCAGTGAGTTTCAATAGTTTTAGCAATTCAATAAATGCTATGACTTCAGCCGTGTCATGCCTAGACAGGCAAGTCCCATTAATTCTGACAACAGTACTTTATTGAGAGGCAAATGTAGGGATGAAGAGAGTTTATGTGTGGTACTAAGAGTATAAAGCCTTGTATGACTGTTAATTCACCTGGTAATCATTCCTCTTGATATTTGGAACATCCATGTTATGAGTTGACGGGCAAATATCTTCATATTTTTTACCAGTGAAGATATCAATACCAACCAAATGGACCTGTAAGAGTAGAAAAATAGCTTCAGTTACTGTTGGTGCTGGAGAAGCAAGATGTTACTGCCATCAGTATTGCTGGTTCTACTCAAGTTTCCTATGAGATCATGTGCAATCCCAGATTGTGCCTCAGCCCTTTGCTTGTGGTATGAAAACATCCCTCACATCGAGAGGGGGCCTCTCACTCCCTTCCACAGCACACTACAGAAACCCTACATGAGAGCAAGACCAGCCACTCTTATCTTCCACTGCCTTCTGTAGATTTACAGCAGCAAGCTAAGAGATCACAGTGGTTAAGAACATGTTTATTTTAAGATCTAGCTGTTCTAAGAAACAGGCAGTTAAGGGGAAAATAGGTGGTCATGCACAGAGATCACAGCAGCTCCCATCTCCCTTTATGCCAGCTGCACTGCTTGCTGCAGCTAGAGCTTAGATGACCAGTTTAACCAGTTCTTCTCAGGTCCTTTCCCTCTCACAGCTGTTTCTGTATTTAAGAAATTTGGATCGGTCTATCAAAAAAAAGCCATAAAGAAAAGGGGAAGGAAAAAAAACTAAGAAGAGCTTGGTCTACTCCAGTTTGGGCAAACACCAAATACTCTACTCCCCTACACATATGGCACAAAGTTGTGGAAACTTATAAACCTCCTCAGTCTCTGTTTGTAACAGATCCGTCTCTAAACTCTGATATCCTCACTCTAAAGTGTGGCTGAATGAATGAATGGGGATTTCAGCCTTGCTCCAAGCTCTGGACAGCTGCAGGAGCCAACTGCTTGGGCAGCATGGCTGCAGCCCCAGACAGCGGCTAAGAACGTCCCTGCTGGGACACTGGAACTCCTGTCTCAGTGCTGGATAAGGAAAGAAGCTGCGAGGCAAAGGCAGCAAAACAGGGCCAGAGCAGGCCCACAGAGTAACGAGTGTCCGCGGAGCTCTGGATTATGTAACACAGCACGGGCACTCGTGGTCTAACACTGCAACAGTAAAAGTCTGCCGGCATGGGCAGACACAGAAGTGCTCTGGTGGGTAGTGACAGCACAACCCAACCACGCCCTAGTGATTTCATCAGCCCCCCTTCCAGAACTTACTCTACCCCCACTACAAAAACTGGTTTTGTCACTATAAGCGTAAAACCTTTTTTTAAAAAAAAAGCGTTAAAGAGTCAAAGCTGGGAGAAAAAAACCACCCAGCCCCCGTCTTCAATCCTTCCTGCTTTACATGACTGAAACCCCGTGAGCCAGCTCTGGAGTGATGAGACACCGCTGCGAGAAAGGCAAGGCGGGACACAGAGCCAAATGAAACGCTACACCCTTCCCTGCCGGCCAGCCTGGAGCCGCAGGAGCGCACACTGCGGGCGGTGCGACAGCCGCGCCGGCAGCGCTCACCTTGGCGTGGCCGTGCTTGCCCGTCTTGGAGGTGGACATCTCCACGATCTTGCAGGGGCGCCCCTTGAGCACCACGAAGCCGTTCTTGCGCAGCGCCGAGCACTGCATGGGGTAGGTGGAGGAGGCGCCGGCATCGCCCGTGGTGAAGTCGAGCTCGTCGGCCATGGCGGTACGAGGGGGAGGACTGGCGGCGAGGGGGCTGCGCGACAACGAGAGAGGGTCGGCTGGGAGCCCCGGCGGCGGGAAGGGGAGAAGGGGACAGACACAGACCCAACCACCCACCGCAGGGAGCGCAGGCCGGGCCCCCCCGCCCCGCACACGTGCGCGGCGGGCGGGACCCGCCACGTGCCGCGGGCCCCCGGCCTCCCGCCCCCGGGCCTGCTTCGACCCCCTCCCTTCTCGTCCCCACGGCCCCTGTTACCTTGCGAGGAGGATCGGGGGGTGCCGGGGATCGCGGCGGTGCCGGGGCAGCGGGGCGGGAACGGGGTGGGAGCGGCGGGCGCGGCGCACTCGCGCCCGACACCACTGCGGCGGCCGGCGGGAAGGGGCGGCGCGGGCAGCGCGCGCACGGCCCGGCCCCGCCCCTCTACTTCCGCCGCCTCTCATTGGCCCGCGGCCATTCCGCGGGGTGGGCGTGGTCTTCCAGCCCCACCCCAACCACGTGCCGACGGCGCTTCCCGCGCCCGCCCACTCGCGCGCGGTGGCCACGCCCCCTCCCCGGCCCGCGCTGGGCGGGCGCGCTCAGGGCGCTGCGGAGGCGCCGCTCCTCAGCCGCCAGGCGGCGCCGCGCACCGCGTCCTCCCCACAGACCACGGAGTCGCCGCCATCTTGGGCGGCTGAGGCGGCCGCGGGTGCCTGCGAGCTGCTTAGCTGCGGCGGTGGGAGTTGGAAGAACACAGGGGGAATTCGTGTCCCCAAAATGTCCCCAGAGCCGTGTGAGCCGTGTGTGACCGTACACACAAAACTTCTTTGTCTGCCTCGTGTGCCCCCCCTCAGAGTAATCAGAAACGAGCATTTTGAAAGCGTTATAATCAGCCTAAAGGGAGAGAGATGGCTGAGATGCTTAGCGCGGGCTTCTGTTTGATATTCCAGTACTGGAATACTGTGGCCAGCTCTGCGGTCTCCACCATAAGAAACAAATGGATCTGTTAGAGCAAATGAAGATGACCATGAAGATGATCCTCTGTAAAGAAAGTCAGAATTAGGGTTATTAAGCCTGGAGAAGAGGAAGTTCCAGGGAGACCTTATTGCAGTATTTCCATATATAAAGTACGATTATGTGTAAGATAGAGACTTTTTATCAGGGCCTGTAGTGACAGGACAAGGGCCAATGGTTTCAAACTGAAAAGAGGGTGGAAAAACTGGTCAGAAAAACTGTGGATGTCCCATCTGTGGAAGTGTTCCAGGCCAGAGTGGATGGGGTTTAGAGCAATCTGATCTAGTGAAAGGTGTCTGTGCCCATGGTAGGGGTTTGGAATAGATGATCTTTAAAGAGATTTTCCAATCCAAAGTATTCTAAATTATGACACAGCCCTCATTCTGTCCAACAACCATTCCCTGTGCTGTGGCCATCAAAGCCTGATCGTGGGTCCTGAACAAAATGAGGCCAAAGGACTTTTTACTAAATCCCTCAGTCAGATGTCATAATACTTCTAGCTGTTTGAACAAATTCATCAGCTTTCCTGTGGAGCTGCTGGCGGCTGGGCCCCAGCTCTGCAGGTTGACCTGCAGATCACCTACAAACACAACAAAACCAGGAAAATGCAGGAATTCAGTGGCAGCAGTGTCAGCACCTGCCTTAGCCATCACCACCACAGGCTGCTGTGTGCTGTCCTGCATTTTTTGCCCTGAGACCCTAACTTTGACATCTGTGCTGCAGTGGGGTAGCTACACAGGTCACTTTTAACATCACATTTTAAAATGGTTTACCATGAGATGGTTTATTTAATCTGTGTTAATTTTTGTGATTTGTTTGCCTGTGGTCCCACTCTTGGTTACACAGATCCCAAATTGTACAGCTAAGGAGTTAAGTTTGGCTCTAATTTATGTGGGGGCACTTCATGAGGCCCCAGCATCATCTGTCTCATTTACTTGGGCTTTCCGTGGATGCTGCCTCACCCAGCCTGCTCTGGAGATGATACACTTTATCCTGCCCATTTTACTGCTGTCTCACTTGATAAGCAGAATCTGGGGCATCCTGCAACATGTGCAGTGTGTGCTTGTTGACCTGCAAGTATGTGACAAGTTGCACATGCTCTAGGGCTTTTTATCTTCTAATAAAACACTTTGTGAGAAAATGACCAACTGTTCTGAACCCAAACTGCAGCAGCCTGGGGCTAAGCACTACTGATGATTTCACCCCCCCAAAAAACATCAGTTGATAAATTTGGCTGGTTTTCCACAGTTAATAGATTCATTTTGAATTACTTGAGAGATCTTCTGGGCTAAATCAAGTCTTTTTACTGAAGTACAGCTGTAGATGATATTTATTTTTTCAGACAGAAAACAAATATTGCAATACAGCCTTTACTTGATATTCAATAAAAAACATTGGAAATCCAATCCATCAGTTATTGCCTACAGGCATCATTCCTTTGTCTGGATCAACATTAATTTTCTAAAGTGTGTTTCTTGATAGCATTATTGTGATTATCCCACTTTCCTACACAAGAACAGCAATTTGATTCAAAGCATATTTCTAAATAAAATAGCATGGCCTTTCACATGTAAGAGTGTTTTCTTACCAGTGTTGCACGGCTGGATCACTACCCTTTTCTCTCAAGTAGGCTCAGGATGTTATCAAGCTTTGCTTTTCCTACCTGTGTCTTTAAGACGTGAAGAGAGACTAGAGAACTTTTAGAAGATTTAAACTTAACAAGTTGTGTCTGTTCTCAGTTACATTCTGGAGAAGTGTCTGATGCCCTAAAGCGCCTCATCAAAGCCCAGCTTTGACAATTTGCATTTCAGCCAGTGCTGGCCTAAACACTCCACCTTGTTTCCAGAAACATCCCACCTTGTTTCCAGCTGGCCCACAGAAGGCAGGAGGTGGTGTTTACACCCCTAGGCTGTCGCGTCAGGTCACACGATTAGAAATACCAGGTCATGAGCAGAGTGGTGTAAACAGCCCTGCTCCAACCTGAGCAGTGTCTGTTTCAGCTGCTGAGCTGACTTCCCTGGGATCCCACCGTGTCCGTGTTGGGGGGAGGGTTCATGCTGGCTTGTGGGCACAGCCTCGAGCAGGACGTGAGAGAGGCTGTGGATCCTCCTCCACAGGACAGTGCCACGCTCAGCAGGCCCTCAGAGCTCCTAGGTACAGTGTGTCTGCATGGCAGGAATGGGGTCAGGGACCCTCTGTAGTGACCTTGCCATAGGTACCCACTCTGCTCCTGCCACTGCTTTATTCCTGCCATTCGCCATCTGCTTCCTGTGCTGAGCCCAGGTCTGAAAACCCAGGGAATAGCCCTGGGCACACACTGGGGATCAGAGGCAAGCCCTGACAGTGCAGTGACACTGTGAGCTAGCAGGAGCTACTGTAATTGTAACTTCCCCACAGGGAAGAAGGAAAGCACAAAGTAACTCCAGCTGTTCCCTCCTCCTGGGGCTGCAACTGGGCTGGAGCAGGGATGTCCCACCCAGGACCTGCGGGGACCTGATGCTTTTCAGAGAGTCACAGAGCCGCTGTCTCTCCTGAACAGAGCGCAGGGAGGCAAAACACAGGACACTACCCAAGCTTCAGGTCTGCAGTTGTATCTACAGCCTGTAAAGTTTAAGGACTGCTGATCTGCAGCCAGGATTTATTGCCCCAGTGCTGAGGAGAGGATTCCTTCCCTTTCAGCGCAGCTACTCAGGCTGTTCCTCTGGGTAAAATTTGCCAATGTTGCTTCAGGATTTAGTGAAACACTTGAGCACACTCAGTTACCTTAAATTTAATCTGATGCTTACACAGTCTGATGGATCCAGGCCTGATATCCTACCTTGAAATTCCTCAACTCTCATAGATTTCCGGTGAAAGATAAGGACATTGAACACCTCAGAAAATTCATCATACCTCAAAGACTTTGTCCCTGTATATGTAGTACTTGGGTTAGCTTCATCATTATCAGCTGTTTGACTCCAGAGATAGAGGGTAGTGCCTCTCAGTGATGAAAAACAAGTTGAAGTGAGGCAGAAAAACCTGTGATAAATTAGTGTGGAGAGCATTAATGGGGCCAAATGTCCTGAGTTTATTGAATTAGGGAAGTCAAACTAATTTTAAAATTAAGCCTAGAGAGTGGGAGACTAGATACCGTTGGCACAACAGGAAAGTCTTAATGGCTGTTGTCTCAGCGCATTAGGAAAACACTGTCAAAGCTCTTGCTGACAAGATGCTTTCTCAGGGATTATTAATTATATTGCATTATTAGCCAGGCATGGTATGAGAACATATTTAGCATGTTGCTAAAATGCAGCAACCATTTAGCTAATAAGTTTGACTTGGTCTTTTAAATTTTCTTAATGATTAGCAGCTTAGTAAAACTGTAATGGTGAGAGATAAAAATAATGATTCAACAAGCTGTGTCTCAAGAACAAGTTTTAACTGGAACTTGCACGTAGCAAGGACAGATAAAGTGTACAGTCCTAATTATCAGCCTGATGGGACAAGACAAAAGTAAACATATCATCAGATTTAACTAACTCTAATGACCCTGTCCTGCACTGGCATATGGTTAAAGTGCTCTTGTGATAGTAAAGCCCAGCTTGATCCTTCACTGCAGCCACGGGGAGGACAAAAGGCCAGCAATGCCTTACTCTGCTCATCCTGTCCCAGGTAGGAAGAAGAAAACTCCCTTACCTTCCACATGACAGCTGCTGCAAGGAAACACAGCCTGACACTCCATTTTCCTTAGGTGCCTCTGAACCCCCAGGCAGCACTTCTGGGAAGTTCAGTGTGGTAGCTGTGGGTACAGTTAATGCTGTGGGCTTTGTTAAACTGATTTATGTGCTGCACTACAGTAACTGGACCCAGCTTTCTATTGTCATTCAGCAGTGACACAGGAAAACAAGGACTGACTGCTCAATGTTTATCAATAAGACCTCACACAGCTGAGTTGCCAACAGAGTCACTGATGTCCCCCAGAGAATAGGACAAAAATTGGCCGAGGTTTAGGAAATCATTTTGTACCCCCTCTATGATCACAGGGAGCCCAGCCTAGCTGGGCCCTCAGAGCAGCAGCAAATCTGCTTTGAACCTCACTTCTCCCCAAATGCTCCTCCTGCATCTTGTGTCTAGAGAGGCTCCAGCACCAGGTTTTAGGCTGCACCAGCACCATGCAAGCAGAGGTGCTTCACAGTAGGGTGAAGTGGGCAGTGGGGACAATCGGGGCCAAACACTGGCACCCCTCCAGTCAGTGTTCATCCTGGCCCAGAGTCAGCTGCCACCAGCTCCAGAGCTGCCTCCAACCCCAAGTTTCACCTCTGGACCACCTATTTCAAAGGGTTTTAGCTGAGGGCTTGCACAGCTTTTACCACCTGTGAGCAAATGTGTCCTGCTAGGAAAATAGCTCCTATCTGGTATTGGGTGTATGTCTGAGATGTACAGAGGGGGAAAAACAGCAGCACAAGCCATCACATGCCATAGATGTTAATCTTTTATCTAACAGACCTAGATAACAATGCTGATAGCAAGAATCCTCTTTTTTCTCCTTTTTGTACATTCAGATAATCCATTATATTTAACTTACAGTAAACACTGGAAATTTCTGAGCCTTCTGTGGCCATTGGTCTCACCTGGGGGGACCTGTGTGCAGCATACAAATGACAAATACATACAAATGGTCGACATAGACCTTGTACCCCAGCTCTGCTGCTCTCTTCTCAGCCCCAGCGGGCTGGTTCCAGCAGCCTTGTGTCAGACCTGGGTCACCCACCACTGCAGCACATGACAGTACTGACCCAGTTCTCCTCTAGTTAAATCCCAGCAGTCACTCCAGCAAAGCCTTTGGTGTGATCTTACTGCTTCAGTGCACACACCAGGGCCAGGCATTTCTGCCACTGGACGTTTGTGGCTGCACTTCTCATCACTTGGAAGTGACCAGAATTTGCTGTAGGGTCTTAATACGAAGAGAGTAAAGTCTACAAAGGAAAAAAGTTCAGGTACATGGAAAGGAGCTTGAATCTCCCCTGAAGCCAAACCCATAGCAGCCCATCTATTTTGTGTTTTTCGTTATGCTCGATCCTGTGTTCCATTTTGGCCACTGCTTCACCTGCAGCCATGGTGAGCAGACAGTGACCAAGCAATGCTGTGTTTCATCTCTAAATAAATAATGGGTTTCTACCCTGAGAAAGTTATTAAAAAGTAACCTGTTATCACAACAAGGAACATGCAAATCTTAAAAGTCAAGCAGAGAGCAGGCTTTTACAATGGTTCCAGCATATACCCCCCAAAAAGGAAGAAAAATCTTGGAGTTTGATTCTGCCACATAAAAATGTCTCATAAAGAAGCAAAAGGAGCACAAACAAGGCTATGGAAACAGCATGACCTCCTGCTTGCACACTATCTTGGCTGAAGCACATCCAGCCAGCAAAATACTAAGTGATGCAAAATAGGAGTTAGGTAAGTGGCACCTTCCAGTTAACCTTTCAATACCCATTTCTTCTTTGGGTCATCATTAATTGTTGCTCTATGAGCAGCCAGAGCCCTTGGCTGGATCTGGAGCCTGTGGGTCTTGAGCACTGTATAAAAGGAAGGGAAGGAAGATGCAGATGGGGAAGGAGGTGCCCTGGCAATGGTCACGCCGTGGAAAGTGTGGCAGCAGGGCTCAAGTCTCCTCACATGGGCACCAGGAGTGCCCAGGCCTTTTGTGTGGTCAGTGTTGTACTGTGCCTTGTGCTTTAGCAGTGAGAAGGGGGAGAGGTTTCCTAGAAGGAAAGAGAGAGCTAAATAGTCTGGCTGAAATGTAGAGAAAACGCCTGTCAGCTCAGCCACAGTTTCTAAGATACTCCAAAAAAATTGCTTCATTTTTCTTCATTTCAGCTGAGACAGCCCTGCTCAATGCCATCTGGTAAGATCACTGTTCCACTGGGCTCTCCTAGCAGGGCATTGAGATGGACATGTACCATAGTTCTCCTGTCCTTTCCATGGCTCTTCCTGCAGCCCAGTTGTCCCAAGTGTCTCAGAGTAAAATGCCAGGTTAGTATGGGTGGTTGGGAAGTGTGAACCACAGCAGCCAGAAGGAATCTGATGGATGAGTCCTCCTGGTCTGCCAACTGCAAGGTTTTTGTGAAATGAGACTTTTGCCCAACATTCTTCCCATGGTGCTTGAAGGAGGTGCATGCCCAGTCCCTCCTTTCTGGGTGCATGGGATGTTTATGCCTCCTCGCTGCGTCGCAGGTCTTGCAGCTCAGTCATGGTTTTGGCCGAGAGCTTCTTGCGGCGGAACACAGCTGCAATCTCCTCAAAGGACTTTCCTTTCGTCTCCGGTACTTTGAAGTACGCAAACAGGAAGAAGATGAGGAGCAGACCCGCGAAGATTGCAAACACATATGGTCCACACAGATCCTGGAAAGGGAAAGTGGGGACCAAAGGGGAGACCACCATCAGCACCACACGGATGGGTTCCCCTTCCTATCCCAGCTGGCTGAGGTGGCCAGCCAGACTAGGGGATGGAAATCTGGGAGGCACCTTCACATCCTGCTGGGCTGCTTTGGGAGCCCAGCAGTGGGATTGTGCCAGTTGTTTATTTGTGTGGTTTAAGGGATTTCTTACCGCTATGTACTGGAAACACATTCCCACGATGAAGTTGCAGGCCCAGTTGCAGAAGCTGGCGACAGCGATGGCAGCAGGGCGTGGGCCCTGGCTGAACAGTTCAGCTACAATAAACCAGGGGATGGGCCCAGGTCCCACTTCGAAGAAGATGACAAAGAGGAAGATTGCGACCATGCTGACATAGCTCATCCAGGCAAACTGGCTCTGCAAGAAGTTGGTGTTGTAGTCCCAAAGCACCTCTCATTAATTTTCACTAATTACTTTATTTAGGCTTCTTTTTCAGAAATTTCTTTCTATTCAGACAGAGGAGACTGGACATGAATAATTAAGGTTTTAAACTCTTGTGCCAAGTGCTGGCTGGGCATGTGGTGCCATCATTGCTGCCTGGAGGAGTTCTCAGCCATCAGCTCAGCTGTTACTTTGAGCCCTCTCCTTGCCTGCAGATCAGCAAAATGAGGCAGAATGGCACCCTTTAATAACCAGGGTGTTCAGTAAATGAGGCCACCCCTTATATGCTTTTTCATCTTGACAGGGGCTTGCACCAGTGGTTTGGACTGACTTTGATGGGATCTTCTCTTGTTTTCAAACCAGGGAGTAAAAAAGGAGAGAAATCCTTACCAGGAGCACAAGCCCAACTGTCATGGCCACAGCGCTGACTAACATGCCCATCAAACCTGCCAGGAACAGGGAGCGCCTGCCCGCTTTCTCCACCAGGAAGACCTGTAGAAACACATGCAGCACTCAGTGTCCAGCACCAGCACTCTCAGGATCAGGTCCATTAGCAATAACCAACCTGTTACCACTGCCACACTGCTCTTTTGCTCTTTTAGCTCTAGTGGTAGAGATTTATGTGCTGGTTTCCAGGTGTGAAAAACTCTGCTGGCAGCTGCTGGGGAGCCAGACTGAGCAGTCAACCTACCAAGGGCAAGGCAAAGGCACACACACTCAGAACCTGTGCATTTCCAAGCTCTCAGGACTTCCCCACTGCTGCACATGAATTGCTGACTGTGGACTTTCTCTCTCTCCCTTTTCTTTTTTTCTTCCAGGGACTAAAAACTTACTAGGTCTGCATAAGTTTGAAATCAGGCTTCAAAATGTAGCATGATTCAGGTCACATCACAGGCCATTGTAACTTGCCTGTCCTAGGGCAGGGATAGTTGTGTAGCAGCTGCAGTCAGGATGTTTCCTCCAATCACTCCCAGAATCTTTTTGCTTCCCTGGTAGTCACAAAGCTTAGTTTGCTCCTTCTCAGCTCCTCTTGGTGGACTCCAGTCATGTCCAGTGCAGCTGTCCTGCCTAACCATGCAGCAGCCTGTGAGGCTGCCCACTCTTTCCCCTCTGCTTGAAAGGACGCCTCTGGCCAGCAGCTCCACCTTTCCTGCCATTACAGCCATGATTTACACTTCCCATCTCTTTTGCTGGAGGTGGTTCATGTGCTGACACGTGAAGTTGCAGAGGATGAATCTCTGCTCCCTTCTCCCCTTTCCAAGGTCCACCCAGCTGTCAGTGTTTCTGCCTTTTGATCGGGGTCTGTCATTTATTGACAAAAGCAGGTAATTTTTAAGTGCTCATGAACAAAAGAAGCAAAGAGCAAATGCCCAAAGCTGCAAGTAACACAGCCCTGGGGTGGGGATCAAACTGCAGGACACCCTCCATGCTGAAGAAAGGCTTCTTCCAGCTGCACACCTCTGTGCCTCATTTCACAATAAACAGCACATTTTCTCCTCAGTATGGGGCCCTATGATAGACTTTCTCTAAGGCAGGTTCACTCTAAGACCTCCTCTCACACATACTGGAGTACGAATGGTTTGGGTTGGAAGGGACCTTAAAGATGATCCAATTTCAGCCCCCTGTCATAGGTAGGGACACCGTCCATAAGACCAAGCCTGGCTTTGGATAGGGATGGTCCCATCCCATCAGGAATGGGACATCCACAATATCTCTAAGACCTGTACCAGTGCCTCACCACCCTCACAAACAAGAATTTCTTTCTAATATCTAATCAAAAATTCTTCTCTGTCAGTTTAAAATTACTCCTCCTTGTCCTAAATCTCTTGAGGCTGTGTATTTCTGCCTTGCAGCCACTCCTGCATAATGTTGGTGAAAGTCCTTTACTCCATAAATCTCTAGAGAGATATGAAGGAAATAGGCTTGGCATTTCCTGATCTTATATTAATGGCCACATTATAAAACTAATTGCCAGCTGATAGGAATTGTATTAATCCTCTCAGGAGAGACAAGTGAAGGGAAAGTCTATGGAAACAGAATCATCCCTTTATTACTGCAGAGCCCTGTCTAGATAGGATGAGGATAGGTGCTGGATTACTTTTATTACTGTGGAATAGCCTTTGGATATCGCTCGTGCAGGTGCTATGTACACACAGAAAACATTTTGAAAGATAACAGGTAAGAGCAGACTGGGAGCTGGTGACTTCCCCATCACTGCCCCCATCCCCTGCTTGCTCCCTAGGGGAAGAGGACCTGCAGAATTGCAGTCTCAAGGGCAACTTTTATTTTTGGGGGAAATGCAGAGTTTTCAGAGCTTCCCTGAGCACAGTGGTGGAGTTTCCACTCAAGAGGCATTAGCAGTGTTGATCGATAGCAACATGCTCTATGCCAAGGCTTGAATTTTCAAATTAAAATTGCCCAGGGAATGATTTTTCCCTGTAGGGTGTTCAGGGTCAGTCCTGCAACACTGCAAATCCTAGCTCCAGGATAAAATCATGTTTCAAAACCACACCATACCTTATGTGTCTTTGTAGTCCAGGGGGCAGAAGTATTTACTTACAGAGATAACAGTGAAGACCGTGTTCACCACTCCAACACCAATGGTTGCATAAACTGGTTGGTCAACCCCAGCTCTCTCGAAAATGTTTGTGGAGTAGTAAAAGATCTATCAGAATACATCAGGATGAAGGATTAGGCAACAGGGCTGGTGAAATTTTTGTTCTCATGAGGGAAGAGTTGCACTTGCTTGGCTGAGATGTGGCGTAATTTAATTATGATTAATTTTTCAACTTTTAATGACTTGTTATAATAATTAAGGCTGAAAATTTCGTAAGAGCCTGAGGGAGTTAAAAATCCTGTTGAAGTTCCCCTCTTGAGCTACTGCATTTGCACATTAAATCTGTTCTCTTCTGTGTAGTCTACGTTTAATCTTAAAATCCAGATCACAAGCACTGAGCACTCAAGACAAATATCTTAGTATGACCGAGTTTTACATTAATTTAAAAATATTCTCAATGCAATGACACCCATTTCTTTCTTCTCTTCAAGAATAAGGTGAATCCTTTCTGGTGAAAATTAAGGGCAGGAAGTAAAGGGTGGCTGATGGGTGGGGTGGGCATGGCCTGGAGCCAAGTAGGCTGGGCATCCCTGTGTGCTCCTTAATGATTCTGTGTGTTAAATGGTGATTTCTGGTATTCCAGGAGGTGAGCAAAAGTTGTTTAGCTAAAAATGGCTAGAAAATAGTGATTGTGGGGTGAGCATGATATCATTAAAGAGAGCAAACTGCTGACAAACTTGGGTAAGGGGAAGGTCATGGGAGGGCTCAGCTGTGCCAGCTGGTTTTGTGCTGGACTCCCTCCCACCCTTCTCCCCTCTTGCCCTCCCACAGGCAGCTTGGCACGACCCAGGAGCCCACTGCAGCCATGGGAAAACCTTCTTTCATCCCTGCATGGCTTGGATGGAGCCAGAGCTACCTTTTCATGCTCAGCATGGATCTCTTGAGAGACAAACATTTTGGGGAGACTCACCGCATTGATTCCTGAGAACTGCTGGGATATTTGCACCATCAGTGCCACAATGACAGCCTGCTTGTACTTGGAAGAGGTGAAAAGCTGTCTTATGGAGACTTTCTTTTCACTAGCAGCTTCTTGCTTTTCCTTTTCCATCTCTTCAATCTCTTTCATTGGATCACAGTTTCCTCTAAGCCTTTTCAAATCTTAGGGGGGAAAAAAGGATCGATATTTTATTTTCAGTGGCAGAAAGCTGTATATGTTAGGACAAGAATCTCTTTAGGCAAAACTCAAGGTAAGCCAACCACATGAGGGTTCCTATGGCACATCCAAGGATACAAGGTGCATCTGCTTGGTCAGGGGCAGCAGCACATCAGCTCTGCAACAGCCCTGAGACATCACTCTCAAGCCTCATCCCTCAGCAGTGCTGCATAGTCCCATGCAAATATCTCAATAGTTTTTGATCTAGAGCTAGTTTGTATCTCAGCTGTTCAGAGCATGAGATGGAGCAACCACAGTCACATATGAGTCCTCAGCCAGGCTTTTCCTTCTCTGTTTTATACTATGTACAGTATAAAAACAACTCTAAACAAGGCCAGAATGTCTTTCTTACTTTTTTTAGCTTCCTCCACCTTCCCCAGTTTGATGTAAAGGTATCGTGGGCTCTCGGGGCACAGTAAGAGCAGGAAGAACTGCAGCAGGGCAGCCACACCAGACAGACCAAGGAGCAGGGGCCACATCTCATCATTGCCCAGAAGAAAGTCTAGTCCAAGGACCTGGAATAATTGAGGCATATTTGAATGGATCATTTTTCACCCTAAGAAGAGAAGGCAATTGACCACTATGGTGTTTTGAAGTGACAAGCTGGAGAAAAACTAGAAGCAAATACCAGCTCTTTTTCTGGATGTGTTTGTTTTCTGTACATTTATGCCCACTTGTTGTGCAGCTGGGACTTGTGCCATGGTGGGCAATGCTGATGGGGGCTTTGGGCTCCCTGCTTCCCTGATTAAGCCATTTTTGAGAACTTGATTATCAGCGGCCTCAAGCTTAGGATCCAGCCTGACACTGACGAGATGCTGAAAAAATTCCTCAGGGAGGAGAAATTGTTTGCAGAAGTATTTTTTATTTCTGGAGAAGTTGTCTTTGTTAAAACACCTCTTACTGAAGGCAGGGGTTTAACCCCATTAGGGCAGATTGTTTTGCACACTCCTTCAGTTTTGGGTCGGAATGGTGAACAATAGCCCTGTATATCACTCTGGTCTTCCTATTCTCTGAAACACCCTCTCTGGATGTGTGTGTTTGCCTGCTTACCTGGCTGAAGAGGATACCCGTGACAATGGCGAGCTGGTGCAGTGTCCCCAGTGCTCCTCGAAGGGCCGTGGGAGACACCTCGCTGACGTACATGGGCACGAGTCCAGAGGAGAGCCCTGCACCGAGCACATGTGCATGTCACATCTTCCAGATACAGGTCAGCAACCAGCAGAATCCACTTCCCAAGTGAGAGAGGAGGATGGAGCCTGTGTGCTGCACCCCACATGTCACCAAGCTCCTCACGCCTGGCTGGGAACCACCTGCACCTTGGAAAGGTGCTGGGATGTCCCTGCATTCAGAGCCCCAAACTGGGAAACCTTTTTACTTGGACATGCACATGAGAGCACAGAGCAGGGATTGTCTGCTGGGAGAAGTTATCACAGGGCAAACAGCCTTCTTAAAACTTGCCTTGAAACCTCAGAGTCGAGTATTTTATTTGCATATGAGTAACAGTATAAAATGCTGTTATTTCTAAGTTAATTCTTATGTAATTCCCAATTATTTGCTGACCATATCCTCTCTGTGCACAGTGGTCCTTTGCTCTCTGTCTAGGGAACCTGTTTAACCAGCCTGGCTAGTGATGTGCTCTTACAGCAGCCACCAGCAAGACCTATCCTTGAGATACAAAAGGGACCTGCTCCTTTCTAGGATATGTAAAATGAACATATGATAGAGCCAACCCAAATACTTCTGGGAAAGATCCTGGATCAATAAAAGCAGACATAGGGAGAAGAGGGAAATTCCCACCTGTGAAATCCCTTCTGAACTAAAAAAAGGATTAAAAAATACAGGAAAATCTACAGCTTTGGAGCACACTACCAAGGAGCTGCTTTCAGTGGCTGACCCAGCCTGGACTCACCGCAGTACAGCCCCGTGACCGCTCTCCCAGAGATGATGAGGATGTGGGATGGCCCAAATTTTGCCAGTCCCATGAGGAGGTTCCCAGCAATGGAGAGGATATTCACCACCAGCATGGCTTTCACCCTGCAAGGCAGCAGCAGCACAGTTCCTCTGGCACCTCACTCAGCCAAAGCAGCCATTGCAACACACAAGAGTCACTTAATCAGTACTACAAGGGGAAAAACAATGATAGCAGGCACTGCAAAATATGGGGGCCAGGGTACAGAGTAGTTAAAATGATATTATAAATTATACTTTACATCCTGTGCAAATACCATGCAGATGTCCTCTTCCTTTTGCCATGGAAAGAAAAGGGGGAATTCAGAAGTTAATCAAGGCTGCTCATCAGCTGCTGTCTGAAATGCTCGAGTTGCAATAAAATGCCTGATTTGTAACCGAGGATTTTAAAAACCCCAACCTCTGTGATGGTTGAAACAGTATTTTGGAAGTTGGGAGGGTTATTTTTCCTTTTTTCCCTAAATTGCTGAAAATAACACAAATTGTATTTCTACAGGGAGGAAATGGTTCTATGGGAAAAATCAATTAGAAGGGTTTGGGCTGTGGCACAGAGTCCCAGCACACACGAGCCTCTCACCTCCCGAGCCGGTCGCCGATCCAGCCCACGGTGAAGGAGGAGACCATGCCCCCGATGGCGAACACAGACACGGACAGCGACCAGTACATGGTGAGGATGTGTGGGGAGGTAGCGGGGTCACTCGGGGGTGGGAGTGTGCCCTCTGTGCCAGCCTGGAGGAATGTGCCGTCCTCCCCAGAGGCATTGGTGGCGTATCTGTCCGGGAGGACAATGCCCAGCACGCGCCCGTAATGTGCTTCTATCACCTGTGACAGGTAAAGAAGGAAAATGCTGTCAGCTCAGATCTGTAACCACCTCAACCCCTGTTTTGGATTTTTATTCTGCCTCAGGAAAAGATTTGCATTGCTGGCTCTGCAGGGGTGAAATCCTGGGGTCCCTCCAGCTCCACAGCACCCAGACCCCAGCAGGGAGGGGAGGCACAAAGCATTCTCCCTGCCAGGGCTGGGCTGAGTGTGGTGTCCGGATTTGGCACTGGATTGGGTGGAGGGGTGCAGTCTCTTGGCTCGGGCACAGGGACCATGCTGCAGTGGAGACAGCTCCATTACATGCACAGCCCCACTCCTTTCCCTGGGGAAGTGCCAACGGAGGGTCCTGGCCTTGTTGTCACCCCACTGCCCTGTTGTGGGGGCTTTGTCCTGTGGGAGAAACTGCCTGGGAAGGGACAGAGCCCCCCCGAGAGCTTCTGCAAGGGACAAACTGGCCCTGGCTGCCCTGAAGCCACAGTTCCTTGGCCATGCACAGCTTGGGGGGCTCTACTTACCTTCTGGGGGGCGTTAATGACCCCCAGGCTGTAGCCATACTGGAAGAAGCCCAACACCGCAGTGAAGACAGAGAGGACCAATGTTCCCGTGAGGTGCTGGGGCAAGAAGCAAAGAACAACCTCATCATACCGTCCTAGCAGTGCCCAAAACTGGGGACGGCTGCATCCTACCCCTATCCCAGGGGACTCTGCTGCCCAGCTGGCTGGGACAGTGGCATCCAGGGATGCTGCTGCAGCAGCACAGGTGAGAAGGAGAAGGAAGACCCCTGGGGACAGCCAAGATCAGGCCCCCAGGGCAGAGTGGTGCTGCCCCACAATGACAGCTCAGCTCTCCTTGCTGCACTGCCCATCCTGGCCCTGGAGCTTGTGGGATCCAAAGCTCTGCCCAGACAGCAGTGCAAGAAGCAGCAGCAGCAGCAGTGTGTTCTTCCCCATCCCCATCCCTGGAGCACAACAGCAGCGCTGTTTAAAGCATTTTTTCCTCCCACCACAGTTAAAGTTATCCAATGAGTCAACCGAGTTCTTAAAAAATAGCCCCTTAGTCCTTTTCCCCTTTGCCCCTGTGCACAATTAATTAGTGGAGGGGATTTTTTTGGGGATTGGTTTTGGCAAGGGATTGCTCAGTGCTGGGGTCCTGCAGAAATTCTAGTAATTTCCCTAGAAAGTCTACTGCAAAAATACCGGCGAGCCGTGATTACCTTCTCTGTCTGCATTTTCCTTTTCTCATCCACCCCGCAGCTCCTCCGCCCTCCTTCTGGAAAGTCACTGTCCTGGAGCTGCAGAGCAAGGAAAGGGCTTGGGCAGGGAAGGAAGGACAGCAGAGCTGGGATGGAGGCAGGAAAACGGGCTGGTGCTTGGAGAGATGGGACTATATCAACTCTGGAGTTAATGAGAAACCCAAGTCTTCCACGCATTATTTGGCCACTGCTCAGCTCAAAGCAGCCACCACCAATCCCCGTGTTTGGGACACACATGAAACAATGGGAGACCTGCAAAGACATCGAGTGGATCTGGAAAATTCAAATGATCCAGCTGCAGGGCTGGTTTGGGGCTGTCCCTCAGCTCTGAACAGTTGGAATGTGACGTGCCAGGGGCTTGAGCCTGTTTCGAGATGCTCAACACCTTCCTCGAGTTCTGTGCTGGGTATGCATGTCACATCACAATCCTCTTCTGAATCAGGGAGAAGAAACGTCTCCAGCACATATAGCAAAGCAGATAGAAAATGACTAAGTGTTTTATTTAAATAGCATTTAGCACCTGCTTTAAAATATATTTATGTGTGTATATCACCTACAGAGCCACATATAAACACAGATGTATACAGGTCTTTCTGTGTATCCATACACAGACACCTGCATAACCAGAGCTCCCTCAGCCAGCAGCTTTAGTACCAGTACACACCCATCAGAGGAGACAGGTGTGTGTGTATATGGACATAAAACACAACAAAATTACCCAGAATATTGCAGGAAAAGAGGCTTTCATCAAAAATCCTACAGTGGTGTGAACAGTGAGCCTTTCAGCACCACCAGCTGATGGCTGTGCTGTCAAATATTGTGCATTCTGGGAAATACTGCTAATGCTGCCAAATACTACTGATGCTGCCAAATATTTTTGCCTCGGCTCACTCGGCTTTCATGAACTTTGCACATCTACACAAGCTGGTCTGAGCTGGTCTTGCTCTGGCTTGGGCTTTGCTGTCCTTGACATGGTCAGAGAGAGGAGCTGCAGGGCCGGGGGGGACAGTGGCATCCTTAGCGGCAGCTGACCGTGCCAAAGTCTGAGTCAGCCGGGAAAGTGATTAATGCTGATTAAAGTCATTATCTTCCAGATCAGCCCCTGATGGGTCCAGCAGCCAAGTTACAGCACTCATTGGATGATGCTCTCAGTCAGCCAGGCTTCACATGGGCACAAAATGTACTTTCTACAGAGGAAGAGCAAGAGAAAAAACAACAAAGATGAGTTTAAGACCACTAATCTTTGCACTGGTCTCCAGTAAAGTAAAACTTTAACTGGAGTAGGAAAGTTCATTGTATTAAGCAGGCTTTCATTCCAGCCATAGCACCTGCATTCCCCTCTTGGGCTAGTGTAGCTGTGACAGGAAGGGCCCCAAGGCTGAGCTTTTTAGTCTTCCCCAATATTTGTCCTTCCTGCTGAGATCTTTGCCAATGGTGTTTGTTTGCTCCTGTGTGTGGATACCCAGGCATTTACAAGCAGTTTCTTTGCATTGCAGTTAAATACCTCCACAATAGGACTGGCAAGATTTGACAATTACCAGGCTGCTAAGGCTTGAATCAGAAAACAAATGGGAGCCCTGACCCAAAAACCTTCAGGCATTGTGAAAACCTTGCCAGGCCAGGATTCCCACGTACTCCTTTGGGATCCCCATCCTGTTGCAGGTGCCTGGCACAAAGAGGATGATGCTTTCCCTCCCTACTCTTCCCAGACTACTGGAACTGGAGGGACCAAAGGCCACCAACATACCATGAGCAGGGTGGCCTTTCCATGTCCTGCCCACTTGCTGCTTAGAGCAGAACCCTCCCGTAATCCCATAATCCTGGGGATGGGGTGTGGAGCGGCTGAAGCAGTGCTGGGAGACGTGGGTGAACATCACTCACCTCCCCAGGAGCAGCCCTTCGACTTCCATGGAAACTTTGGATGCCAAAGGCTGGAAACACCACAGCCACACGTATCCCTCAGCCAGGTCTGCTAGCAAAAGGCATGGAGTTATCCCAGGGTTTTCCCATCCCTCCCTGGCCTCTTTTACCCTCCCTGCCAGGCAAGATGCTGCAACCCAGTGCCACAGCTGCCTCACCTCTGCCTTTGAGCCCCTTGCTGGTGCCAGCTGGGCTGTGACACACTCCTTCACAGCTTGGCCCCAGGCCATTTAAGCACATACTGAACTCCCCAGTGGCACTAACAGACTCCAGACCCTGTGATTCTCTGAACATGGGGATGTGGTGATTGGCAGAGGCCAGCTTTAGGCTGGTCCTGAGGCTCAAGGATGGGAAAGGTTGGTGTGTAAATCTTCCTCTCAATGCAATCACTTCCCAAAGGGGCACATGGTTAGCTTGGTAGAGAGAAGCACAGTGTTCCTTCAGGATAGAGAACCAGGCCTGGCTCCACCAGGATCAATGAACAACACATGGAATCTCTTGCACATCTGAAAGCCAGTTGTGATCACAGTCCAGAGAGTGCAGAGCACAGCCCAAAGCAACACTGACCCATCCCAGGGCTGGTGAGCCTGGCCAAGCAGTGTTTAGGTGATTGGCAAACAACAGGGTCTGCATTATTGCTAATGCTTTATTTAAATAATAAAGTGCAAGAACTGTGCATAATGTTAGGCTGAATTGCCATGCTTATTGCCTACTCTATGTTGTATGTAGTGTAATTGGTGGTGTTGATAATCTATGTGTGATAAAAGCAATGGGCTGAAGTTTATGGTGAGGCTCTGCTTTTGAACAGCTGAACACGCTTGTCACCTCAGTGGAAGGAATTCAAAGATTCCAGAGGGGCTGTGAGGCTATCTCCAGGTGCTGGGGCAATTTTCACATCCATTTTACTGCCTCTGAGTCATTCGGAGACAGCTTTGATGTTTGAAAAAAAAAAAAAAGGAAAAGTATGCCATAAACCAAACCAAACCAAAACAAAAGGTAGATCTGGTCTGCAAGACTCTGGCTCTCTAAAAGCAGGCTGACGCTCTCAGCCATCTCAGTGGCTGGCACAAAACCAAAATTATGTTCGTTTGTTTCTCCTCTCTAAGCACATCAGCTGGGACAGGCAGCAGTGCTGGGGCCACATGTGAGACAGCAGCTCAGGCTGATAGAACACATTTAGGAGAGAGAATTTGGTGCATTTACAGCACTGCTGTAAAGATACCGGAGCTTAATGGGCCCCTTCCCACCCTCCAGCTCTGGGTGGTGCAGCATCTCCCAGAAGAGAAAAGCTGGGAAACCCAGCAAACCTCTCCAGCTGCAGGTCCCAACTGCAGCACAGAGCAGGACACGGATGCTGCAGGGCAGCAGCGGCTGTGACAGGAGTCCTGTGCCAGGAAATGTGTCCTTAATACTGAGACATCTCTGCTGATCTCCTCAGAGCCGTGCCCAGGTGGGTGGCTTAGCCCAGACACAGAGGCAGGGTATGATGTGGAGCTCCACCCCACACCTTTGGGAACACGCAGGTTCAGTCTCTGCTGGCCTACACAATGCTCATGCTGGCCCCAATTACAGAGCATCAAACTGTTGCATAAGCAGGAAAAGACCTTAAGTGGGCTCACATCGAGACAATGAACTGCAGCTCAACTTCAACCATTTTCAGCAGCCAGTTCAGCTCTGGGGTTGGGGCCAGGGTCACCTCGAGCATCCCCATTCTGTCCCAAAATATGTAGTATCAACCCCCAAACCATCTCAAAACAAGAAAAAGGCCATTTGATAATTCTGCAACAGGTTTGAAAAGATTCAATTCCCACAAGTAGCTGCTACAGCCTTACCTCTGAGCATCCTTCACCTGGCAGTGGTACCCAGCATCTCCCCAGGGTGGTGGAGCTAACCAAGGCCCTTGCATGGCCTCCTGCCAGCTCCCAGGGCTTTTCTTCATTTACCATGACATCCCTGAAGTTATACAGTATTTTATAGCAACTCTGTAAATAATTGAATCTGCAACAGGCTCAAGCAACCCCTGCATGCACAGATACTACTGCTATTTCCTCTTGCATCACTGCACAGCTGAAAAAATTTCCTTTCCTGGGCAAAAAGTCCCAGAAGCAGGGTTTTAAAATGAGCTGCTGGTTTTATTTCTTTAAACACTACTAATAAGGAGTTGAGAGCATTAACCAACCATAAGCACATTTTACTTACAGCAGAAGACAAATAAATCAAAACTAGTAACATTTGGAGGGAAAATGTCTTTATAATAATCATGGGTTGATTTTGTAGAAGAGGAGTTTTCAGGTGGTGATGGTCCATCACGACATCCCTTGGCCACTGCTCACTGCTGGCAGCATCACAAGGAGTGTCCCACCTCCCTGCACTCATCCTGTTCCAAAACCACCTTCCCAAGAGTCTGAAGACAAAGAGCATGTGACTGGGAGCCTTGAAAATCCCATTTACCTCCATGTCCTCCAATACCCCAGGTTTTATTTACCCAAACATAAAAGGCATGGCTTAATGGTGAAGTTTTGTGTTTTATTGTGGTTGGCACTAGAAAAGCATTTGCTCTGTGTTATCTCCATACACACATGCCATAGACAAGACTATGGTAATACTGGCTTCTGTGATTTTTGTTTCAAATGATTCTGAGATTAAAAAAAATACATTTATAAACCACCTGAGTCATTTAAACTCAATGATTGCCTGCTATTTCATCACTGTATGCAAAACTCCATAACAAAAATCATCCAAAGCTGTGCATTTGTCACTTGAAGTAGAACAAAAAACACCCCAAAACAGTTATCAGTTTGCAACACAATAAAAGCTCTGGGCTTTATTTGATTTTTATTTTAACCACAATGAAAATACAAAGAGCTGGTGGCAATCAGTGTTTGCGATGGGATTTGAATACCAGTATTGTGATCCTGTGGCCATCACTGCACTCTCCAGGCTGCACCATCCCAACAGGAGGGTGCCTGGTGCTGGAAGAAGGCACCACAAAGCACATCCCACCTGTTTTTTTCCCTGAACTCCACAATCCTGGGAGTCCCACCGCTGGCAATCCCTGCGGTACCAAACCCTGACACTCTGCCCACAGAATGCTTCAGGTGAGGGTGGCCCAGCCCATCCCATCCCCACCACCTTGCATCACCTCTTACCCTTGATAAAGATTCAAGTTTGACCAAGTCCTGTTGATTTAATCATTTTTTAATAAAGCCATCATTACTGAGTACACCAAGATTGCCAGTTAAGCTCTCTATATGTCGCTGGAGGTAACAGCGCTGTGATAGACAGCGGAACAGAAAAAAAAAAATAAAAACAAAACCAAACCAAAAAACAAACCCCAACCAAAACGAGGTAGGTTAAAACCAGCAACACAGACCTTGTTATGCGACACCCCAACACCACAGGCGGCCATGCTTGCAGCTACTGAGAAAGAAAACCCCAGATACGCACCGAAAACGGAAATCAACTGAGCAGAGTTTATAAGGACACGATTCAACCTGAACTAAACACACACACACGGTTCGGCACAGATGTTGTCTTTCACTGTATGTTGGGTAATTCCTAGGGAGTGGAGGGGGTGGAAAACGAGTAGATTCAGACCCTTGGCCGAAGAAACCACACATATATATAATTTTTTAAGCTCTTTACAAGCCCAATCCAGCAACATGGGGGACAGGCAGCTTGTTTCGTGGTCCCCATCCCTGTGCCGGCTGCTCCTGCACGCAGCAGTGCCCGGCTCTGGACTCAGGGGGGAATGAGCACCCACAGCTTCAGCAGCAGGGTCGGGTGCCCACAGCATCCCGGAAGCCTCTGCAGTCACAAATCCCCCTCGGGGGAGAGCACAGGGCTCCTCTGACCGCTCTGCCCTCCTCTCCTCCTCCGATCCCCTGTCCCAGTGCCCGTGGCCAAGCCCCGGGGCAGGCGGGCACCTCCGGAGCAACAAGAAATGGCACCTCTGTCCCTATCAAGACACACCATTATGTGAAGATCCATATAGAAATATGGATTGACAGACTTGACAAAAATGGTAGCTGATTTTTATTAGTCTAAGGCTAGTAGTTTAGCCATTTAAAATCCATTTCCCAAAAGAGGGGAAAAAAACCTATTATTTTTTCTCTTCTTTAAAAATCCGTTAAGCCGTTGCTGCCAAAAGCAACATGTAAATGTTGGTGAAGGCAAAAGATTTCTAAAATTACCCAGCTATATGGTTATGGCCTTCATCACAAAGATAAAAGGTACATTTATTGTGCTGTCTCTCACCAGATTTAATTGGTAACTTTACAACATACTATATATTTGATGCTAGCAGGCAGACAGAATTAAAAACAGACTTTTTGACACTGTTTCTTTCCCCGTTCTTACAAAGTAGGGGACAAAGAAAAAGTAAAACTAAAAAATAAAATAAAATAAAATAAAGGAAAAACTCATAACCCACTATAACACAGCGTAATCAGGAGACCTCGGGGGGTCCAAGCGTGAAAGTCCATCCCTGGCTGCAGTCCCTGCCCCGGGGCTGGCGGCGCCGGGGGAGCGTGGGGAGGGGGTTCCTCAGCGCCCTCCCCACCTGCCTCTACAGTGTTAGTCCACGTGTTTAATGTCCTTTAAATTAGAAATAATGCCATGGTGGTGGGTGCCAAGTGCTCCTCTGTTACCAGTTCATCATGGAGTTTCTGTTGAGGGTCATGAAAAACACTTGGCTGCTTCCTCCGGATCTCACCGATGCAAAAAATACCTGTTTGGAAGGAAAGAACACTTATTAATGCTCAGGGGATGGAGCCTACCCATGCCAGACTGGGATTAAATTGAGCCACTCATTAGTAAATGCAGTAATTAAACCTCCTTCTCCCTCACCACCAACAAGAATTTGGAATGCCTTAAAAATACCAGGTTTATCACATTTTACTGCCACAGCATCATTTATTATGAAGTACTAACAAAAAACTGCTGTCAGTGGTTTGGCTCTTGCTAAACATTCACCATTTGGGTCAATATCTGCCTCAGTCTGAAATGGCTTCTTTTGGAAATGTTAGTCTTGGTATTTCAGCTATTCCTGAAAGTAAAGCCCAGAAAAACGACTTCCCTTCAACATGCCCAAAGTGCAGAAACATATCAGGATTCTGTATGAAGAACAGGGGTTTTGGTGTTTCTGGCAGGATCTACCAGCATTTGATTCCAAGGGGAGTCTTAAAAAATAATTAAGTTATAATTTCCAAATATCGAAGGGAACAATCTGAAGCCTCTGTCCCTAATAAAACCAAAAATTACTCAACCTTACCAGTTAAACAAGTACTCCAGAAAGAGAAACATCTGAGTTTACTATTTCAAACCCATCAGTGATCAGTTGGTCCCAGTATTTTAGAAAGATCAAGGTGGGCTTTTTTCCAGCTTTGTTAGAATTAGATTACACTTAAATTAAACTTAAATTCAACTTCTTGGGCAGCTTCTCATAACGTACTCAACTGCAAAGTTAGGATACATTTTCCTGCAGAGCTTCAGCCTACCTCCATGCCCCAGGAAGGGCAGCACTTGGCTAATGAGCAGCTGTTCACTAAAGTGATCATGGCCTCAAAGCTCATTTATGCACATTTTTAAATCCTGCTCTGGGGACACAGCAACTGGTTTCTTCACTGGTTTTCTGATCGTGTCCACCATGAAAAATCTCCCTGCTGCTTGGTCCTGACTTATCTTAGTGAAACCTTGTGAGAGGAGGGAACACCACCAACAGAAAGATCTTGGCATTCAATCATCTCTTCCATGCAAAAATGCCTTTTCCTCCAGCATTTCTCCTCATTTCTTGCCCCTCTTGCAACACCTGTGGCAGGGATCATCTACATGATGGCCATGCAGCTCTGGTGATGCTCCAGAGCAGTATTTATCACTGCTGTCCACAGAAATGGATGAGGCTCTAAGAGGAAAATAATTTAAGATGCATCAAAATGCATCTAAAGATGCCTCTAAAGATGCATCAAAATGTTTCTTAATCAGAGCTCAAATCAGGGTCACCTTCACACCCTTGCCAATACTCAGCTTTTAGAGTTCAATTGGCAGCCTCAATTTAATGTTCAGATGAAAGAACTGGGAGAAAGTCAAGCCAAGTCAACGCAGATCTCAGCTAGATGTAGAAGAGATCTTGCAGGCTGAGGTCTCCATCCACTGGAGAAAATTAACTGGGAATAGACTTTTGGGCACTGCTTATTAAACAGGACCTTCAGATTAATTATTAACCTCAAGACAAACCAGATATAAGCTCTAAAAGCACCTTCTAGCTCGCAGCACAGATACAAGCTTTGAAGTGGACTTACCTTATCATTTCTTTCACATAGAAACTTTAACCTTTGAGCTCGCTTGTGCATAAATACTCCATCCAAATGTCCTGTCTCCACTGACCGGATCTCAATAGCTTTCTCTCCCCAGCCCATTATTTGATTGGAATGAATGTAGGCTGTCAAAAGGAAGTGTTTGGGAGGTGTTACAACTTGTGTTGAGCTAAATATTATGCAACAGGCAGAAAAGCTTTCATCAGCTGTTACTCAAAGCCTAAGCAGATCAATGGCAGAGCTCTGATGGCCAGGCGTGTGCCTGCAGGGACAGCAGCCTTCTCAGAGCACTTTTCATCCAGAAATTACTGAGAAATTTAAACAGAAGCAGCCTCACTTCTTCCAGTTTCGGAACATGAGGAGCTGGGCAGTGTTTTGCCTCCATGGATTGTGGAGCTCAGTAACAGCAGAGCCAGAGCACCTGAAGGGCTCCCAGCTCCACACCCAGCCCCCCTCCACTCAACACAGTATCCAACCAGTGCAACAGCTGGCATTTTCTCACATTTATATACTCAAAACGTTCAAATCTTAAAGAAATTACTTGCTTTTATTATGGAGGACTAAACTGCAGAAATTTAGCAATTGTATCTCACAGCTGGCTGAGGGAAATCCCCTTTGATAAAAGAGGGAAATCCCCTTCATCCCAAATGACTCCATCTCAGCATTCTTGACTCCTCATCTTAGTTTTGGTTTGTCTTTTCAGCAGGTGAAGAGGAAGGGCTGACCTACCCACGGAAGTAGGCATTTCTCCCCACTGGAGCACCACGTCTTTAGTTATCCGTCCGTAGGTGTTCACATAGACACCTTCATCCTCATAGCACACCAGCATCTCCATCCCATCCGTCTTGGGCAGGATGACAATGGCGTGAGGAGTAATATTGCCCTGAATCTGCAGGTGAAACAGACCCTGAGAGTCAGAATTACACTGAATGGAGAAAGGGGAAGGGGGAAGGGATCAGAGCACTGCAGGGGAAAAAGCCCAAACCAACTAGAGAACAAAGCCCTCCCTCCATTCCCCACACAGGCACTGGCTTTCAGAGATAAGCCTGAAGGGGAATAAACTGTCATGTTTACCCTACCATCAAAGCTGTTTGAGACAGCAAGGATAAATAGGTTCAGCAATTACAGACAGATCACAACATACACACCCCCAAGACTGATGGCTGACACTTGGCTGGAACACAAATAAGTGACTGAGCCAATGAATCCATCACTAGTTCAAATCAAGGTAAATAAACTCAGAATTTTACAGGCAGCCCTTGGGAGGAAATATCCTATTTTTCAGAAATCATCCTCTAGCTCCAAGGGCACCTGCATTGACTTTCCACCCATGTCTGCCCTTCCATAGCTAAGACAACACAAAACTATCCTGAACTGCCCCAATATTTCTCCTTCTGCTCTTGGTAGTTCTCACAGAGGAGACTGCTGCTTGGATCAGATTCAGCAATTGCTGCATTTGTTCAGTGACACTGCTTCTCCTAGACCAGTTTATTGTGGGCCAACAATATAGATGGAGTTTAAATGGCTCAACATGAAAATCCTACAGAGAGCTCCATTACTGCTCCATGCAGTGTACAGGCAGATTCTCCTTTTTGTGGGACATGGCAACCTTCAACTTTACTGCTCCTGCACCAGGACAGAAACAGCCTGTACAGATGAACATGAAGATTGTGAAGCTCTGAGTGCTCTTTAGGTGAGCACAGCACTGGGGAATGTCACACCCATCACTGGTCCCCACTTCTGAGCCCCTGGGAGCCTGTCCAAACCTCCGTGGTGACCTGTGTTCCTCAGGCAGCAGCACTGCCCATCTACTCACGTGAGATGGAATATAGATATCATAGGAGTTCCCAGAATCTACATCAATCACATGGAAACCAGTGTGGGATCCAAAGATAACCTTCAGCCTCTGACCCTCTTCTACAGTGAGATCCACGAGCAACGGCTTGTGCTGGAGATCTGCAAAAGACTTTTATAATCCCTTCCATGAGCATCACAGAAAACCAACAAATTCCCATTACAGCAGCCTGATACGGTTTTGAAATCACATTTGTTTGACTGTGTTTCCTACTAATTATGTGGCTATTTATACTCTTGCCTCTCTGTTCCTCTGTCAGATGTCTCAGAGGGTATTCAGCCATCCCAGCAGATAAGTGCCCACCCTTGCCAAGCCCAGATCTGTCTCACAGGAGCCTGAGGCCAACACAAGGATTTGGTCTCTAAAGGAAGGAGACAGCTCAATTTTACATGAGTGTGTGTTCAGTTTCTCTCAGCAGAGATCCATGACCACCCACCTCCTCTCCTGGCAGGGATCACTGCTCTGGTTTGGGAAGCTGAAATGAGTCAGTTTAGCAAAGACCTACTTTTCCCTGCTCCATCTAACCTGCTGCATCAAGGCTGGGACCAACCCCCAGCTGTATCCAGATCAAGCACCATAGCTCAGCAGAAGAGTGAAACACCTGTGGGAAGCTGGATCCCAGACCATTTTGATGCTGCTGAGCTCTCCATGTCACTGAGCCCATTTTTCTGGCTTTTATTCAGGAAAAGCAAATGTGACCTAATACTGCTTAAGTCCATTTGTGTTGGAAAGATGTAAAATGAGATTACTCAGCATGAACATCTCCACAAGGCATTGCCCCTTGTGACTCTTCTCTGCACAGAGCTTGGGATGAAAAGTGCTCTGAAGGACTAAGCACAAAGTACCCACTGGTAGGTTGGAGAGAAGGAAGGTCTCACTGAGGAAACCAAAGCAGGTGAAAAGGGGGGAAAAAAGAGAGAAAAAGAGTGGGTCACTCTCTCAAACTTCTGTCTTGAAACAGAATCCACATTGCAGAAGAGGAGAGGATCTTGCAAATGAAAATAGAAAATCATGCCAGCTTGTTTTTGTACTGTATGTTAAAAATTAGTCAGAGGGAAAAAAACGCACAAAAACCCCACAAAAAACACCCACCAAAATTCCCAACTCAATTCTACTCATATGCCTTTGATCAGCTTTCTGTAAATTCCTCAAGTAAAGCCTGCTAGCATAAACTAATAATAACACTTCATTGTTGGCCGTAAGCAGAACATATCCAATCTCTTCAGCCAGCAAGGTTCCCATCTCCCATGCCTGCCAGGCATCCTGAGGAGCTCAGCTATATAAGCAAGATACTTTTCCGCTCTGCAGAGTACAGAAATCTCATGTATTTACAATTACAGAGTGTAAAAGACAAACATACCTTAAATGCCATAAACTTGTGATATGGTTTAGGAGCCCAAGCGTAGATCTCTACAGCGTTCTTTAAGGCAATCACCAAGAACTTGATTCTTTCATATTTCACTAAAATAAAAACAAACCAAATTTTAAACACATTCACTCTCTTCCCAACAAATCTCCAGGAACAGCTTCTCAGGCCATCCCTGAGATTTTCATTACATAAGAGTCCACCTAAAGCATAAAGATGAATTCCAAATTTACTTGTGGCTATGGTCTACCCATACTTTTAATATCAAATTGTCAAGTCAGACCTAAGACTAGAGAACAAAACCACATCTCTTCAGACATTTATTTCCACTCACCAACTTTGTAGTGGATGCATCCCTCCAGGTCCCCAACTGTGATCCAACCCTGCTTCTTCTCCACCTCAGGGTCATTGTGTAAAATCCTGTTTCTCAGCCAGGACAGGTAGTACACACGCAGCTTGTTCTTCTTTCCTGTTGGCAAAGGAAATGTCCCTGTCAGAGCAGAGCACGTTTGCATGGATCATCTTGAGGTTTCAGTGTTTATTTTCAATCACAAGATGATAGAATTTAAGTCCATTTCATAATAAAAGTAATAGAAATAGTAATTGAAAATAGTAATTTAGTTGTTATGTTGGGTTTTTCCTTGGGAAGAAATATATGGAAAGCCCAGACCTCTGTCTTGCAGACTGCAGGCAGGCACTAGAACAGCCAGGCTTTTGCTTCCCACAGACTGGAAATACTCCTTTTCCTATAAATCAGTATTCCCAGAGGGACAGTGGAGCTCAGTGGGGCTGTGATCCCAACCCTCTTACAGCCCAAAGCTTATCCAACCACTCAACTACCTGGTTTCTTTCTTTCCCTCTCCTTCATACAACATTAATTCCACCCTGGAGATGAGACAGGAGCTCCTGTGTGACAGGCACTGCTGTTTGCCAGCAAGCTTGGTGCTGGGCTCTGCAGTGCTGAGGGGCTGCCAAATTTCTGCAAGCCTGCCTGCTCTTGGACGGCTGTGACATGGCTGCAAAATCCCTGTGGCTGCAGAGCCCCCATTAGAGGGATAAGGCACAGCTCACACTGAGGCTGGTGAGACAGGACCCAAATGACAGACCCTGTCTGCTCACAGCTTTCCACAAGTGTCCAGGACTCATTCTCAGCATCATCTTGGGGTTTGGTGCTATTCCCATTCCAGCTGTAGTAAACCCCTACAGCTGTATCCCAAAACCACAGGGGAGCTGCAGACCAGGTAAATGATGGAGCAGTGAGTTTGGAGCTCTGGCTGAATGGGGGGAGCAGGAATTTTCAAGCAATTTCCTAATGAGCACTTCTCTTGCTGCCCTCTGTGAGCTTTGTTGGACAGCTACCAGCAGGACAAGGCTCTGCCCTGGCTCTGTCACTGTGTGCTCCTTGGGGCTACTCTGCAGGAGGATGCTGGATGCTCTCCTCAGAGACTGGACTATAGAGGTTTTGCATTTTTTCTGCCAGAAATCACCCCATGAGCCTGATATGAACACTCTGGAGCTCCCAGCTAAACAGAGGGACAGTGAAAAGCCTGTGGCCCTCACAATTCTTGGGACAGCATTGTGGTCTGAATTGGAAATCTGGAATCTGGATCATGGCTCCCTCAGCCAGAGCCAAACAGAGGCAAAAGCAGAGCTCTCTGTCCCCTCAAGCTGTGACCATCTCCCTTACTGGGCCAGCTGCCTGTATCCTGCACCTCCCCTTCCCTGCTGAAGGAGATTGGAAATGAAGTGCAGTCAGCAGGGGAAGGGAGCAAACTCTCTTGAAAGCAGATTTAACTAATTCAATTCCAGAATAAACCACCTCCATCTCCCCAGGGAGCTTCCCTCTGACACCAGTGAGCAGGTTTTGTCTGAGCAGGTGAATGAGGGGGTGAAAGCACGAGAGCAGCACCTGATATTGTCACGAGGACGTTGAGGCCCTCCAGGACATCCATCTGCTGGAACCGCCGCCTGTTGATGAGGTTGTACACCTTGCCCTGCCCACTGCGATCCAGCAGCATCAGCCCGTTCTCCGTGCCCACCAGGAGATTCACACCTGAGAGGAGAGGAGAGGAGAGGAGAGGAGAGGAGAGGAGAGGAGAGGAGAGGAGAGGAGAGGAGAGGAGAGGAGAGGAGAGGAGAGGAGAGGAGAGGAGAGGAGAGGAGAGGAGAGGAGAGGAGAGGAGAGGAGAGGAGAGGAGAGGAGAGGAGAGGAGAGGAGAGGAGAGGAGAGGAGAGGAGAGGAGAGGAGAGGAGAGGAGAGGAGAGGAGAGGAGAGGAGAGGAGAGGAGAGGAGAGGAGAGGAGAGGAGAGGAGAGGAGAGGAGAGGAGAGGAGGAGCCATGGGTGCCAGGAGCCACAGCTGCTCTCAAGGACAACACCCCAAGCTCATCTCTGCTGCCACCAGCAGTGTGACTGACCCAGCTAAGGCTGGGACCTTCCCATGGACAGGAAGGGTCACTCCACAGCACGGGGGGACATGACCCTTGGGGGATGGAGAAGGGGCCAAGCAGAGGCAGGGGCTGGGTGCTGCAGTGACACATTGCCACCCCACACCCAGGGGCTGTGCCCAGGCCTTACCCCAGAGAGCAGCACAGAGGATCTCGGAGTTGAAACGCTTCTTGTACTTGCGGATCTCGGGGGTGTCGCTGTGGGGCCGGATGTTGGTGGGGTTCACGTTCACCACCGAGATCTTGCGTGCCTCGTTCAGCTTGGCCTGCTCCTGCCTGAGCAGCTCGCTGGTGAACAGGGCTGGCAAGGGAACACAAGAGGACAGGGAGGGGATATGGGTTAAATGTTCTGTCATCTCTTTTTTGGGACAGAATGACAATACTTGTTTTATTTCTCGATGGGGGAGTCATCACTGTGTTACAAGACATTTGTTTGCCCAAGCAGACAGGAGGGTGGATGTCTGCTGCTCCCTGTTTCCTTCCACATCCTCCTGGTGGCATTTTGCTGGGAGAGGAGAAGAAGCTGGATGGCACTGGAGAGGGCAAGGATACAGACACCAGCTCTGTTTGGGGTGAGTGAAACGTGAGAGGTTCACTGGGGTTATTCAGGCTCCCTGACCTGCTTTCCACAAGGCCCTCCCATCTCAAACTGGCCACATTGGCTCTTACGATTAGTAGATGACTCTTCATCCTCATCTTCATCTTCATCGGTAGGTGAGGTCTGATACACTCTGGTGTCCACAAAGGGGGTGAAAGAGGCTTTGGTGCTACTTCCCATACCATACTAGAAAATGAACAGCAAAGAGAGAGCTCAGCACACAGAAATAACTAATTTTGTGTATCTGTGTACATCTTAGACTTTCTGATTAGCAGGTAGTGCTTGCCTCTGTGGTGCCCTTTTTGAGACCTCTATGAACATCTGCTCCTCCTCCCCATAACTAATAAGAAACAAACATTAAATTGGATTTCTGAGTTTTGTGAGCAACAGAAAATGGGAGGAGCAGGGCCTGGCTCTGCTCTCTCACAGGCAGAAGCACAGCCATGAGGACAGTCAGCAGAGAAGCTGCAGGGCCAGAGGCAGAAGCCAACACAGATAAAATCCAACAGAAAATCACAGAATCATTTGGACTGGAGCAGACCTTTATCACCAGTCTACCTGTTTACTTGTCTGCATGTCATACACATGCCTTAAACCTTCTCTGGGATGTCAGGCAGGCAAGGGTTTGCTTTTCCCACTTTCCCACTGCAGCTAAGGTTGGCAGGATGGTGCTGGGAGTCCCTGTGAAGCCATGGCCTGGGGCAGCTGGCACAGTTTTAAGTTGTGCCCAGCATTTCATGCGGGTCTGCAGACAGGGGCATTTCTAAGTTAACAAAACTTAACCCGAGGGTATCACAGGAAATGTCAGAGCCAATACTTTGCTGGGGGAACCTGGGAATGAACAAACTGCAGTGTCACACTGCTTTCTTTTTAAAACCATTGCTTTAAGGCAGAAAATAAGGCTAAGACCTCCTTCCAAGCAAAATGAAATCTTTTGCTTTGGAGTCAAAGTGATGTGAATTCCCCCCTTCTTTGAGCAGCTTATCCTTTCTACTCCAGCATTTACCCAGGACACAGTTTAAGGATGAGCTCAGTTTAGAGCTGCAACAGCAGCAAAACCCAGCTCACTCTGCAGCACCACTAGAGCTCACATTTTTCTTCTCTTGGACATTGTCCTTCTTCTGAAATAAATCTTCCTCAGCTTTCACCCGGTTACCAAGCCCAGGCTGCTCCCTGTCCCCACTGCCACTGTCACACAGTGTCACACTGTGTGACAGCTGCCATGGGGACAAGTCCCCCATGCCTGGGGAGAGGTGCCTTGGGGAACACCACCACCCTGGCACATCCCTACTGAAACCAGGCTGGGCCTGTGCCTGTCCTCTAGTGGGCCATAAAAGGATTCAGGGACACAAAAAAACAGGTGTAGGAGCAGCTTCGTGGCTCATGACTTTTCCAAGAATTTTGGGGCTGGCATCTATGGGCAAGCCAGCATCCATGCCAAAATCAGGCTGTGCATCCTGCTTCCCTCCCAGCCCTATTCCCTGACAGCCTGGCTGTTTCCATAGGAACAGGATGAATTTCTAAACAGAACATGGTAACTGAGACCCATGGAAGGAGTTAACAGCCTGCAGCAGGGAAGCCTGCAGGCACAGATACCTCTACTTTGTGCTTGTCTCTTATCCAAGAAATACACAGATTTTTTCCCTGTGCTAGATGTCTTTCCCATAAAACAACAGCAATTTAAGGAAAAGAAGATTTCAGTATTTGCAGGAATTTCCAGCTGAGACCACGGTGCTTTCCAGCAAATGAATTATAAAGAAACGCCTCATCTCAATGCACTGGGCATTTTTCCTTGCTCACATTAGTTATTCTCCTCAGAAGCTGACTTTTTAATAGCTTCCCAGTCTCATATTTAAATATTAAGACTTCATCTTCCCGCAGGTCCTGTTCACCAGCCTATAAACCTGTGTGGTGGCTTACAAAGAGCATCAAGCTGCAGGCTGAGGTCGTGCTTGCATGAGTCACCTGGAAGCCCATGAACAAAATTCCCAAGTTTCCACTCACATCCATTCCCCTCTCAGTCACCTCTAAAAATACAATTTTAGAAATGGAGAAGATCTTTCTGGTTGATATTCTATAAATGAATACATTTAAACCCAATCCCAGGCTGCATTTCAGCAGCCCCAGGATGACTGTGGAAGGTGTTACTTTCAGGATTGACTCTCTCATTGCTGCTTTTAATGCCAATGAGGAAACAGATAAAAACTTGAGGTCAAATCAGGCACCATCTGTTCTTACGTTTTATCAATGCCCAATTCCAAGGAATTTTTATTTTTATACAGCTAGTAAAAGTACACCATAAAGTGAGAACATAAATTCTATGAAAGAACACAGGATGGCAACTTTTGATGTGCAACCCACCAAATGAAATAAAAATAATAAATACAATAGCTTGATTAGCACCAAATGGATTGATTTCTCATGGGAAAAATGAACTGTGTTTGGCTCTCACAGCTAGGGATGGTAAGCTGGACACATCAATTCCCTTGGTTTATTTGTCACATCTCGTACCAAGACTATTTACACTTTATACAATTTTAATATTCAATCATGTGCCTATAAAACATCTACAAGAGAGAAACATTTTACCATGACAGGAAACACATGACTTTAAAAGTGTGCAGGTTTCTTCTACTCTGAAGAACTATCTGGAATTTTGCTGGCTTTGGTTTTTGGTAATCTTTCCAGTCATGATAATTATCAGAGGTTGCACAGATGGAAGCTGGGCCCAGTTGAAGCTAATGGCATCACTGGCTCTCATCACTTCCTTTTATATCCCAGTGTCAAAAAAAAATGGGGCTTTCTCATCAGTTGGCAGCACTTGTATCACACTACCAGAACTCCAGCTGGTGGGCTTGAAAGACCTAATAAATCCTTCTCCCATCAGCCACAGGCCCCCATGGCAGTAACCCGTCTGATTCCCTCATATTTCCACTACACTCACCCACGAGGACCAGAAACGGAGAGTGGGAAGAGCCAAGAAAGCCAGGGAGGAAAGCAGGAGAGCCCCGTCAGGGGGCAGAGATGTTAATACTTGATTTAAAAGCGATGCAAAGGAGAAAGAGGAGCCCCCCACCACCTACTTCAGGCACCGAGTCCATGTCCTGTGCATGCGTGGAGACTCGCCCCAGGGCCTCGGTCGGCGTGCCCGCCGGCGAGTGGCTTTGCTGCACCAGGTCAGGCAGATTGATGTGACCTGCAAAGCCATTGCTGGCTGCGTGGCCAGAACGCTTTTTTTCACCAGAGGTCTGCAGAGACACAAGGCATGAGGAAGAAAGAGAAGGGGGTGGGGAGGGAAGAGAAAAAGAAGAGAAAAAAAAAACCCCAACAAAACGGAGTCGTCGGCAGTCCCCCGGTTCCCAGAGCAAGCGCGGGAGAAGGACCCTCTCTGTTCCATCCCCATGCAATCTGGCAAGCAGCAAACCAACCCCCCCGCCAGGAGAATTAAAGACAGGGTTAATGACAAAGTCAATACAGAGTTATTAGCCACAAAACAGCAAGAGAAGCCTGACAACTGTTGTTTGGGGACGAGGAATGCAGGGCAGATTCTGCGCTTGCCCCATGGGTGCAAACCCCATGGCCAGCTCTCCTCTCACACATCCACTGGTGACAGAATCTGAGCCCTCAGACAGCGTTAGCCTGGACAGCTTTGCACAGCTATGGCAAAGAGCAGCCTGACTGCAAGTGCCAGCACAGCCCTGTCCCATGTTTCTGTGACCCAAACCAGCAGTGAACAGCAGCAGCAGCGGCGGAGGAGTGGCAGAACCACCAGCAGCTCGCCCTGCACACGAAGCTCCTTGGGTTTCCAAAGGGCTCCCCTTCCTTTCCATCCCCTCCCTGTGCAAGGCAGGTACTGGGAAGTTTCTCCCTTCCTCATTTATTTTGCCGTTTTGATGAATCTCACCTACTTGGAGCACATCAGTGAGATTGTTACAGAGATTTACCCATTTACGGAGATTTGTGGAAACTTTCACTGGGCTCACCACGCCCCTGACTAATTCTGATGACATTTATCTCTGGACTGCTCATGACCATCACCTTTGACCACACCTTGCCATCCCTCCGAAGAGTGAGAAGTTCTTTGCCCAAAGCCCACTGAGTGAGCTATCCTCTGATGGCTATGGTGGTGGTGGGGAAAAACAGTTAGCACCCGGCACAAGGCTACAGCTTGGATTTCTTATCATGCTTTCTCCTCCCAGTGGGGTTTTCCAGCTGCTTGTCTTGCCTGCAACTTTTAAACCGTTCTGCATCCCAATTCTCATACGGCCCTGCTGGCACAGCACAGGTTTTACTGTTGTGATGCTGAAAACAAGCTCATTTCAGGAACAGCTGCCTGTTACACAGGGCCTACTTCTCCTCTCCCATCCACGTCCTTGATGTGCTGGTGGGAGAGTGACTCCCCTGCTCCCTAACCACCAGGGCCTCCTGCCCTCTCACCAGGAGTCCATCTGCCCATCTGCCCTTCCACCAGCATCCCCAGAAAGTCCCAGCAACTGGGAAGTCAAGAAACACCGAGGGAGATCTTCCACAGCTACTGAAAGTGCCTCCTCTGCCTCACTCCTGCAGAACCATCCATCAGCACTGCTCCCACCACAGCCCTACTTCTACAGCACTGGAGCTGGGGATGAGGGCTCACATCCATCTGGGATGCCCAGTGCCTCGCACAGCAGGCTCTGAGCAGGACCAGCCTCTGCTAAAAGCCCCCATATGCTCTGCAAACACTGCACAGCTCTAACAAGGTGGCAAAGGCTGGGAATTTCCAAGTGAATTAACAAAGTGCTTTAAGTTGAAGATAATTCCTGCTGCCTGGAGCAATGGTGGGGTTACAGCAGAGCCATTTACAGGAGCCTCCTCCCCGCCGTGTCCTGGCACTGTCATTCACTGCTGTTTGTAGTTCTGAGAAACATTTGCACTTGTCACATTTGCTCCGAGTGTAAATTGCATTAACGAGAGCGCTAACGAGCACAATTTACTCCCTCATTTTGTGTTCCGGACACACAGCACTGTTAGTTTTTGTGCTTACATGGGCAAAACCTCCTGAAGATGCTCCATGGAAGTGTTTGTTTTACAACTTACCTCCCTCACCATTAAAGTCCCTTCCCTTGAAATATTGCTAAACGTATCTGCGTGGGAAGTCTCTAGCCCGTGGCTTGTCACCATTCCCAGGTTGTAGGGCTCGTTGCTTCCAGGGATTCCCGTTGGTCTGGGGACAGAGTGGAAAAGCATTAACGGTGAATATTTCCTTTGTTAAACTACATGAAAAATCCTCTATTATTTCAATAAGGGTAAGGCTCTGTATCTCACAGGAAGTGAAGTTATAAAAATATATTCACTTAGATTTATGGGGAAATTATAGATGATGCCAGAACTACAGGGCCAGGATCAGGTTGATAAACTACAGATACTGAAGAGAGAGACCATTCTCTTTTTTATCCCAAGGTGTCCTCAGAGGAGCACTGATGAACAGGTAACAAGGAGTGGCACTCCTGCTCTACTTCATGTAAATTTTTCTACCTAAAAAAAGCTGCAGAAAACCAACATTTACTCCTTTTAATTCCCATCTCAACCCCAGAAAAGGAAACACCAGAGCATCTGATGGCAAATAAAAAGGGAGGGGATGGGGTCTGGAGAAGGTGTGGGCAGCAGGACAAGTTGTGTCCTGTAGCTTTCTGCTGTTTTCTAGGTGAAAATGTAGCCCTAACCTGTGGTTTCAGTTTCACCTTGAAATTTCCACGTTCCTATTTGAAGAAGGGAGCTAGAATTTATTAAATTTTAGGACTGCCTGAGATTGGATGTCACAGCTGCTGAGCAGCCCTCATTGCTTCACTATTACATTCCTGGCAGCCTGGCTGTTTAAATATAACTCGAACAAATCCACAAGCAAACGGCAAGCACCCCTGGATGATCAGACCTGTTACTTTGCATTTAAAAGCCTCACGGACCAACTGCTTCCATCAGTGTGAGGCAATACAACCTTTAACTCCTGTGAACACCAACAAGCCCCGAGGCTTGTGAGGGAGCCTGGTCAGTGAAAAGCCAAAACAACCCAGATTAATCATGGGGTTACTGGTCCAAGGTGAGAGCTGAGCCCTGGGGACCCCGAGGTGAGACTGGCTGCTTGCCTGCATCAAACCTACGACTGGACACGCATCACAAAGGCACTGCAGACAACAACCCACCTCCAGCACCTTTCATGTCAGGAACTCACACCTCCCTACCATTAGCATTTCACTAAAGGATGACAAAATAGCACAGTTATTCTAGTTTTAAAATAAGAAAACAGGGCCAGAGGAGGTTATGTTAATTTTGAGACTGCATAGCCAGTGAATGAATGGCTGAGGTAGCCCTGAGGTCCCAGATTTCATCAGTGCACAGTTTCCATGTCATCCTGCAAGAATTCCCTGGCCATGGGCAAGAGCTGGCTTGAACAGCTCAAGGAGAGGGAGGTGCAGGGAGTCATCCATCTTCAGAAGGAGAAATGGTGTCTCCAGAGGTGGATGGAATAAACAATCCCTCCTATCCACCGGGACACAAAGCAATGGATAGCTTTATCCTGCAGCAGAAGAGATCTGGATAGAGCTGGAATGAAGAGCAGCCAAGTGCTCAGGGAGGATACCCAGGGAAGTTTAAACATGAGTTACACAAAGATCATTCAGAAGATGCAGCAGAAGATGAGATTATCTCTCGGCTCCACTTTCCAATGACAAACACTGAACACAGGAAAATAAATCTCTAAGAAAAACACCGAAGTACATTGAGTTAAGATCCCTTTTGTGAAATAAGGGTGTAACTCACAGGATCTGCTTTCTTTTTCCCCAGACATGGGGCAGTGCAGCTCTGCCTGCAGACACCCCTGCACCTCCACCCTCTGTCTGTAGGACATGACAGAGACAGGAGATTTTGGGACATGTGACATTGGGCTGGCAGGGGCTGGGGGCATCCAGCTCACTGCTGTGCCTGTCATCCCACACACACGGCTGCAAGGCATACAGTGAGACATTTATCCACTGGGAAGTGCTGTGTTAAACCCAAGGTGTCTGAAGAAGGATGTCAGCACAGATTAACCACTCCTGATTAAACTCCTCTTCCGGAGCAGCTTGAGGCCCCTTCTGGCACGCCTGACTGCCCACCCGACTGCTGCACATTCAGAGCCATCCCTCTGCTCCTTACTTGCTCCAACCAACTCAAG
Organism: Sturnus vulgaris; assembly: GCF_052056855.1. Taxonomy (NCBI): domain Eukaryota; kingdom Metazoa; phylum Chordata; class Aves; order Passeriformes; family Sturnidae; genus Sturnus; species Sturnus vulgaris. The sequence goes on along the minus strand of NC_142252.1, from coordinate 21,313,832 downwards.
AGCTCTGATTTTAATTCTTCTGCTGGGAGGAAGCTCCAGCCCAGGAGCTTGGCACTCTGAATAACATGGACCCAAGGACACATGGTTTCCCTGCCACTTAGAGGGCTTCTTTGCTGCTCCATGCCCCACCACCATGAATCAGAGAATCAAAGAATTGTTTAGGTTGGAAAAGACCTCTAAATTCCTTGAGTCCAACCATTCACCCAGCACCATCATGTTCACTGCTAAACCATGTTCCTGAAGCCAGGTATGCCTGGATCAACTATAACTCATTTAGCAGGAAAAATGGAAATGAACTGATTAAAATGCCAATAATCCCCTGAAACCTTCCTACAGCTCCTCTGCGAATTCAAAGGGGCAGGATTCAGGTCCTGCTGCCAGGCAGAGACCTCCAGAAATGCCCCTGCAAAGCACTGGGTGGGAAGCCTGAGCAGAGATGCTCTAGGAACTCTCTCTGAATGGCAACAGCTCTCTGTGAGTGTTGAAGCTGTGCTGCTCTGATCTGGAGAGACTCAAAAGCACAGGTGTCCCATAGGACACAACAGTCAGCTGATCTCTTCAGTTCACCATTTTAACCCACCAACACTGACTGAGCCAAGGGCAGAAATCCAAGACAAAGATTCAGGATTATTATAAGCCTGGCTCTACCAGTTGGCACTGGGCAGACAACCAAGTACTGACACTTTAACACGGCTTAATTTGGGGTAACACCAGGCTCAAGAGCAGGCAGAGTTTTAACACATCCATCCCATGGGCAGGACCCATGGTGTGGATAAGGTCAGCTGTGCCCAATTCTGGCCAAAAACCTGCCTGGCTCATCAGCAGGAACAGCTCCATCAGCTTTGAGCCAACATTCACTGAATATGCAGTGGAAATAGCTCAATTTTTCCCATTAATTATCTCTAGTTTGGAACTGGAAAAACACTCATGTGAGTACATCATCCCGCAACCATGACATTGTTCCCAGTGCCAGCCACCAAACAGGGACACTTTGGCCACGTCCTTTATCACAGCTACTGCTCCTCCAGGCCAGCACATGCCAGGGTTTCTCCTCCAGGCCAGGACACGTTGGGGTTTCACCTCCAGAAGGACACACACCGGCGTTTCATGGCTTGCCCCCCCAAAAGAAAGCGTTCCTCACATGAGCCGTGGGATGTCACTGACAGGCACGGTCCCATCATGTGTCTCGTTCTCCCCATCCTCCTCCTCCTCCTCGCTGCTCTCCGACTCCTCGCTGGAGGAGGAATAGTCCGTCACCTTCTTCAGGGGGCGATTGGTTTCCTCGATGCGCAGCTCCCTCAGCTCTTTGGCTAAAGCCGTCAGATCCTACAGGGGATGGGGGCAAGGAAACAAGGAAGCGATGGCTGTTACATTCAGAGCAAAGGGAATGTCACACACATCTCTCCAAAAGCCAATGCTAACAGCACGAGCAACAAGAAATAGCTTTACAGAGTCGTTACAAACATGAGACAAACGTAAGACAATGTTTGTAGCATGTAGCATTTATTAAACAAAACAAAACTGATTTACGCTCACTGAAAAGTCAATAGCCAACCTCTTCTTTTTCTCTTTGGAACGTGTATGTGCATATATATACACACACTTATATGTATATACACGACAAAATTATATTTGTTGGAAAAGGTGAAGTTCAGTCACCATCATAGTAAACTGGAAAACAACATCACTTCAAAGATTGGCTCGGAGAATTTCTCCTGCAGGGTTTTCTCTTCTTTCAAACTTCTCAAAGAGACCCCGTAATGGTATTTATTCTGTAATAAATGCATTTGGGAAGGAAGCAATGACAGCATCTCCCATGGAGTGGTGCAATCCCCACGTCAAGAGCTGCTTCCATGGTGAGTCTCCGCTGTCGGGCGGCTGCCGAGAGGCGGTGAGGAGCACGAGGAGAAGCGCCCAGCTCAGCCAGACTTTGGAGCTCTGAGTCAGCCACATGATCAAAAAATAATAATAATTAAAAAAAAAAAAATCCCTCAGCGGGACCCATTAAGCACTTTATGTGAAATGTGGCAGCCTACAAGCTAAGGGGAAAATAAAACAAAATAAAAAAAAAGACTTGAAACAAGAAAAAAAGATAGGAGCAGTCCGAAAGCCTAGTCATAATTTTTCAGTTTACCATGACTTTGATGAGGTCTCAGACCCGACAGTCATATAAAATAGACACTGCTATTTCAAAACAAGGAACATGGCAGGCACCGTGTAGAAAAGAGACTTTTTGTTATCTTACATGCTTTTATAGCAATGCAGGGGGAAGCAGTAGGGCAGAAAAGCATGAGAGCTCGAATTAGAATGGGTTAGAGAACTCTGTTGCACAAGACATGCACATGACGAACAAAGCATCGCAATTGTCAGTCTTACCATTTCTCCCTATATTAGTGACCGAGGTAGGCATCAGTGCATTCGGTCAGAGATAAAGGATCAGGGAGAAAGAAACTCATTGAAAAAGACTAAATTCCACAACTGTCTTATGGCCATACTCTCATTCACTGCATTTCCAGTTTACCGTTCCAGCAGGGCGACTACGGCAATATTAATTATGGTTGCAAAAGGAGCTCTTAAAATCTATCCTGTCAACACGTGAAGAAAAGGATGGAAAAGCTCTATGGCTGAGATGCAAACCCAGTTTATTTTTTAATGGTGAGGTAGGAATGTTTTGTAAGCAATCTGTGCTTGGGTTGCTGATGACCCACACTTCCCGGTGGGCTCCCACCGGTGACAGCTGCACATTCTGCTCCCAGCTCTGCCCTGCCCGGGCTCTGACACAGAGACTCCCCTGGATATTGGAGAGCTTTGCATCAGACCCATAAGTATAACCATAGCAAAAAAAGGCCTTGCTTTTTAAAAAAACCCAGAATTGTTCAATCCCTGTTTTACAGCAGGTACCTCTGATGGGTTTTATATGGGTTGTTCATCCTGGAGAAGGCTCCAAGGGACACCTCAGAGCATCTTCCAGTACCTAAAGAGGCTCCACTAGAGTTGGACAGGGACTGTGGACAAGGGTATGGGGTGACAGGACAAGGGGGAATGGCTTCAAACTGACAGAGAGTAGGTTTATATTAGATATTTGGAAAAAATTCTTTATTCAGACTGTGGTGAGGCCCTGGCACAGGTGGCCCAGGGAAGCTGTAGCTGCCCTGTCTCTGGAAATATTCATTCCATCCAGCCAGGATGGATGGGGTTTAGAGCAACCTGGGATAGTGGAAGGTGTCTCTGCTTATGGACCGGGTGGGAGCAAGATGTAAGGTCCCTTCCAACCCAAACCATTCTCTGTAGCTCTGTATCCCTCCAAATGGTCTCTGTACCTTTAAAGAAAGGCTCTTTATCATGATTAAAGAGAGACTGTGGTATTTCAAGAGTTCCTTTTCAATGCCAACATGTTTGGGATTGAAATAGAGTCAAATCTGCAGTCACGACAACTAATTATTTTAATTAGTGCTGTAGCAGCTTCTCTGATACAACTGCTTCTTTTCTTAAATAAGAACCAGTGACAATTTCAGCAGCTTAACAATGCTTTCCATTTAGAGTATCAAACATGCTCTTTATTGAGCACTTGCCTTTGAATTGAATTAGAGCTTCTCACTTTAAAAGAGCTTTTAGGACTGTGTAAGAGCCTCTTAAAACTGCAGCTGGACTTCTGCAGTGCAGGACTAGCACTGAACTCCTCCCTGTCACAGCACTGGACTGTAAAAATGACTTATTTTTTGCACCTTCAACTTCTAATGTGCTTCAAGGCACCCTATCAGCCTTTTCTGGCCATCACTAGAAAATAGTCAAGTATTTTAAAAATCAGCTTAATTACTTTTTACTAACTAATTTGCAAGTTATAAGAGCAATAATACTCCCAGACAATATCATCAGATAACTCATATTTCCTAGTTAAAGCTTTGCCTCGGGATGGTTAATTCTTTGATGCTATCGTTTTCTGTAAGTAATGAGCACTTTGTGGGATGAAACATCTTCACCAAGTTGCTCCTGGACCAAAAACAATCTGACAACTACAGAGAAAGTGCTCTGTTCCACACATGTTCCAAGTGTTATTACTGAGGGTGACATAATACATAAGTTAGTGGTGTCAGTGCCCTTTAATTACTTTTAATTACAAAGCCTTCCTTAGATTTAATATTTGCTGGAATCAAGTAAGATTGGTTTCTGAAATCACATTGCTCCTTGAGCTTGAATTTAGCACACACGCTGCCTCTATTTAGACACTGATTTATGTGCTTTTTTCTTAACAAAGCAGCTCATTAAACAAAATGTATTGCTCATATTTTATCCAAGAGAACAAGTTAACTAACCAGCACAGCTTCCTTCTTTCATATCTTCTATTTTTAGATGAAAGAGGCTGCAGAAGAGGCTGCTTTCCACTACAGCCCTGCAGTTACCAGTATCAGCAATGTGCACAGCAATGCACGTGTGAGGCAAGTTAAATGTTAAATCAGGAATGATGGGTCTTTTCCCTTGAATGTTTAAACATCCACCACTGCCAAATGCACATTTAAAATATTATCATAAGTGAAAAAGGTGTACTTCAGAACTCTCATTTTTTAAGAGGATGAATGAGAACCAGCGCTGCCATCAACACCCAAGATGGCTCTGCTGACTCTGGCTTTGCAGTGGATGCTGCTCCATGAGAATGAACAACCCACTGTGGTTTCCACTGCTTGGTTTTTCAAGTGCCTTCTTTTGAATTAGGCTTAGAACACATTTCAACCAGCACTTGGTGGCCCCGCTGAAATCAGCAGGTGGCCAAGGGCTGTGGCTGAGAGCAGAATGTGGTGAGGGGTCCAGCTGCCCCACTTCTTCCACCGAAATGAGAAACGTCCGCTCTCGCTCCTCCTCTTTCCAGTACATTGAACAAGCAGCACCACCTGCTCCCCCACATGAACGCTGGAATGCCTCTGCCCTGGCCTCCATGCAAGTGGTGTGGCCAGCAGGTTTTGGGCTGAGCAGAGCACACCAGCAGTGCTGTCCCCTCCCCGCGGGCGGACTCCCGAACGCCACCAGTTCGCTCTCCCGTCCGACCCGAGATCGCATCGCCACCTTTATCAACGCCAGCACCAAGAAAACCCAGCTTGGAATTAAGCACTAACTAGTCAACCTTGCACAGGCATGACCCACTGAGAAAAGATATCACTAACCTCATCTATAGCTTTCTTATAGCTCTGTGGGTAAAGGAAGAATAATCAGCATCAGAGGAAACAGATCGGGACAGGAAAAAGCCAGAGGAAGGGCAAGCAGGTTAGAAATAAAATTAGAATTGTTAGCTCAACGCTGTGGAGTGTAGAGAAAAAAAACATCATCAACAAAACATTAGTACACATTAAAATAGAGAAGCAGTGGAAATTCATATTTTTAGGCTGACTCTGCAGTTTTAAGATACAAATGTCACCAGCATTAAACCAGGAGGAAACACTTCGGATGAGATTTTGCTCAGAATAATAGTAGGGGAGTGTACAGAGATCACTACCAGGTGGGGTTTTAAGCTGGGAAGGCTGTTGGGGGCTGGTTGGTTGCCCAGCCTTCATGAGCAGAGCATCCCTCGGCGGGTGCTGCGGGGGACATGCAGCACGGAACACAACAATGTGCCATCGGCCACCGCCGCGCCCAAGCTAGCAAAGCCCTTAAGCGTCTGCTTCACCTGGAAACACAGGCTTAAGTGCTTTCCCCTAGGCTTGGGCTCCTGGTAAAAACTCATGCACTCTCTTAAGCATTCAAATCTCCCAGGGGCTCTGGCTGTACTGCTGCTTTCCAGTCTCTCTGCTGGAGCAGCAGCAGTACTAGCCTCGTTTTTGGGGTCCCCACGGTTGTGCCACCGCACCGAAGGGAAACGTGGCCAAGCCAGCTGGCAGCATTCCCATGGGAAGGAATTGAGGACTCACAGCGGGTCGGCTCGGTCGTGTCACGTCCCTGTTGTCCTCCTGCTTGACCTTGGCAGGCTCATGGGATAGCACAGGGGACCCTTCAGGCTTGGCATTCCCTGGGTGAAAGGCAGGTGGAGAGAGTGGGAATTAAAATGCTGCCAAAAGCCACCACTGCATCATGTCAATTGGGGCAGGTGGGAACAGGGGCTTCATCATCACTTTGCTTCTGCTGTCTCGAAAAACCCTCCTGCTCCTTTCTGCTTCTCCACCAACAGAGCAAGAGAAACCATAATCCTGCCCAGCCTCCACCAACAGCCCTCTCACAGAGCTACTGCTCCTTTTCTACTAAAGAAACAAATTTACTTTGCAGAAGAGCAGGGCATGTGATAAATGAAAAGCACTGCAGCATCTGACATTGCTAGGACAATATTTGTCACAGGATTCCTCATTAATAAAAACAAAACCAAACCCAAAATGACAATGGGTTACAAACTCTTTTTATTGACTACCTAGAGGACTGAAGATTTCAACAACAGACACCATCATCTTATGGCCAAGTCATAAAATATTCAACGCATGGAGTCAGCATTTGTCTTAATGCTCTTCAGCCCTGGGGACTGGAAGTGTGGGGCTGTGCCAGAATGCAGATTTGGGGTGTATGGGCTGTGGTAACTCCACTACTCCATTGCCATTAAACAGGAGAATGGAATATCTTTAAGAGGGTTTCTAGGATGAGAGGAAACAATTTGGCTACAAACATAAATATGTCAGCATGGCTGCCTGGTGAAAGCATGTGAGAGAAAGCTTCTTAGAGGTTACATCACTCCTTTGGTCCCATCTTGGGCATAAAGATAAGCCCCCCCAAAAATTATACATCAATTAAAAGTGAAACACACTCCCAAACAAACCATGTCAGAAGAGGTGCAACTGGTGGATGAAGACAAGAAGCACACTGGTTGTTTTTTTTTTTTGTTTACCCTAAAGCATAACCCCCATCTCCTTTTGTACAGGCTACTTGGCAGAGTGATGCTGTGGGCATCCTACATCAGCCTCCAGGGAAATGGGGCTGTTGGCAACTCTTTTTGCAAGGAGGCCAGCAAGTCACAAAGGCACATCAGAAATGATGGATCATTGGATTTTTAAATTTTTTTTAAAAACAAGCGTGAGATCACAGACCTCTTGCCCTTCCTGCCTGTCAGGAAGCCTCACAATGTGCCTGGTGCTGAGGGATGTTTCCAAGCTCACCTCTGACTCTGTTGCGCTCGCTGGAGCCAGCCTGGGAGCCAGGCTGGGATCCACCCTGGGAGCTGGGCTGGGAGCTGGGAGTGCTGGAGCTGGAGGAGCTGCCACTGCTGGTCCTCTGCAAGGGGCTCTCCACGATGGTCTCTGTCCTCCTCAGGTCTGGGTTGCTGCAGGAGGATGAAACAGAGAGGCACCATCAGCCAGAGTCACACCCACCCCCAGGGCTCCAGACCCTTCCCACACTGACAGGGGTGGCTGCAGAGGCCAAGAGAATCCTCCTCAGCTGGAGGAGACAGGGCTGAGGTCACCAATTTTGGGTGCACTATGACCACGACAAAAAAAAAAAAATGCCCAGAGAAGCTTTCTGCTCTTATTTTTACAAAATCTGGCAACCATTAAAAGATTCTTTGCTCTCGATCCCATCTATAGATTTGCAAAGCTGGAGTTACCTAACTAGCCACCAAAATTCTTCATAAAAGCAGGAATTTGTGATGTATTGTTAGACAAAGACTTCAGCAAAGCAAGGATCTCGAGTTTGCAACAAGGCTGCAGATCACTTGTATCACTTAATTCACAGCTCCCAATTTTCATGGCTTCACTTCAAACTTGCATCAGATATCCACTTTTCCTCCTTGATTTCTCTCACCCTTGTGAACACAGATAAATCTAGAATAAAAAGTGCCCTTGATACACAAGGAGTGACTAATATCTTTCTGGGTATCAGATGCCTTTAGGAAATTAATTCTTACTTGGCATTGAAATGACATCAGAGGAGATGTTCATACAGAGTTAGGCAATTTGGTTTTATACAATGTTTCTGGAAGTGATCTTATTCAAAGGCCTCCTTAAAATATATAGTAAATATTCCCTCATTTGTCACAACATGGTGACAAATAAAAGAAGGGATATTTCTGTAATATCTACATTTATGCATGGGGAGAATGAAGAGCCAATAGGAGAAACGGAGAAAAGGGGAAAACATTGCATTACTGTGAGAGAAATGAAGTATGAAATAATTTCAATGAACACTTAAGTTTAATGGATATGTGGTAGCATCCTAATAATTTCCAATTTTCATCAAACTGAAGGCCACCAGCTCACGCTGTATGGCTGATGTCCTTAGCTAAATTAACTAATGAAGTATATTTGAAAACTTTGGCAACTGATGTATTTACCTGCACTGACCAGGACTGGGACAGTGAGGGTGCAGGAAACACTGGGCAACCTTGAACTTGAATCCCAGATTCCCATTATCCTTTTTACTTTCAATACCATCGCTTATAAAGACTACACAGTCCAATATCCCTCTGCATTTTAAACTGTCCTTCAAGCAGCAGCTAATTAAAAGAACAACATTTTCAAGAATTCAGAATGTTTCAGCCTTTGGCAAAGAAGAGCAACAAACCATGATATGCTTTTTCCCTAATTAAAAAAAAAAAAAAAAAAAAAGAACAACAAAAAATACTCTTCCTCCTACTGCTGCCCCTGCCAGCGACTCCGGGCTGCTGCCTGGGAGTTTGCTGAAGCACAGAGGGGGCACTGAGCTGGAACGGGAGGCGTGTGCTCAAAATGGTGACAGCACACACGATCAACATCCCCACGTTCACTTTTTGACCTCATCCTCTGAGGACAAGGCAGGAAGAAGGAACCAAGGAGCTTCCTCACGCAAAGCTAATTGGAACTTGCATTTCTCCTGGGATCTGCCAGGAGGTCTCGTTCTTAGTCAAGCTCTCGCATGACTAAGCTGTGTTTTTTTCCATCCAGCTCTGAGCAGAGCCTGTCAGCTCCCCTGCTCGTTTTAAACATGCCCAGGGATAGCTGTGACACGGCAGAGATGGCACCACCGAGGTGGCACAGCACCTTCCTCAGGGGCTCACTGCTGTGCCACAGAGCTGGATCTGGCTAAGCTAAAGGCCCAGTCCTAGGAAGCTGAAAGGAATTTAATCCTTGATCTACATCTAGAGAAGATCTCAGCAAGTCCTATGAGTGTCTGTCCTGCAGCACATTCCTCAGTCATTATCTGTGAAAAAACTGCCCTGATGCATAAGAAATGTATGGAATGTACCACTGAGACCTCCCCTCTGGCTTAGGGGGATCCACTGATATGGAAGAGGTGAGAACCAGGACTTAATTCCACTAAGGGGAGCACCCAAGCTCCTGTTTGATTCCACAGCAGCAGATGAAGCATCCACCTCCAAACCCTACAATGCCCAGGAATGCATTCAACCAAGAGAGCAAAGCCTCCAGGGATTCCAGTGCTGGCAGCCTTGTCAGTACAAATCACTAATGGATGCAAAAATTCATCCCAGAGACAAGAGAAGCCTTGCAAATGCCGTGGTGTTCAGTCAGCTACAGCAGGGCTGGACCCCAGCCCATGTCTGGGCTCCCAGCCGGGCAGTGCAGCAGGGGCAGCCGGGGTCACTCCTGCCCATCCCCTCCCTGCCCTTACCTTGCCCGAATGGGCTGGGAGCCCAGCCGGGGCCCCAGGGCACTGCCATTGCCTGGGGAGTTCTTCCTTGCCAGGGCAGGGGATATGGAAGTGGTTCGTTGAGGCACCTGGAAAAGAATGGAGACATGTGCAGTCACCCAGTCTGGGCCACTGCTCACCTGAGCCATCACGAGATCACCTTCCAGCACTGCCTTAAGGCTGATTTCCCACTGAGAGAAAGGCAGTATTTAGGGCAATTATAAAATACAAGGCTCTCAGCTTTTAGGAGTGTGAGGCAGCAGCAAGCTGCAGAGGTGCCCTCAAGGATGCTCCTGGCACAGGAGCCCCCAGAGCAGCCTGGCTACCACCAATCAGGGCACTTACTTCTAGAAGAAATGTATGCACATATACACACACAAATATATATAATTTAAATCTAATAAAACCCATAAAAATATTTTTTAAGGTAAAATTCAGACTGAAGTGCATTTCAACAGCCACAACAGAGGTTTTCTACCTAGCTCAGATATGACACATGCCAGCAGACAGAAGGTGTTGACTGGTGGACAAACAAGAGGGTTGACAGGGGGAAGATCCAGACTGACCCACCTAACACTGGGATTAAACACTGTGACCTCCATTGAGCTTCAGATGCTGCTGCCAAAACCTTGCTGCTGGCAGAACAGCTCAGCATGAACACCCAAAGGCAACCACAGCCTACGGGGCAGTGACAGGTATGCCTGGAACTCTGCCCCATCCCGTGGGAGCTCAGGCATCACTGCATGGCCACAGGTGCAGCGGCCTCATCCCCCAGCACCTCAGGTGGTGTGGAGAGAAAAGACAATACTCACCATTCAATACCTTGCACCAGGTAACAGAGAGGCCAAGGGCTTGTCAGGATTAGCAAGAAAAAGGATTAAGCTTGGCTTTTTTAAAGAATAAACACACGATTGCATTAGGAAAGATAAGAAAAGATTTAGAGAGCTGGCGATGCTTTAGACAGCAGTATCACCAGCTGCAGCTTGTCTCAGTACAAAGCAGTCTCCCCTCCAGGTAGGGTACTCTGCAGTCAGGACGTGGGGAGTTTTCCACCTTCCTCTGAAGCATCCAGCCACAAGCACTGGCAGAAACAAGACCCTGGACCACAGAGACAGCCGGTCCTACCTCTCAGGGCAGTCCTTTCCATCAAACCCACCTCGGGCAGTCCAGTGTGAAGTCAGGCTCCTCATGGGTGGTACTGCCAACACAACAGCCCTAAGTGTGATCTGGTGGCGATCCCTTCCAGAGTCCATGTTCCCTCCAAGGCCAAGGGGGAAAATACTGCATAGTGCTGGAGAACAGCCCGTCTCCCAGTAGCCATGGTCTCACCATGCAGGGCATCACCGTGGCTGAGTGTCCTTCTCAAAGGACTAGTGGCAAAAGCCAAAATTAAACTGCAGGGCTTTTTCTTAATTAGGTTAAAACCAGGCAGCCACCCTCCTGCATTATGGAGGAGCCAAGCACACAGACAGTTCCAGGAGCTGTTGGCTTGCTGCTCCCTTCAGCAGAGCACTGATGTCTCCTCTTGCTTGGTGACAGCAGAAATAGGAGCATTATTAACACCCATGACACCACCACAGATCCCTTGCACAGGGAGGCTTACCTGGTAACTGCGACTTTGCTCTTAAAAAGGCAAGTCACCCACTTTGTAAATACATAGAAAAATTGCCTCTTAATCAGGGACAAATACTGCCTCCCTGTCACTAATCAATTTATAATCATTTCTCCTCTGCAAAAATCCTCCAGGCTGAGCACTGATTCACTGTAAGGGGAACTTTAATGGCTAAGTTATAATTCTTCCAAAGTGAAGGTGTATAAACAACACAATCGAAATACTGGTCCAGAAGAATCCTAATTAAAGAGGTACTGCCAGACACTGCCAAAATGTCAATGAATGTATAAAGCTGCTGGAGCCTTTGCAAGTCTTCCATCAAATATTGATCGCAACTCGAGGCACGGTACTGGACTAAAAAGGACCCGTCTTATTGAGTATGACAAATTTTATGTTCCTATAATTCTATTTAAGCAGAAGGTTGTTTTTTATCCAAGGGAAAGAAGAGATTAATTTGTTTTGGCCTCTGTCTGAGCTCGAGAACTTTCTTTGCTGGAGGGCAGTGCTGTTTTGCAGCTGTTTTGCAGCCAAGAGCAGCTCCCAGCATGTCCTGCAAACGCTGTCTGAGGAAATGCAGCCCCTGGGCAGGTCAGCACCCGCTGCAGAGCCTCGGGGTGGGCTCGGTCCTGCCCACTCTGCTTTGCCAGAGGGACTCAGCTCTGGGATTGCCTCTGACGTGCTGAAAGCGAGGAGCGATTGTGTTACCTTTGGTGGAATGTCTTCCTCCTGCCGTAACCAAGAACTTCGGTCAAACTTTTCAATGCGAGGGGGCAGAGGAGGGTTTTCTGAGGTGGGGTCCGAGTTCTGCCTTGGCATCTCAGTGCGGTGAGAGGTCACCGTCAGAGCCTCCTGAAACCCAGCCAGTCCCTTTGCAGGCTGTTCATGCAGTGACTGAGACCCAGACAAGGAGCTTCCTTGGGATTTCACAGTGACCAGATGTGGAATCTAAGCACCAAGTCAAAACAGAACTATCAGTCAAAATGGAGAGTTAAAAAAAAAAAAGGAATTAAAAAAAAATTTAAATTTGATTAAAAAAAAATTTTGATTAGCACTTTGGATGCACTGTAAAGCCCCCTTGGTCTGAGATCAGCACTGCCTTGGTTTCAGGAACTTCTGACTTACATCACTTCAATGCAAGATCTGTTTAAAATCACACTCCCGCACACACCATGCCCGCCCCAGGCTCTGCTGCTGCTGGCCCAAAGTCCAGCTCCTACACCTGGACCTCTGTGGTTGTACTAATGAGGTTTGGCATGGATTTTCCATGTTAAAAATGGAAAAAGCAAAAAGAAGGAAACGATAATAAATAATAATTGATTAAAAAATCATCAGGAATTCTGAGGCATAGATGGCTTAAAAAATATCTTGAGGCATGAGCTTCTATAGGTCTTGGTGGCTCCCATGGATTAGCCCTACAGGTTACAAGTTTAAGGAATACTGACATCTGCTCTGGGAAATCTAAGAAAATCACAAGGTTACAGTTTGTGAAATCAGAGCTTCTTCCCAGGACTCTGTGAAGCTGCACTCCTTTGATACAACAGGGTTGTGACTTTTATTTGAAATTTCTACGTCCATGTCTCTGTATGTGTCCACGTCTCATGGGTACATGTGTATGCCCACACACACTGACACGGGGCTCTGGGCTTCGACTGACTCTTTCATGAGAATTTTATTGCCAAACAAAAGTCTTTGTAGCTGCTGATGGTATAAAAAGCCGAGAAGGTCACTGAAAATTTTTTGGTCAGTCAGAGGGATGATGGTGAAGTGGGGTTTTGCCCACTTTCCCAATGCATACAGAAAAAGTATGCTTCAGGGCTTTCCTGCACATTTTTGTTTAAAGCTGACTTTGTATTGGAGGTGCCACACGTGGCTGGTACTTAGTTGGCACATATTCCACAGAAAGCCCAGCTGAACTTGGAGCAAAGGCTTTGTACTTCCCTCTGAAATCCCTGCTGGAGTCTGTGGGTCTGTGGGAGCAATTCCAGGGGCTGGACCAGAGCCAGCACTGATATTCCTACAGCTTTTGGTGGCAGAGTACTTGCAGACCTCATGGCTGGGAGAAACTTCTAAAATAATGATGCCCCTCCTCTGTGACAGTCATGGTGATCTATGCCCTCTCCAGATGTATTTGTGACTGATGCCAACTCAATGGAAAACCAAAACAAAACCTTGAATCAAAGCAGCAAAGAAAGCAAAACCTCTTTCTGATGATCCTCAGCATCAAAGCATCCCGGGTCTTTTGTACCAGGCACTGTGGTTTTAGTCCTTTGCATAAACCAGATCCAAAGAGGATGAGAGCAACAGCTGCACTGGACCAGAGCAGCAGTTCCTCCTGGTCCTCCAGCTTGTTTCTAGCAGTAACCAGTACGTGATGCTTCAAAGGAAGGTATAAACCAGCGTGATGTTGCTAACACATGGAGGTGACAAGAGGAATACACTCATGCATGTAGATGCTGCTCTTACTCATGAATATGCTTAAGGCTGAGAAATCAGGGAGCCAGATGCTATTTCCCTTCCATCCACTCTTCCTTGTTTCCTTACCAGCACCCCCAGGGTCCTGGCAGCGGGGGGGCACCGTTACCTGCGGGTCCACGGGTCGGAGCAGGGGTGGGGTCCGGGCTGGCTGCACGCCACTGATGCTGAAGGACTCGGACCGAGGAGGCAGGTTGGGGTCAGAAATCCTGTTGGCCACCTTATGGGGCATGGCTGGCGAGCTCTGGCGATTGAGCCGGGAGCGCTCCTCCACCTGCGGGACAGGGGAGAGGGGTCAACGCCCCAAAGAACCCATTTCCAATGGAAATACAAGGCATGCATAAACATACAGAAAGATCTTTTCTCTTTAGGTATGTCATATCTATTGTTTGATCAAGGTGGTGATCAGTCACACAGCTTGGACTTGATGATCTTGGAGGTCTTTCCCAACCGAAGTGGGATTCTGTGATCATGGAATCCAAATTATCCATCAAACTGTGCAATAAATATATTTTAAAGGCATGAAAAGGACTGCTTGAATTTATACTAATATATAATATTATATAATCTGTACATTAATTTATATTATATAGTATTATATAATATTTATATTAATTTCTGAATATTAAATGGAAAAATAAAGAAATTAAAAAGAAAAAATAAAGAAAAGGCCGCACATCAGAGAGATGTTCCTAGAAAATGACTCCTGAGAAATTCTTGTTTCTTCTCAAATGGATCTTTAAGCAAGGGGACCATTTTCCTTCACTATTATAAACACCACAATGAGTAGTTTTGTTTGATCTGAATAAAAGAATAAACATGGCAGCCAGAAAACTGTTTGCTTTGATCTGAATTTATTGAGTCTAGCATCTTGTCATGTATGGGAGGGGAAAAACCTCTTTTACTGAGGGAGAACATCAACCCAAAGCCCACTGCTTTCAGCTACCCTTGATGGGAACAGTGGTTTCAGCTCACCCAGCCGTGCCATCCTGCAGTTAAGCTGTGCATTGGTATTCAGGCAGCATATGCTATGCAGAATTTTTGATACCTCGAGATCTGATGAGTATTTTATTTATGTATCATTAAAGTGTTAAATACCCCTAGCATGTCTCAATGCCACTGTGGATTTTGCCACATTAAAAGGCAATCTTTACAACGGGTTTGCTTGGAAAGAAGCATAGCTCTTTTTAAAGTAAATACTCATGAAACAAAAGAACCATTATATGAATAAAAATTAATCCTTTTCAGAGACTGAGCATGAGACAGAGTAAAATCTAAGTAAGAAATTTTTGTTACTGAAGGACTGCTTCCTTTTTAAGTTCATGAGGGGCCACCTAGGCTACTGCTGTGTCCTAAAAGGTCACCACAACTTCCCCAGGCACTGCCCATCAGCGAGCAGAGGCCGTTCAGAGCTCTGCTCAGCAGAGGAAAGAAACACAGAAAAGGAACACAGGGATGAGAAGGGGAACAGGGTGGCAAGGAGAGCTGCCTCTGAAAAGGGAGCAGCAGCAGGAGTGCTGGGTCACAGGCTGCTCCAGTCCATCTCCTCGTCAGCCAAGCCCTGGCAGTGACAGCGACAGGCGGAGACGGAGCCGCCGCCGAGCGCTCCAGCTGCTCCCCGGCAGAGTGCCAGGCCCTAATGTGCAGCTGATTGTGGAGGATGTCCAAGCTGCTGTGGAGGAGAAGGCAGCAGAGGGATCAAATGGAGATGTCTGGGTACTGGGAAGAAGGTGCTTGATTTCCCACTGCCAGTATGTCCTCACTTGCACCTTGTGGCACCAGCACAGCAAAAGATGCTCTTGGGACTCTCCAGCTGTGCTTGGTGGGGCCCTACTGATTCCACTGTTAAGCAAAAAGGGGGAAAAAGCAGCAAAACGTTCCAGGAGTTCATCATTGGTCAAGTACAGACCACTTCTAATTGAACTCTAGATTCCCCAAAACAGGAAACATCCTTAGCAGTGTCTATGCAGTCCCAGTAGAAGACTGCTAATGTTTTAATCCATCACTTCAAAGTGAGAGCAGGATAAAAGCCAGGGGGGCTGAAGGAGGAGCTGATGTGGGTGCTGACTGCTGCAGAGAACAGAACAGCTTGTGATGCACAGCTGAACCCTGAGCTCTCTCAGGGAAGCTCTGAACAGTGGGAAAGCACCACAGGGGCCAGCCACCATGTGGAAGATGTCTGATTAAACCTGTCCCCTCCTATCTGGACAGTCATGTGTGGTATATTCCTGCCCAAACTCATCCTTCAGCTGACCAAGCTTTCCCTGGCTAGCTGCAACACCATGTTTAGCAATTACTGATCCATAACGGCAAAGTCAGTAACAAAGGGAGCTGCTAATTACAGGACCAGAGCTCAGAGTGCTAATGCCACATCCCTGGCTGGATCACCAGAGCGTCCCAACATGATCTCCAAAAAGGCCCAAACAGTCCATAATTATAAGAGATGTGCCTGGATAAACAGGGCAGGTCTGGGACAGCAGCCAAGCTACATCCCAAGTTAACTTCCAGTGGATAACCCTGGATAACAAGAAGATGAGTAGAAGGGGCAGCAGAAGGGAATGTGCATCCATGCGTCTTGGCAGGACTATCTGCTCAGACTGTTTCGTTCAGCATCAAGAGAAATCCTTGAGTGTGCTCTGGGGAAGCTGTGAGAGATGCAGCACAGGCTGGTTCCTCACCCAGAACTTTGCCATCACCAACAGGCCAGTCCCTTAACCAGGGGACGCAGGGACACAACCACAAGGTGAGTGGCCACAGCCTCACCTCCATGCTTTATCCCATTTCTGCAGGATCTTGGGGTCACTCTGTGAAAACGAGTGAGGTGGAAAAATGTGTGCATAAAGGAGAGGTATGAAAGATGGGCACAGCATGAGGAGGGCTCAGCTGTGACGACTGAGCTCCCAGCAGAGAAGATTTCAGACCAAAAAAGCATAAAAACAAGGGCAGTATGGGATATAATGCAAAATCCTCAGGAAATATCCAAATAAGCTTTACACACCCTCCAGAAACTGTAGGCTGAGCACCAGACTTGTCTTTTCATTGTTCCCACAGGAAAACAAAGTCTCAATATTTCTGTTAAATTAGCATGCATGGGTTGGGTATGGAAATTGCTAAACTATAGCAAGAACCATGGTAGGCTCATTAAGTATCAGCACAAATCTATCTGTGGAGCCAGCAAAGGTGGGCCTTCAATATATGCAGCAAAGTACCTGAATTGTGTTAAAAGTAGGGCTAAACAGAAGATAAAACAGGATGGAGGCAAGAGGAGTCATTCTGGGAGATTCCCAAGGGTGCTTTGCTGAGGCAGTACATCAAACTACTGCTCCCAATAGCAGAAAGATGCCACAGCTTGGAGCATTTAATTAGAAACTAGATAAAGTGACACAGGTAAGGAAAAAATGGTTTGGAGAGCTAATTGGTGGAAGCTGGAGAAGTTCCCCAACAACAGGAAACCTCATCTTCCCTATGATTTTGGCAAAGGGTAAGAGGCCATGTTCTGCTGCTCTTATTAACATCGTGCAGTTTCCAATGTCCTGCTTCCAGCAACAGCATCAAAAAGATGCCAGCCCCATGAAATAGAAGAAATGGGCCTTTGTGTTTGAAAGGGAAAGCTAAATACAGCACTTTTCTCCTTCACCCCAGATAAAAAAATTATTCCTTTTTACACGTCTTTGCTAAAGTTTTGCAGACAGTGCCAGAAGTACTTTAGCAATGTTCTAGAGGGTTTACTTAAAACCAGGCAATGAAAGACATAGTTTATTCCTTTTTCCCTGCCCACTACCTACTCTCAGCACTCCAGCAGATGGACAAGAGCGACCCAGTTCTGCCCAAAGCTGCACAGGCACCACCCAGGTGGAAGTCTCTCCCATCAGAGGCAGCTCAGCACATCTGGAACCTCATCTGCAATCCCACTTAGCAAGCCTCTTCTTTCACTGGAAGGGCTGGAGAATGATGATGTAACTCCATGAAAAACCTATCATATGGTGCACTGCCACCAAAAGAGACTGAAGACTAAACTGGAAGGTAACAAAAGAAAAATCCAAGCGAGTGTGTAAAGAGGTGAAAAGAATTTTAGACACAAATATCTATCTCTGTGATGGTTCAGAAAGGCCAAGAACAGTGATATCACTGGCCTTTTCTTAGCAACAGGTAGCTGAACCCCTTGAGCATTCAACGCTTGCAGGTATTGTGGATGCAGCTGAGGACTATCAAGAGAGAAGACCAGCTACATGCTGGATGCACATCATGTCTGCCAGGACTAAAAGATGCCAAGCAGTGCTCCTCCTTAGCAGGAAGGATAGGGAAGTTATTAAAAGATCTTTCTGCTCAGGAGTAGGGTTACAAAAGTAAACAAAAAAGAACTTCAGAAAAATGAATAGCAAGAGCAGGCACCAGTCTTACTGGAGCCACCCCAAAGAGACGAAGGAGAAAGAGTTTGCACACGATCCTGAATCTGCACTGCAGACAATGCATGTCTTAATTTTTTCAAGACTATTCAGAATAGCAATAATTAATATTCAAGATCTCATAACTATTACAATCCCCTCTTTTTGCCTGAAAGAAAAAATCAGGGAAGAGCAACCCCAAGGGATACAGCCCTGAACGTGAGGGGAAAAGCTGTCCAATCTGACTATGCAGAATTAGGGCTCAGCAAAGAACCTCACAGTCATCCCCCTCTGTATCCACCCCTAACTCCTGCAGACTTGTGGACACGCCAGGAAGGAGAATGAGGAGATGATCTTCAAGGTCCATTCCAGCCCCTTAACATCCTATGCTTGTAAATCCACAAGCCACAAGACAGGCTGAATCCGCCCCAGGAGGGATCCATTCTCCTCCTCACATGCCCTCATGGAAAAACCTCCCCGTTTGTACAAACACACAGACACACTGCACTGAGCTGGGAGTGTTCTCAGCACAGCTGATGGCATCTCCTGGATCCCCACCCCGTGGAGCACAACCTGCTGTATGTATTTCAGACCCAGCCCTGCGGATGCAGACGAGCACCATCATCCTCCCTGCTCTCCCTTACCTCCTTGGCCCATGCTGGCTTCTCACTGGCATTTATCCCTTCTTTGTAATGGTAGAGGGGTTTCTTCTCTGCTGGCCTCTGGTCCTGCCGCTGCTGCTGCTGTTGCTGCTGCAGGGACACCAGGTAGTCCCTCTCCTGCTGGAGCTGCCTCTGCAGCCTCTCCGCCTGCCGCTGCTCCTCCAGCTGCTTGCGCTTGTACTCCTACCCAGGAGAAAACACAGTGACAAGGTGCCCAGCCAGCCTGCAACCTGCAGATTTATCTGTTTGGGTCAACAATGGGGCCTGAGCATCTGAAAGGTTGTTTCCTGGCAGAGCTCAGTGATTTGAAGGACTTTGGGGACTGAGCTGTAAAGCATTCCCAAGAAAAGACAGCAGAGCCAACAAATTCAGAGTTGTGACTCTGCCAGTGAGGCTTTGCAGCCATTGAACAACCCTGTTTGGTAGGAATGGTAGATGTGAGTGCTGCCTTGTCTGCAAGACAACCCTGCAAGACCCACTGAGGGCTGATGTTTGCTTAGGAGTTACCACTGACTTTGCCCAGGTTTTTCTGGAGAGAGAAACAGATGATCTATTCAACAAGATACCAAATATCACCTGGTCAAGATGGTGTCTTGGTCTAGTGGAAGGTGTCCCTGCCCATGGCAGGGAGTTGGAAAGAGATGGTCTTTAAGGTCCCTTCCAACCCAAACTATTTCATGATTTTATGGTCAGACAAAACCCAACTGAAGCCAACTCCTCTGTAGGACCAATTAATTGATTCTGAGAAGAGCCAGACTGCAAAGCCAACTGTGTGATCTTTCTGATTCCCTACAGCTCTGTGAGTTATAAGGAGTAAATAATTTTGAGAAGTCCTTTTAAAAGAAAACGGCTTGTGTGAGGGCTTTTGTTTTTTCTAAATAAAAAAGCAAGACAAAAAAAATAACCCCGTAGATTTAAAGAAAATGCAGTAAGAGTAACAGCTACCAGCAGTAAAAAGGATAATTCACAACCAAATTAAATAAAAAGGAGGACATCTAGAATGCAAACAGCACACAAGGGAATAGACAGTGTTCCTGCGAGGAAATTGAAACAAAAGCCTTCACTCAGAATATGAAGAACAGCATGGCAGGGTGGGTTTGATGGATGCAGGCACACAACAGCTCGAACACACCCCAACATGCTGCAAACAGCCTCCA
The DNA here is from genome assembly GCF_052056855.1 of Sturnus vulgaris. NCBI lineage: Eukaryota > Metazoa > Chordata > Aves > Passeriformes > Sturnidae > Sturnus > Sturnus vulgaris. The sequence goes on along the minus strand of NC_142252.1, from coordinate 21,293,956 downwards.
AAACTTCACAGCAGCCACCAGGGCTGCTGCTCTGAGGAGGGCACACACACGCCAACGCGGCGGAGGGGACACAATGAGAGCCGTGCACCACGAGGGGACCCAGCCCCGAGCAGAACGGGGGATCCAGGCATGCTGCAGCCACGGAGTGGGACGGGAAGCTCCAGGCAGGGTGGTGACAGCAGTGTCCCCCACGTCTGGGCATGTCAGGAGGCACTGGGGGGCACGGGTGACGCGGGCGCATGCGGACGCGACACGGGCACAAAGCGGCAAGCGTGGCCGTGGCCTCCCATTTACCAGAAGTAGCGCTTGCTCCTGCAACAACTGCTGCTGCAGGATCTCTAACTGTCTCTGCTCCTCCTCTAACTGTCGCCTGATGTACTCCTGGAGGCATGGGCAGCAAGGATCAAAGGAAAAAGAGAGAGAAGGTAAAAGAGCCAGTATTTCCAGAGAGGAAGGAGAATGAGGTGGGCACCCATATCCGCCCTGCCCAAGTGATCTGATCCATCACCTGGGCACCCTCCATCCCTGCCCAAAGCGTCCACCACTCTACAAGAATGGAAACCACTGGGAAATGGCAAACGTTACCCAAGAATAACAAAAAATCTGACCCCAAGAACAAGCGGGCGTGGAAAACCTGCATCAAGTGCCTTCACATCTTGCGGGGCCAGCAAGTGGATCCACAGAGAAATAAACAGCAGTGAAAGCGACACACGCAGTGCTAACAATTAAGCAATTTGCTCTCAAGTGGTAAAAAATGAGTGTTTACAAGAAAATCTCTGATTAGAGGCAGAGGAATCCGTGCTGAAGGCAATGGCCCCACTCCCATGCCGTTACCTGCTCGTGCTCTGCGCGCCGCCGCTCCTCCTCCCGCCGCATCTGCTCCTCGTAGTGCCGGCGCTGCTCCCTCTCCTGCTGCTTCCGCAGCTCCTTCTCTCGCCTCTGTTGCTGTGGGGGGCAGGAGGCACAAGTCAGCATCCCCATCCCTCTCCCCGGGAGCTCCAAGTCTTTTTTCTCATAATTTTTGGGGTGCCCCCTTGCTCACAGACACAGAATGCTTCCACCCATCCAAGGAGATGCCTTGCCAGCAGGCTGGTCCATTTGGGTGCTGGAGGGATTCCTTGATCCCACTCCGTCCTCACACACTCTGATGGCTGGCACTAGCTGTGGACAACCCACAGCATCCTCCTAGCCAGAACCAGATCATTTCTTCTCTCACCTGTGGATGAAGCCATGGGAGCAGAGCATGGTCCCCACACTCCAGCATGGCCAACCAGGGGGTTAATCAGGCCTTGGACACCTGGGAGCCACACGAGACCATTGCCTACAGGTAACACATCTCAGCCCCAAACCCACCTATGAGGACGAGGGAGAGAGTCAGGGGACTTACTGCCTACTGAGAGGAAAATGCATCTCTCTTTATGTTTGCTGAGACCAGAAACCAACAAGGAAGACTCAAAATCCAAAGGTTTTTCCTTTTTGAAGAACCGAACGAGCAGGATGGGACTTCCCTTACTATTCTCAGGTCATGCCTGCCCCACTTCTTCCTGAGTGTATCCCTGCCTGCTCCATTCTGTCGCACCTTTGCTGACAGCAATCTGGAGAGTTTTGGGGTGATAACAACCTACAGCCTGCTGTGAGTCATCCTGGGCACACCTGCAGCCCCCACTCGCCTGCTTTTAACCCCGCCTAACTCCTCCAGCTGCCCAAACCATGCTGGCAGCAGGGGCTGGCAGCAAAGTGCTGCAGTGCTGCACAGGCTGCTCGGCAGGGCAGCCCCTCACTGCAGCACCACATGCAGCATCGGCAGAGGGCACTCAAATGCCGGCATTGGCTACTGGAGCTGCCTGCCCTGACTCCATCATCTCCATCATCTCCTGGGTGCAGCCACACGCCAACGGCAAGGCACTCGCTGAAGCAGAAACCTGGTCCTTTTTTCTCCTTTTTTCCTGTCTTTTTTTTCTCTCTGCCACACAGTGGCTGAGCAGACTGCAGTAGGAACGCTGTCACTGGAGAAACTGGCAATGCCATGCATTCACTAAATCCTGGGGAGAGCTGGAGCAAGCAGCTGAAGCTGAGCATTCCAGAGACCAAGATGCCTCCATGTGAAACTGCTGCTCTGCAGGAACCTGCACTGTATAGACGGATTTAAAATCTGTATCTATCTGTAAATACCTATATAGATACTGTATTTCCCTCCATATTCTATATATTTGTGTCTCTGTGGAGATATACATCTAGGGATATCTTTAGGGATAGACATCCATGAAGATAAATCTATCTACAGATATTGTAACAAACATTTAAAGACCCCAACATTTCCACCAGGAACCACTGCCTGTCCTGCTGCTGCCTCCTCACCTACAGGTAATATCCACATGGACGCCAATGATCTCCTTGAGCTGCAGCACAGCTTTAGTGCCACCCATAGCCATATTTATCAGAGCTGCTCCACTCCCCTCAGGGGAGGAAAAACTGCATCCAACCTGAAACGACCTGCCAGCTGCAGACACTGGTGTGTCCCAGGCGAGGCACAGTCACTGGCACTGCCCACGTACTCAGGGGATGCATGTGCTGCTCTGTGTGCACGCCTGTCCTCACTGGCAACAGGGGAATGTGGGCCTGGGTGAAGCTTTTGGAACCCTGCAGAAGGAATTGCACAGGGCTCACCACCAGGACACGGTCACTCTGCAGCACCCTGCTGATATACAGGATTTCTTGGCTTTGCCAGTGCTCCCTGACCTCCCTAGGTGATGGTCACTGCTCCCATGACCTTTGAAGTACAGATCTTCAGACTAATGTGTTGAATAAATGTTACCCTGAGCTTCCAGTCACAGTTGTGTCACACTGGTTTTGGGGTGGGTTTTAATGGCTGGCTTTTTAAGTTAAACCATCACGCTGCTGAATAAAACACATAATGCTTGTGTAGGCTGGGCTTGGCTGGCAGGAGGCAAGGCCCTGAATACCACAGCTATTTCTTAAATAAAAATCACTCAAATGGTCTTCATTGCCAATCTAGCAGGCAAACAAATCCAAATCCTTCCAAAGAAGGACTCAAAGCGATTTTCTCAAGGAGGGAGTAGCACACCATCCTTCCCAGGTACCATATGCCCCAGTGAGCTTGCCTCACTTCTGGCCCTTTTCCTTCAAGGCAGCATCTCACCACTAGCTTTCTAAAAGCCTATTTAACTCCTGGAATGAGAATTGAGGCCCACAGGTACCACTTTTCTTCAAAGCCAGGCCTGATGCTCTTTTGGATTCCTTAAAGGCCCCTGCATCTTGCTGCAGCCAGGCTCTTGGGGCTGAGGCTCTAAGCAGGATCCAACACACACATTTATAGAGGCCAGGAGTGTAGCACTTCCCTCCAGCTCCACAGCACTCTTGTCAGGTCACATTATAAGCATGTCATTTGTCACGGTAGCATTACCAGCACCTTCAGCTGAACAATGCAGACCAGCAGGGCAGGGCTGAATCAGCTGCCTTCCCTGTATGGCAAACATCTGGAGAGGACGTGGCACTGCAGTGGGCAAAGCCTCCAGCAACGCCCCAGTCTCCCCAGCACTAGGATGATGGGGACCATTTTTGAATGAGAGATTTGGATCACGGAGATGCAGCTAAAAACAAGCACATGTAGAAATAGCAAAAACAAAAGAGAAGGAAATATTCAAAGATCTCTCTTTCCTTGCCTCCTTTTCTCCCTGTTTTCTGCCCTCCCTCTCCCACTGCAAGAGCACACTTCCCACATCTCTCCGAGCCTGAAACTACTGTGTGTATTTACACTATCCAGATCCATTATTCATGCAAGGCAAGAGCACCAATTAATTAGGACTGGATTTATATAACTCTGCAGGTAAAGCTATATGTAGCCGCTTGTAAGCCAGAACGGGATCTTATTTGCGCTGCACCAGATATGACAGGTTTTAAATATTGATGAGAGAAGACACACGAAGGCCAAAACCTCTGGTGGTAAGGCCCTTGGAGGCCTGGCATGAAACAAGGACTTCAAAGAGCAAAGCTCACTTTGCTAGAACAGACACAGCCTGGGCTACGAGCAATGAGAGAGCTGCAGCCACCCCTCGAACCCCATGAGCTTGGAGAGGCACTGACACTTGCAAGAAGCAGCTCCTGGAAACCCTGGCTTGCTGCTCTCAAACACCAGCATGAGCCAGGAAAGAAGTGGAAGGGGAATTCCAAGGGACAAATGAAAACAAATATTCTAGGTGGTTGCGTTGTTGTGACAGGCTCATTTATCTGAGCCACCAGGGAAAGAGTGACTATGGCTGGAACATCATCTTTCCTGACACACCAAGCACTGGAGCATGGAGAGGTGTTTCCCACTGTAGAGAAACTGGGTCAGAACTTCCCACCATGGCAAACAGGGATCTGATTTGCTCTGATCCACTGCAGAGCTTTTACTGGGGACCACCATGAAGGGATGCCCTGTGCAGGAAAAATCTCATGCTTCACGAACTATGAGCCCTACATGCTTCCTTACCAAATTAAAATGAGAGAGACATGAGGTTTAGCTCATACCTGTACTACAGGAGCTGCTGTAACACAGCTCTCCTTGGAAATGGGTGCAGGAATCCTTCTGGAAACACTGCAGTGTCCCCATGTACCACACAACTGTGAGGGGGCTGTCATCTTAATGACAAGGCTCTTACAAGCTACAGGACACCTGCATACACAGAGGAAAATAACAAACCACCATTTTGGATAACCTAAATTTACCTACAATTAATTACTGAAAATTTTTTGGCATTGCTTTATAAGAACTTTTAGTCGATGATCTTTTGCTGGTTAACATTTATAGGAGCTTCAGCAATTTTTAATTCCTTGAACATCCAGCTCTGTAAATGCACTAACTGAAACCTCAAATGGAAACAGCAAGATGCTTAGATTTATTTGCCTTGTACATACCCTGTAATGATCTGACCTTCATTTTATACCTAGAAAGAAGAAAATCCACAGTCTGGAAGAAAAATGAGGTTATGTAAAGCCCTCTCTGATTCTATCTGCCCACTGCTGCCAAGGGGTCTGCAGAAAGACTTGTCTTACAGGATCTCTAAGACTCCTGACCCCAGGATGTGTCATTCCCTACAGCTCAGCTGGAGTTTTGGTGGTTAAAGCAGTGCATCAAGGCTCATTTTGTGCCAGCAACAAATGGAAGGCTGATTAGGGAACTATATATATCTAATATATGTATATATAGGGAAAAATTAAAATATATTCAAGCCTATTCACCCTTTTGCATGACACAAACATTTTCTGCAGTGCTGTTGGATCTATTGATATTTAATTCTCTAATCTGAGGGTTAGTTCTGGTGCACATTTTGAATTCATGAGACCAACTTTCTGCACGAGGGAAAACAAAGCTGCAACTCTGCTCCCATGAAAGTACCGGTTTCAAAGCTAGCTTGGGCATTTTTACTTCCACTGCAATTAAAGACAGCTGCAAATCTAAATCTCTTTGGCTGCCTGAAAGAAGATTCAGCCTCAGAAGAGGAAATTGGTCAGCTCTTGAAAAAGGAGCCCCAAGTGTCCAACAGATGCAAGGAGACACGCAAAGGATGGCAGCAAGGTCTTGGGGGCACCAAGAAGTGCATACAGAGACTACCAGAAGACTTCCTCACTTGATTTTTTCTATATGCATTTGATGTTATTGTTAGAGCAGCATCAGGGGATGGTGGATTTCCCCAAAAAAGCCCTAACGTGGGAGGTACTTTGTGAGAGGTTCAGAAATCCCCATTTAGGAAGATCAAGGTGGCAGAAAAAATGAGATTCCTTCATTTTGAGCTCTGCTAGATGAGACATGAGAAAGGATAGGAGTTTTACCCCTGCTAGTATTTAAAGATAGCATTGGAAAACCACCTAACAAACCACCTGAAGGTCTGCACTGACAGAAAAATGGGCCAGTTATCCCACAGAAGCCTTTCTTCAGCTCTTTTGCTGTGCATCTCCAGCACAAATTAAGTCCAGGCATTTCTGAGTTTGGCATCCTTCTACATCAATCCTTTTGGACCTGCACTTGGGCCCAAATGCCAACTCACTCCCTCAGCCTGGACACCTCCATGGCATCTTATGGAGGGAGCTCTTTCTGTAAACACTGTAATATGTTTGGCAGCTTGAACAGGCTGACTTAAGAGACCCAAAAGCCACCAGCTCCAAGGGTTTATTTGTCCCGGCTGCTCTACTGCGTTTTAAAGGTCAAATTTATTTTGAAAACACAGTAATCTGAGTCTTCCACTGGTCTGTCTCTTCCCTCAGAGATCTGCTGGTACCAGTGCTGGCTGCTGGAGGCACACCCCATCTTAGTCAGACCATAAAGTAGCATGGAAGAAATGCTGTTCCCATTAACCAAAATAAATCCCTGGCCAAGAGTCATCAATGCAAGTTAGTGCAAAGGCTAGGGTAGGAAAAAGCAGAGGCCCAACAGCAGCAGCCTGGCTGCTGCTGGAGCCTTTGGGTGCTGCTGGGATGGGTACAAGTGCTGGAGCAGCACTCCACATCCATGGAGCGTGCTGGGAGCCTCAGCACAGCCACACCAAACTCAGCACAGCTGTGACAGCTGCTGTTGGCTACCTCTGTGCACCCATCAGATGTTTCCTGCCCCAAAATATCTGGGAAGGGCAAAGACCAAACCATATCCCTGCAGCAGCAGCAGCAAAACTTTCTTTGCTAAACTCTACATTTACAGATTTTCTGGTTTTGCAGATTCAGGGCACCTTGCAGCTGGCAAAGCCACAGCCAGCCATGCTGGGGAGCATCTGTCCTCACCACTGCCATAACCCATCACGTTTGCAGCAGAAGGTTGCAAACCTCTTTCAAGGACTCCAGCTTTAATCCTCACCATAGCAACTCAGCTGTTTCTTACTCGCCAGGCAAACAGTGTCTAAGACAGAACAGAGCTCATTTTACTCCGTGCCTGGATGCAGGTGAAGCTAAACCTGGCCAGATGGACCCGAGGAAATGGGCACTTGAGAAGATGCTGGGGCTACCACAGCTGCCAGCTGGTGCCAGCATCTGCCTGGATGAGCCAGTGGGACTGATCACATCAAGGGGGCAGAGTGTGCTCTTCAACTACAGCCCCCCTGCCTTTCCCCCACTCCTCTGACATGGCAGGAGCTTGCAAATACCTCTTGGCCATCTTTGCTCCAGCACATCTCCCTTTCAACTGAGGTCCAAAAGCTCTAAGGCAGCTGGGAAGAAGGCAGTGGGTGAAGAGCCCAGCAAGGCTGTTCAAAGCCACTAGAAAAGGCATTGGGTTTAAATCCTGGCTATGATGGCATTAACTTTTAATGACTTGGGGACACAACAGAAGTGAACTGGGAGAGCCCAGGGGACTGAGCACAGCCTGGCCCAGCAAGGCAGCAACTCTGTAGCTCAGGGCAGAGCTCTCCAGCTTAGCAGAGGGATTAGTCCTTCATTCAAAACCTGCCTGGGAAGCAGCAAAGAGAGAACAATTTTCTTCTGTGTGAAGAGAACATATTAATACAGCAGCAAGCATTGTATTCATTACAGGATTGCAGCTAATCTGGTGTCTGCTTTTGTTCTGCTCCTGTACTGCTTGCAGCAAGCAGGCTGGGACAAAGACAGAACCAGGCTTCCTTACAACAGTCCTCACAAACATCCACTGGGCCAGGGGATTTTGAGGTGCATCTATGTGCAAACCTTGTCCTCTCCCAAAGCAGCTTGCTAGCCTCGGGATGGGTGCAGGGTTCTAGCAAAGCCCGACCTACAAAGTATTGAACACTTTGTGCTCTGAACCACGACAGACCTACATATTTATCAGACTGAAAAAATGCTTTGCCTGGGATTTGCTTGTGTTGATTTTTGCCCTGGAGGGGCTCAGAGGACCACCTCGAAGAGAGGCCATACTATCACCATCATCACCATCAGCTGCCTGAAATTCCTTCCTGTCTGTGCCCCTGGCCTGAGGCATTACCCCGTACAGAGAGACTGGTGACCAGACTAACAGACCTTTTGCTTGTGCAAATTAAGGGGGTGGATGCTCTAATGGTCCATTTACCACAAATCCTTTTATCAGATATATTTGTGACCTCTTCAAAAAGCTAATTTAATGACTCTCAATGTATGAACCCTTCAATCAGTCACTTAGACTGAGTTCAGAGCACGGCAATGGGTGTCTTCTTGCAAAATCCTATCAAAAAACCGCAAGAGATGGGGAAAAGCCCCTTTCTTTTTTTGGTGAACTTCTTCAATACAAGAACCAGGAGCTAAAGCAAAAGCCAGCACTTCCACCATAGCACATGGCCAGGCTGAGCAGCTCAGGGACACTCAAAGTCACACGGTCAAATCCTGCAGCTGGATTTTAAATGGGGTGGATAATTTTATGACCGATTGCATTTGTGGCTGGTATGTTAAGACAAGGGTAATGAAATCTTATCCTTTGGGGCACATATGGATCATTGCACAAGTCAGGCAGGCATCTGCCCCTCCCCTGCAAGAGAAATTGTAATTGGCAGGGACTGTAAGGACTGAAGTTGAAATTAGGGATTAAATGGGACACAAATGGCACATGGATCCGGGGACAGGGCAAATGGAGCTTTTCAGCTTCTCAACTGTAACAGTCCACAGGAACAAATAACAATAATGAACTTGACAGATGCTGGATTGCTCACCTCGACTGAACACAGCTGACACCCCAATCATGGGCTAACTCTGCTCAGTAGTTCCAGGGATCCCTTTAGGTTGGATACTCCAAGGGTTTATTTATACGAAACCAGTTCCATTACCTTCACAAAAGTTGGCAACACTTGCTATGGTGAGGAGAGTGGCTGGAGGATGAGCAGAGGGGCTTGACCAGTGTAACAAAATGTTTGGGTTTACTGCCTAGAGAGGTCAGCACGTGACCTTAAACCAGGTTGAGAGCACTCCCTTGGGACCTATCACCAGAAATACTGCTGCTCCACCCAAAACCTGCTCAGCCTTGGCCAGTTACCTCCTCCAGCCTCCTCCTCTGCTCCTTCTGCTCCTCGATGCGCTTCTGCCTCTCGGCCAACAACTGCCGCTTGTGCTCCTCGTTCTCGCGCTGCTGCTGCTCCAGCTGCTGCCGGCGCAGCGCCTCCGAGCGCTCCTTGTTGGCCAGCTGCAGCCGCAGGAAATCCCGCCTCAGCGTCGACTCCCCGGGCAGGTTCAGGATGGAGCTGCACACACAGGAGAACCATCAGAGAAGATCCCCTCCCTGCAGCCTTGAGCCTCCTGTGTGATTTTGCAGCGTGGCCCCTCTCCCCTCCATCCCAACAGCACCTGAACGCTCGACAGAGTTTGGGCAGGGCAGCAGCAGATGGAGGGATGGGGGCTTGCAAGTGCCAGGGCAGGGTGACAGAGCTCATGGCTCACCGGTCATTTAGTCACTGTAAATGGAATGATTTCCTTTACATTAAGTTTCTAACCAAAGCCTCTTGTGCTGCAGTGGCTGGCACACACTATATTTAGCTGTGCACAAAGCACATTTAGAGTGAATCACTGCCAGCTATTAAAATACTACATTATCTCAGTGAAATAATGGAATAACCTGGTAATAATTACAACGGCTCTGAAAAATGTCACCAAAGAAAGTTCCAGCCCCACGGTGCTTGCAGCAGCACCTGGGAGGTTTCATGGTGAAAAATTACACGGAAACAGGGAGTTACACCTGGATGTAAAGAACCACATTTTAGAGTTTTTTAATTTCACCTCACGTTTTTCCACATCTCAATATCCACATTCCCACGACAGCACCATGCCATGCTGCAGATCCCACAGGCAATAGGATTTACTTCCCCAGCTTTTGGTTAAGGTGATCCAGAGCATCAGTTTATACCCACGCACCACCCGGCAACTAGAACTTCCTCTGTTCTGCCAGGGAATAGGACTAAGTGCTCAGACTGCCCTTTTTCCATTTCCAGTTCATATGAGCCCATAATCCAAGCTGATTTTATACAGAGCTAAAGGGATGTAAGGGCACAAATGAAATGCTGATTCTTACCTCGGCTCCCCAGAGTCATTTTCCTCCTCCTCCTCCTCACTTCCACTGTACTCATACTCTGTCTCATCTAGGAACAGAATTGCTCATCAGTGCCCTTTGCTAGGTTCATTTGTTTTTCCAGTGGCTGAAAACCCCAGAGCTCTGAAGGCAGAACAGCCAATTCTCTTTACCTTGCATGACCAAGAATAAGCAGCATTACTGCTCTGCATTTTGTGGTTTTATGGGAGCCACAAGGCCAGGGAAGCATCGGCACAGTGAGCAACAGCCCTGACAACCACAGCCCCTTGATGTAAAAATGGGGGCGTCCTTGAAATAAGAATTTACCCCCATATGCCAGTGAGTGATCCCCTTTTCAGTATGGTTCTGCAACAGAAGTTGCACCACCAGCAACTGGAGCCACAGCCACAGGAAGGTGGGATTTAACCAAGTCTCTGCAGGCACCAGCTCCTCTTTCCCTAAACATATGCTCTTCCTATGCAAATCCATGTAATTTCCAGGCAATGAAGATATCTACATAAAAGCTCACTGCAATGTTGTGTTACAGACTGCAGTTTCTGTTGGGATATCATCTTTATCGGATGAAGGGAATTATAGTCAAAGAAAGGCTCGCATTTATCCAATTACTCTCCATCTCTAGGGTCCAACCTTCATTTGCCAGACTAAACACATTTAATACTTCACTGGGATCCCATTTTATTGTTTTGATTGTAGTGAAATCTATTACAAGGGGCTGGAAGGTACGCATGAAAAATTAATTCCGCTACCAATAAGAAGAGAAATAGCAACGTATTAATTTGCTGGATTCTACAAATGAGCTTTCAAATTAAAATTCAGTTCACAAGCAGCTGAATACTTTAACAAGTTTCTTCTGCTATCTGATCTTTCTTGCAGAGGACTTTGATAGGGCCTGGAGAGTTCACTGAAAACATTCAGTTTAATAGGTTATTCCTAGTCAGTGGAATTGCTTTGGGGCAAGGGTCTTATCTGGATGTTCGTTTGCACAGCTCTGCTCATCGCTGGTGCTGCAGGGATGTCACGTAGATCAACACACTTGGCATGAAATACGTGAGCTGGGGAAAATTCAGCTTAGCAGCTTCACCCTCCCACACGCCAGCACGGATCTATGCAAACGTAAATTTTATACACACACTTTAATGAATCAAAGCTTAGATGTTCCATGTGGAAATTACCACCTGGACTAAAAAAAGGCATCATTTTTCATTAGGGAAAAAAATACATTTAAAAACACTGATTAACTCTAATGACAGTCACCTGTCTGCTTTGCATGAACACCCATTGTTTAGCTACAGGTATTTATTTTAATTTCAATGACTGAGAGGAGTCAAACCAAACAAAATAATCTGTTCCCAAAATCACCCAAAGGTGGTTCAATTCACCTATTGAATTTAACAAGACTGCAAACAAACTCAGCCATCTGAGTGAGGGGAACTGGTACTGAGACCATGGGCAACCCAGTCCTCTCTGTATTCCCTCTTTTACCCACAAGTTTCACCTGCATGGATGTACACTAGAGATCCCCAAGCACGTGGCAGGGGTCATGGGTTGCCCAGACAGGGCTATCTGAGCACATGGCAGAGGCCAAGGATTGCTCAGAGTGCTGCTTCCTCTCCACTAACCCTCCTCTCTTCTCCACTGACCTTTCTCTCCTCTCTTCTTTTTAGTCCTGTCGATGTGGTCCTTGAGCTGGATGCGGACCTGCCTTTCGTTGGGCTGGTCTCGGATGAAGGGATGCTTCATCAGCTGCTCTGTGGTTGGTCTCTGGCTGTGATTCTTCACTAGGCAGCTCTCAATGAAGGACTGAAACTTTTTAGACCTGGTCAAAAACAGGGAAGGAAGGTATAAAAGTAACAGGTAAATATATCGACTCTCATGTTAGAAAGTGAAAAGGACTTGTTGGTATTTGAGAAGATTTTTCTCAGTTGTCGCTCATTATCCCAGAAAGCTGGGAACCATCAGTATGACCAGAGAATCACCAAAGCAAGATGTCACCAATAGCAACCAAGAAAAAGCGAGGGAGTGTTCCTGCTCCCTTCCCTCTGAACCTGTGAAACTGCAGGTAGAAACGAGATACAACACACACAGATATAAACACAATGCCTGAGTGGATGGCTTCTCATCTTTTATAGCCCCCTGGGCAAGTTTCAAGAGATGAATCTTTGTGTGAGTGGGACAAGCCAGGTTAATTTTTGTTTTTATTGAAGTCCCAACATTGCAGGGCTTGGTAGAGCTCAGGCAGCCTTTGGGTGATGCTGCTGCCTGCAGCCCTTCCCTGCTCTCTCAGCAGCATCACAACCCACCAGGTCCAGGGGGCCACCAAGCCCCAGACCCCCTGATCCAAGAGACTGGGACATGTTCTTTTGATAGAGATGGGAACAGAGCCCTGCTCTCCTCACAGCCTCTCTGCTCACAAATTTACATTCAGTCTCAGCTAAAACAGTTTCAGCCAAATCTTTAATAAACAAATTTGTCTTAGTCTCAAGTGCTGCATATCCAAAGTTTTCCTGGAACTAATTTCACCACATTATAAACTCAAGAGAACGGGGATTTACAAGAAAGGAAGATGTTGACAGGCTACTGTAGTCTATGTTGCTTTAGCAAATAAGAAAACGAATATAAATTAATGTCAGAAGCCAACAGATACTACAGAATTGCATTAGAAGTAAAACAATAAGCTTTCAGGGATTTTACTTTTAAGCTGTCAGACTAAAAGTGATTTATCTTTTAAGTGCTAATCCATACAAATTGAGATGCAAAAATAAAATATGCTACTGGATCCAATTAAATCTTCCTTCCAGCTTTGCTAATGAGCAAATCTGCCTTCCCCACCTTGCCTTGAGAAATGTAGTGTTTCAGTATACCCAGAAGGGACAATCAGTGAGATGCTCAAAAAAAATACACTTCTAAAATATGATTCTCCCTTGTTAGTGTGAGGCTGGAGAGACTCCAGTCCTGGATGTGTGTTCCAGAGCATGTGCAAAAACAGTACAGGTGAAGTAGTTGAAAAGTTATCCTCCTGGAAGTGATGGGATGGAGATCCCAGTGCCCTGTGATGCCCTAGGACACCTTTGCTGCCTGAGCAGCTATGGACAGGGATTTCCCGTCCATTTTCCAGCTCAGGCTGCTGCATTTCCCAAAATCGTCCTCTCTCGAACAAGCCAGCCTGTCCAGTGGCACAGTTCAGCCCTCACTGGAGCCGAAGCCCAGGGCTTTCTCCCTGGCTCTGATCCAGGAGGACTCCACCACACATTTCATCCCCTCCCCAGCCCAGGTCAGCCCACCTTCCTGAAACACACATTCCTCCAGCTCCTGGGGTTTGCAAAGCTTAAATCAATGTTTGCAAAGCCTTTGCAGCTGCTTGGATGAAAAGTGGTATCACAGTGCAAATATCACCTCATTAACAAAGAGGTTTCAGGTCTTTTACAACGCAGGGCTAGAGAAGGTTTATGGGAACAAAATCACTAAAGTTCGAGTTCATTTTGACTGCAAACAGGAGAAAAGGAAATAAAGCTTCATTGCTGGCTGGCTTTAATTGGGAAAGAAAATGATATACCAAAGACTTGAATTTCATAGGAACACAGCAATGTTAAAAAAGCTACTTTGAGGATTTAGCAAGTAACAAAATTGTTTTCCTCTGCAATTTTTAATTGAGGCCAGGTTCCCATGCCAGCGTCCTCTCTTGGCTTTCCTGACTTACCCTCAAAAGGGCTGGAGTCTCTTCACTGCTTTTACATGTAAGGAAAAAGATGGTCTGCCTATGTAGTGTACTTTTATTTATGTGTTGCTGTGCACAAAGGCAAGGACAAACTCAAGTCGAACCTTTCTCCATTTTGCTTTGCTCTTGTGGCCTGTGGCTGTGAAAACCAGCCCATTGACTGCCAGGGAGCCACCCTGAAAGCCTGCTCAAACATCTCCACTCTTCCTGGGATGTGCTTGCAGAATTCCAGGACTCATCCTGGCAAGGCCCAAAAAACCTCCAGATGAGAAATGAGCCAAGGCAGCAAATCTGCCCAACGCCACATTGAAAATGCTGTAAAAATTTGCTTTCAGGGAGTTGGTGGAGCTTCATCTGGATCCTTTGGAGCTTTCCACTGCAATGACAGCTTGGAAGATGAAGAGAGATCTGAGCTACCTGAGATACACATGTCCCAACTCTGATGGACACCAGGGATGCCTGCTTGCTCATGGAAGGGTAGCAGAGGCCAGGTGAGCACCAAGCTGCCTCTTGAAGCTGGAGTTTTATTACACTATGGCTTCCCAGGAGACCCTTCATCAAAGCACCCAGGATGCCACCCCTGGCACAGGCAGAGCACAGCCCTGGGCAGACCCCACAGGATGTGCAAACCTAGGATAGCTGCCAGATGTGTGTGGGAAGGTGGTGCCCAGGAACACCCCATCTTGTACCAAGCACATCCTGCAATCCCAAGGCAGGGACTAAAATACAAATTCCATCCCAGCTCCATTTTTACCTTAAGGACATAGGGAAACATCCTGCTCAAAATCTGCTTTCATCAGCTCCCCTCTGCCTGGAGGCTGAGGGAGTCTTTGCTGAATAAACAGCACTTCTGTATGAAAAATAAATTCTCAAGTCTCACAATCCTTTTTGTGCTGTAGGAGTGAGGATAACAAAGGAGCAGACTGGTGATCTGGCAGAAAACAAGCACCTACACTATTTTCTCAGCTGACTAATGGTATCCTCAAAAGGTCATGCAAAGAGAGCAAGAATATCTGACACCCTCTGCAGAGCCAGCTGGGAATGGTCCCTCTCCTCCTGATTTGGTACTGGAGCAGCTGATGATCAGGTTGACAAAACTGAGATGCTTCCTGCCAAAGCCTGGGTGAGTTTTTAGGCTGGTCCTAAAAGCCCAACACCAAGCATCCAAAGCAGAGGACTCCAAGTCCCTCTCGCTCCTCTGTCAGCAATAAAATAGCACCTACTGTTGCCCCAAGTGTCATCAGTACATGCCATGGGCTCTTCTCCTTTTTACTGGTGTGTAATCAATAAGATATTAAGCAAAATTTAGAGGATTAAGGCAAAGCTTCCCTCTGTGAGCTCAGCCCATCTGGGAACAAGGGGCAGTGCTGTCTCTCTAACATGTGGCAGATCTTTCCTGACCAAACAACTGCTGAACCCGGGGCAGGAAAACAGCACAAACCAAAGACAAGTGTTTTTAAGGACTCCACTTCCATCAATACAGAACATACAGTAACAAAACAACATGTGGCTGGGCTTCGGGAATATTTTTCCTGTGGGTTTTTATTGGCATGCCTCACGTTCTTTCCTTTTTTTTTTTTTTTTCTTCCTCCCCCAAAACAGTGATGTATCTTTTCCTGCAAAATTTCAAAATAAAGCTCAAACTAAGTACAAATCTCTGCATTCTTGGGCCTTCAAGATAAACCATCCTCTTTTTTTTTTTGGCCTGGATACATGTTTCCACTTGAGAACGGAACCTGACTGGAATGAAATGGGAGCCAAGCAAAGTGTCATCAGACTTCAGGCTGTACAAACTGCCCTGGAAAAGCCAGCTCTGCACTGTGAAATGGCAGGGCGAGTGTGTTTCTCTCTGTGCATACCAAGGAATGCCTCCATCCCACAATGGATCCTTCAGAACAAATTTCCTCTCCATAGGAGACCAAAACCCAACCCTGTACTCACCAGGTACCACTCAAACCTGCCAACCCCCAAAACTACATAAATATCAACACCATGTCCCCAGCATGTTCAGCTGCAGAAAAAGGTTTGTCCAGAAACATTTTTACAGTCTTTAAAGATTGAGAAGAGAAACTCACCACTTCTTTGATTTCAACCTCGGGGCTGGGTTGCGGGGGATGAGGAAGAGGGCTCTCATGGGATGCATGTCACACAGAGCTGCAATTTGTAAGAACAGGCATTAAATACAGCACAGACATCCAGCTGGGAGATTTGAGTTTCCTCTGAGGCTGCCAGACCCTCATGGTAGGATGACTGCAGTAACAACCCCCCATAGACAACCCCCAGCCTGGGGCTCAGGTGTGGGCTGGTGTCCCCATCCAAGAGCTGTGAGTGTCCCCAGCACCAGCAGGGTCACCCCAGGGGCTGGCTGGGGACATCTCTGCTCCTGCAGCTCCAGGTCATCAGCACCAGCCAGGTGATCAATGGGCTAGAGCACGGGACAGCCATGCCATGTGGCATGATGCTCTGCTTTATTTACTTCCATCTTCCAGCAAGGACAGTCCCAGGATCATGCTGAAAACCGTGGCAGTGTGACTTGTGCAGGTGCACCCAGGTGAACACAGCATGTCACTACCAGTGTCACACCAGCTCTGAGGTGTTTTACCTGCTTCCAATCCTCCACCCCATCTTCATCATCATTTATTTGAGGAAACCATGTCCCAGAGCTCAGTGATGTATCAGGTGTCACACAGGTCTGCCTTTGCTCACTGCCCACCCTGTCCCCTGGGCCACACTGCCCTGGCAGCTTTGTCCCCATGGGTGCTGCAAGCTCCACCTCAGCAAGCCCAGGGAAAACCTCGGGGTGGTGTTTGAGCTCTGGCTGGTGCTCAGCAAACCCCAGCACGTTCCAACCCAAGGATAATGAAGAGAGCCATGACTCTACTCACGGGGAGCACCTTCGGCCATCTCGATGGCTGTTATCCCCAGAGACCACAGGTCACTCTGTGAAAGAAAGCAGAGGGACACTGCCAGTGGAAGGAGAAATGAACACATTTATTTACCCAGTTCCCAAGCCTTGCTCAGCCCTGAGTCTCCTGAAGGATCAGAGAAGAGACCCTATTTGGGAAACTTTGATTTCATACCTGTAACACCCTTCCTTCCAGCTACTCCCTTGCCAACAGGAACACCAAATCCCCAGCTCCTGCCAGAGAGCAGCAGTGAGCTGCCCTCCAGTGCCTCCTCACCACCCCACCATCACTAACGAGGTGTGGCTGCACCCCCAGCCCTGGTTACAAGCCCCAGGGGATGGACTGGCTCTCCTGGCAGTGCAGGAGGCAGAGGCTGTACGTGCCCAGTGAGAGAAAATGAGTACAACCCCTCTGCTGGACTGGGAACATGACCCAGACCAATGCTGGTGCTTTCACCTAAGGCTGGAAGGGATGGACTCTGCCTTCCACTCTTCCTCTTGTACATCCAGCTCTCCCTTGCCCTGCTTTGTGCCATGTCCCTGCAGTCCCACTTCACTTTTCTCCTCTCCAGTTCAAGAACTGCTCTTTCTAAACTGCCTCAAGCCTCTAAACCTACCATTTAGTGAGTAAATCCCAGAAAGGTTATTTTTCCCAGTACAGAGTCCCAAAAGCCCAGCCAGAGCTAGAGAGAGCCTCTAGGAACCACAAGCACTTTTTTCACATACACCCTCCAGGAAAGGCAACTTGGATTTCCAACTTCAATGCACTTCTCTTCATTTTTAGCTCAAGTTCTCCCTCAACAAATGTCGTCCTTGCTATACATCTTTGTACCTGCTTAAAAATTCTCTCTCAAATCTTATTTTCAGGCCTTTCACAGCACAGTCTTATCCATTCTTTGTTTCTGGTCAGCTGGGATTTCTGCTGCATACTTAATTATCACAGTCTTTCCACATGATTCAGCACACATGACCCCTTCCTTCTGGGTTGCCACTGAACTCCTTCCAAATTCCTAATGTGTCTTTCCATATTGAGGTGCCCAGTATTATATGAAGGATGCCAAGTGATCTTAAAGCTGGAGGAATACATAAAGGGATTATCACCTCTCTAAGTCTCCCAGAGAAAGCAGCAACCTCAGCGGGAAGCACACATTTTATAATGATCTGGAGTTCAGGAATTTTTTTGAGTGGTTTTTATTTTTAAGACTGAAAAGCCTTTCAGTCCATCCAGCAAAGGGATGCTGTGCTAATGTATTTGCATTGCCTTGACTTGGGAAGGGAAGCAGCCTCCCTGCTCCCCCTCCTTTTGATTCTAAGCTTATTGACAAGATATCTCTGAAGAAAAAAGGAAGACTGGCTGGGAAAAAAAAAAAACAACCTCAACAGCAGGGGGTTTCTATTTGTTCTTTTTTAAAGTGGTTTATTTGTGTGAGGAGGTATTTACTGCCTCCTTCCATAGATTACACAGGCATCTCTTTCTGGCTAAGAAAACAGTGAGATCAGAGGCTTTTTGTCCAACAGATTAAGCATGTGAGGATTCTTTTCTCACTCTATAAATCTTATTTTTTGTATTCAGTATTTTAAGCCAGTCAGCTAAACCTGAGAGCATCTGATTTGCATCCCTTTTAAAAGAAATAATTATCATTTACATCCTCCCCACCCTACTTCAAAGCAAGAGCATCAGGTGCAAGGCTGTGATCCGGGGTATGGACTAATGTCCAGTGGCTCCCACATCACCAGGAGCTCTGAAAGCACCCTGCATGGAGCATGTCAGCAGCAATCAGCCCCCTGCTCCACAGCCCCAGCCACGGGAAAATGGCCAGAGCCAACTTCAGAGAGGCTCACTGCGAGCATCTGATCCTCGGGGACAATAGAGGGATTCTGGTCCTGGAGCTTGTGCATCAGTCCACAGCATATCAAGTGCCCCAGTTATTCTGGCAAGAGGAAAATCCTCGGGGATTTCAGAGGGTAGAAAGTAGCCTATGAAGAGATCAGTCCTTTTTAAAAAAAAAAAAATAAGAAAAAGCTGTGATTAATGACAGGCAGCTGGAGAAGTGGTGAGAGCAGCCAGTGCAGGGTGCAGCCTTGTCATGAAGCATTGCCCTCAGCAGAGCTGAGGAAATGCCTGTTGTAATTGGTTAATCAAAGAGTAATAAGCAATTGGAGATTAAACTATTTCTACATGTCCCTATCATTAACAATTTCCGTAACCCAGAGTCTGAACTCAGACTGAAGAGCTGCTCTCCGGAAAATCATCAGTTCAAAAAGTTGACTGATGCACTTAAATGGCTGCAACAGCAAAGCATCATTTGGCTTCTTTAAAATCATTCATTTATCAAAAATTTCTCTGAACAATCAGTAATTGCAGCTGAAATTATACCACAATGGTGGGTTGTGGCTCTCTTACACTGGAGTGTTCTACTTTTAGAAAGCAGCTCATACCAGAGGGTCTCAAAGTCCTTTTTAAACATCACCTTGCGAAGTGACCTCTCAGCATGCACATGAACAGAAGAACAGCAAGCTTCACATATGCTTGAACTTCCCCCCCAGAGTTCATGTGTCAATGCCCTGCCCTCCTCTCTGGACACACTCAGTGGACCTTAGGAGGTTTGGAGCCAGAAATTCAAGTTCTGGACACTTCAAAAAAAACAAGGGACAAAAAACCAAGGAATATTTCTATGTGTCCAGAAACTTGTAGTAAAGCAGAAACAGGATAAACTACATTAAGCTCTCCCTGCTTTGAACATCAGACCTCACTATAGTTTGAATGGGCAGGTGGGATTCCTAACCTTCCTGTGGATCTGCTGCATGGCACAGGGCTCTGTGCCACATTATAACTCAGCAGCGACATTGTGCTGCCACCGATCCAAAAATAAACTTCAAACAGGCTGGAGAGACATGTGAAAAGTAGGTCAGCCCCCTAAACGTCTGATTGTGTGGCAGCCTTCACATCTCCCTGTGAATATCAGCCTGCAGGCCAGAGGATGTGATTTCACCCTTTCTGAACCTGACCTGACTCCTCTCCAGAGTAAATAGAGCAAATACAGCTTGTTTGACTGGAGTATTTAAATACACAGCACCAAAAAGCAGGGTAGCAGGTAGGAAGCCTGAGTCTGACACTTTTCTCCACAAGGGGAAAGACTCCTCACAGTAAATTTGGATACGTGAACAGCACAACAAACATTCAGGTTGGACGTGAAACTGGCATCCCAAAATCCCACAGCCAGAAAGCAGGAGGAGCCTGTGCTGCCTGCCACTGTGTTTTCCAGTGCTGCAAGGATATACTGAATTCCTGAGTAGGAAGATGCTCGTTTTGGTACCTTGAAGTCGTAAGTGGCATCGGGATTTTCGTCGCAGGCGATGACCTCGGGGGCCATCCAGTAAGGCGTCCCAATGAAGGTGTTTCTCCTGCCCACCGTCCTGTCCAGCTGGGCACTGACACCAAAATCCACTGGAGCAGAGAGACAATGGGGTTAGGTCAGAGACAAACCTGAGCAACGCTCTGCTGCTCTATGTAAAACGTTGTGTTCACTCAGAAGAACTCTGCACAGCCAGGAAGGGAAGACGTGGCTGAAGATTCCTGTTTGATCTCTGCTGGCATCCACAGAGGTCAGTCAAGGACAAACCTGATCATCTGATGTCCAGGTTTTGTACGAAACCCTGTGCCTTTTCCTCCTTGCCAGGAGGCAATGAAAAGAAATCACAGCTCCTCATACTAATGAGAAACAGGGTTAGCAACATGAATAAGCAGCAGCCTTTGTTCTATGCTTGCTCATTTGAATTAAAGCCTGCCAAATACTGGTGGAAGCCTCATTTTTCTACCTAAATTCTTGCTGCAAATGGCAGAAATGCAAAAGACTTAAGGAACTAAGGGCCAAGGACAAAGGCCCATGGGAAATGTCAAGCAGAGAGCTGCAAAATGAAGCAAAAAATGATGAAATCAAACCAATGAGAGAATACTCTATGGTCCACTAGCTGCACTTTGCACAACACAATGGCTGGAGATTTGCCCTGGAGAATTTCCCCTTGGAGAGGAGTCTTCACCAGCATAAAGCCCAATCAGCTGGTGGTGCCATCTGTTAAGCCAGGGTTTTATTCTGCTGCAGGGGGAGAGAGAAGGCATGGGAAAACCAGACTTGCACCACACGTCACCAATGTAAAGGATCTTCCATCACCAGCATAAATTATTTGTGCAAAGACACCTTTAATAACATCAATACTGGACAAGTGAGGATGTGAGCACATCATCTGCACTCATCTGCTGCCTTCATATGATCTCCACACAAATGCCTGCTCATCTCCAAGGTGACTAACAGAGTGCACACAATTCAGAGTAGTTCTTGAGAATTAAACCCATCAGGTTATCTTGGAAAAGGAGTCTGGATTATGTCATGCTAAACTGAAAATGGATTATCCTCCAGGACAGTACTATGCAGCTGTGGGAGAACAGCCCCTGACAACATCTGGTGATGAACACAGGGCCATTTTCAATCCAGGGCATGAAAAATTGGTGTTGGTTGCTTAACCTGTACCAGAGCTGTGGCAGAGGAAACACCACTGCAAGTGCACCTCTGCAAGCAGAACCTGGCCATCAAGCCCTGGCAGTCTGAGGCACAGCACCTGGTCAACACCCAAGGTCACGTATCAAAGTCAACATAATAAAACCCACAGAGGAGCTCTTGGTACCCATCCTCTTTCTTCAGGTCATGAACAAGGCAGTTTTGCTGCTTCTCCCCAGCCAGCCCACCTGCAGCTTCCAGGAGCTCTAACCCACTCTTACCTAGTTTCACTTCTGCATTTTCTGTCAGCAATACATTCTGTCCCTTGATGTCTCGATGAATTACTTTGTGCTGGTGTAGATGACTCAAGCCCTGGAGAATTCAGAGAAAGGTTAGAGGAACCCAAGTTCAAAGCATGTTATTTTCTGACATTCCTCCTCATCCAATTATGCTCCAGAAATGAAAGGTTCACAGTTGGAGTTAAGCACTTGAGAATGCTTTTGTTTATCACATGCTGCAAACACTGTCCCATGTCCCATGCTGGGAGGACATGCCTGGCATGGAGCCTGTCTATTCTGTGGGGTTTTAAACCAAATCTTTCACATTCCAGCAGGAACCTGTATTAACCCAAATTCTTCCATCACTCCAGACATGATTTCTCCCATGTGCTCCCTTGCCTCAGGGAACCATTTCTGTGGCAGAAATAACAGAATGGGTTTGTCTCCTTTCTCCATTTCCATCATCCAGAAACTGAAGAAAACAATTCTCTTGTTATATAGGTCCAATAAACTGGATTTCAGTACACTGAGAAGCTTGTATTAAAAAAGCTACCATGCAAATACAAATGTTGTAACTTTCACATATCCCTAATAGAGATATAACTCAAGTAAAAAGCCTATCTCAAAGGCTAAAGGTAAACTAGCTTTGCTGTTGTGCTGGTTTATTAGCTCATTAATTTCTTTTTGCAACCCACATTTTTATTTCATTCATTTATTATTTCAGTTTCAAAGTAACATCCACCCAGATTGCCAGCTTAGGAAAAATATGGATTACTTCAAAAACTAATTTTGTATTAGGTTTGTACTTCACATTAAACATTCATATTCGAGGAAGAAAAGGATTTCTGCTCTCGCTTTTGGTAGTTATTAGTCATTTTACGCTCGTTACCTTGGGAAAATTGTGGAACAGATTATATCTGTATAGGAGTCCTTTTTTTAGCCATGTTACACTTGTTATAGGCACCTTTGAGCACTGGAGGCAAAGCGAAAATTCCATGGGATTTTAATAAATCCTTTAATAATGTGGGATTGAGCCTCGTGTTAGAATTCCAACTGTCCATCACTGTCTGAACCAAGCCTGGGCCACGTTCTGCAGTGTGAAGCTGGGAGCCTTTCCTCACCCCAAACCCCACAGAAGTCACCCACCACCACCCCAAGGTGTGGCCAAAATGCAATCGGTGACACCTGATGGTGGCCCTGGGACATGAGTCAGAGGCTGGGTTGTGACTCACTGCCAGGGACTATTTTAAGGAGCAGGCTCATGGAGCTCATACACTTAAAATAAGCCCATGTAACTGTGGCCTCCTGGCACTGAAAGCAGTGTCCATACAAAAGCTGATGAGTTACAGTGCCAGCATCTTCTACATGTCACTCTGGTGTGGACA
Source organism: Sturnus vulgaris (assembly GCF_052056855.1). Classification (NCBI taxonomy): domain Eukaryota; kingdom Metazoa; phylum Chordata; class Aves; order Passeriformes; family Sturnidae; genus Sturnus; species Sturnus vulgaris. The sequence goes on along the minus strand of NC_142252.1, from coordinate 21,271,171 downwards.
GTGGCATTCAGGGACAGCACAGAAATGCTTTGTTACCTCTGGACACCCTTGGCAGCCTCAGTGTCAGGCACATCCATTTGGAGAGATCATTTTGCCTCATTTTCTTTCATAGAATCAAAGAATTGTTTAGGTTGGAAAAAACCTTTAAGACCACTGAGTCCAACCATAATCCTGACAACTGGCCACCACAAAACCATGTCCCTAAGTGGTACAGCCACATCTCTTTTAAATCTCCCCAGGGATGGGGATCCATCCTTCCCTGGACAGCCTGTTCCAGTGCTTAACAACTCCTTTGATCAAGAATTTTTTCCTAAATCTCTCCTAGTGCAACCTGAGGCCCTTTCTTCTCATCCTATCACGTGAATGGCTCTTGTACAGGTTTCCTTCACATGCCAAATATTCCTGTTTTCTCTTGAACAAATCTTCGGTTCACAGAGCAATAGATTTTAACATAAGACAATCATTACAACCTCATCCTCTGACCTCAGCAACACAAAATGCAGGAAAGTCTTTGTTGAAGCTGCCATCTCCCAGTACATGAAATTCTGGCATGGCCCATTTTAAGACATTTCAGTCCAACATTTATATCGTGAGTGTAAAAGCTACAGCATCCTCATTAAAATCAAACATGTGGATTTAATAAAACATAGGATGCCATTTAATCATGAAGATTCTTCTTTCCTCAGACTTTATTAGTCCCCACCTTTCTGTTACCTAAAACGTAATTCTAACGTAAATAAATCTTTGCCCTTTTAATACTAATAGCAGATAGTATTTTTGTTGAAGGAAAAAAAGGGTTAAAATTCAGGCATCTAACAGAGCTAAAGGGCATTAAGCAGGGTTTATTTATTATGCATCATACAGGCACATGAATCATTCACGCCTGCCGGCACCGCAGAGGCTCCAGCCCATGGCAGCACAGCATCCACGAAATCTGCGGAGCCAAAGGCTTCCCGTGTCCCCTGAGCACTCAGCTGCCACACTGCCAACAACGTTCAGCTCCCCCTGGACACATACCCGCAGAATCTCTCTGCAGATGTAGGCAATCCACTCCTCCTTCAAGGTGTTCCCCTTCGTGTTCTTGATGAGGTCAGTGACGGAGCCCGCGCCGCAGAACTCCATCACCAGCTGCCAAAGGGAACAGGAATGTAATTAATGACATAAATGTTGTGCAGTGACACCACCAGCAGCATCCCAACGCTGGCACTGCTTCTGTGGGGACCCCATGGTGCTGCACAGAGCCATTGGAACATCACCCTGAACCTATCAGCTTGTAATCCATTTGAGGTTTGTTATAAAAGGAAACAATAAAAGGCTGGAAGGCTTGAAAGAGGCTTGTGGCCCTCCAGAGGATTGCAAACAAGAAACAGGAATCAATCCAGTGCTGAAATCCAGTGGAGGAGATAAGAATCTCAAACCCTACCCCTACACGCCCTACTTTATACTTCTAATCAATGTTTAGTATCAACAGCAATAAAACAGAACTCTGCCTCTTGCATGCAAGTTTTTCAAATTTGAAAATACAAAGGCACAGAGGCAGATATTCCAAAGATTCCTATGATTTAGGAACCAGGTGTACTTTTCAATTTTTATTTTTTATTTAACCAGAAAAACTTTTGTTTCTGGTCGTGTTTTTGAGCAGGAAACCTCCCTTGAGGAACAGGTTGCCACGCAGTGTCAGGCTCCCCACGAGGGATCTGCAGTCCTACTGCTCAGGCTGGTTCCAACATGACTGGCCACCACCACTTGTATACCACTTCCAAAGTTTCAGAATATCAAATATAGAAGAGTAATGATCTAACCCAGCCCAAACTTAATCTTGTCATTGAACAACTGTGAAATAAACATTACAAAAATAGCATGGGATGTGAGTCTGCCTCCCAGGGATTTCGCAGATCCCAGCGTGCTCCAGAAAACGAGCACAGCCCGTGTATGCAACAAGGCCAGTGCAAGTGCTTCCTCTAAGATGTGAAACCATGTTTTCCAGTCAGATCTGCCTCCTCCTTGAAGATATTCCCTTGCCAGTGGTTCCTTGCCAGATTCTTCGATGTGCATGTTTCAAGTTTCTTATCGCATGAGGCTTACATGGCATTTAACGTTCTCCAAGCAAGTGACATCACTATTAAAAGCACAGGCCAAGAAGAGAATTAAAATGGCAGAAAGGTTACTCCTGACCAAATTGCACAAATGCAGTGATTTAAGACTATCATAAATTATAATGATCATAAAATCCAGACACAGGACTGCCATAAACCTTCAGGCTAAATAAAATATTTGAGCAGACTTTACTTTACTTGGCTTTGACCATGCTGCTATCTTTAGTTTTGATGTTAAGTTTCTCTTTTCTTCCTGAACTGGTGCTGAAAAATTCTTGGAATATCCCTGTTAAGTCATGAAAGTGGCTTCAAGGAATGGAAGAAATGTCAGAAATGGATGGGTCACTGGCCAAAATCTGCTCTATGCAAAGGCAAGGAACACACCTATAGCTCTTTCACCCCAGCAGCAGCCAAGCCATCCAGCTGGGTCACTGACATGGCCTAACTCCTGGTTACTCATTGCTCAGTGAATGGGGAATAATGGAACAACTGGTTTCAAAGTTGCTCTTCCTCTCTTTCTTCCCTTTGGACCATTGACATGTGGGGAGTATCAGTGTCTGCATGTGTGTCTGATTAACATTTGAGATACCACAGCAGCAAATTTGGAAAGCAAAATCTTGGGTAGCTGAGCCAGTGACAAACACCTTGCAATCCAAAATGCTTCCCTCTCCAGTCTTCTTCCATGGAAACTCTTCCACAGGCTCTCACCAGGGTTTGGAGCAAGAGGAAGAGGAAGGGCTGGCTATGCTGTGCATGACAAACACGATGCTTAAAAGAAAATGGAAGAAATCCCACTGAAAGTACAGAGTGCATCCATTATTTTGCCAGATTATCTTAATGGAGCTGGCAGTTCCCTTGGTCCTCTACCCTGCCCTTAATTTCCACAGAGCAAAGATTAACTTCACACCAGGAGGGGAATAATATAGCCACCTGCTGATGCATCCCAAACCTGTAACTGTGAAACCTCCTGGAGATTAAATTAACAGAGAGAAAGAAAGGAAGTCACAGAAGGGGTGTTTCCAACTTGGTTTTTTAAGAGGTGCATAGTCCCACAACATCCATAGGAAAATATCCAACATTGGCAGATCTCTGCCAGCATCAAGAGGCTCCAGATCCAAGGGGGCTGAGCACCAGAAACAGCCTGAAAGCTCTTCCATGAATTCTCCAAGAAAACCAGCAGCAGAAAGGTGACAGGGCTGCCTGAGGATCCTTGTCCCTGATGGAAAGCTGATGGACACCTCATATGAACAGCCCCATTCCCATGTTTGGGTGGCTGCTGCGTGCAGCGCTGGGATCCCCTCTTGTTTTCATGGCTTCTTATGTTCCTCAGGTGGAAGGATGCCACAGAATTCCCAATGACAGCTCACACAGTGCAGTCTTCAAGGAGAGGAGCCACAGAAGATGGCAGGCTAAGGAGACACCCAACAGGCCAGGTCAGACCTGACCAACAGCACTGATGTCCTGCTGGGTGATGGAGATCATCCAAGAACAATAAATGCACACTGGAGGGGACACAGGAACATGACCAGGCTATCTCAGAGGAGCTAAGGGCTTTTTCAGCCATGCAGAGAATGGATGGTTATGGTCTCTCTGGGTGTTCTGTCAACAGCAAGGACAGGTGAGAGGGAGAAGAACAATGCAGGTACTGCCATAATATCAATTAATGAACACTATGGGTATGTTCAGGCTGGAAACCAACAGTCTTCCAGGAGAAAAATTAAAATGAGCAGAAGTTCTTGCTGATTTTAGGGCAGAACTTAATACACTCAGAAAAGGCTTCAGAGGGCACTTGGATACTAAAATACTTTCTCACCAGTGTCATACCTCTGGGTGAGTGCTTTGCCCTCACACACTTGCATCATTACCAATTTTCTTAAGGGATGAAGTCATGATGGAGTAAGACAATAAACTGGAAATGCATATTGAATTTTTATTAGCCATAATTAAAATTATCATCAAGATGGGCTAAAGGTAAGATCATCTCCTGAAATTTAATTTGCAAGGACATTTATTGAGGAAGTATTTTTAAATACAGTTCATTTAGCATTTACTTAGCTCTTCATACCAGAGTGACAGCAAACTTCATAAGCAAGGCAAATTCAGAAGCTGCAGCTGTAAATCTCTCTGTCCTGCTGTCTCATGAATTTTTTTTTAAAGAGCCTTTTCAGTTTTCAAATCAACCACTACTCTCCTCAGTTTGGGAATGGCAAGACCTCTGTTCCTCTGATCACTGCTGTGTATTACCTGGAAGAGCTCAAATCCAAGCAGCTCCAGAACACCAACCCCAATCCATTTTACAGTGAACTGCTCCAGCTTTTCCAGAGGAACCAACAAATTATATCCTTTACTACATAAGACAAATTCTTCTGTGTTCCTATGCCTCAGCCCAGGAACAATTTGACTTCTTTTAAGTTACAGAAAACACGCACACAACTCTCAGGCTAAATGCTGCTGGAAATCAATCCTTCTGCTGTGTGTGGAAACAGAACCTGGGTGCAACATGGTCCCATATGCCCAGGCCACTCAAATTTCTCATCCCACCCCACAGCCTGGCTCTCATGCAAAAGAGTCCCTCATCACTCACATTGTGGCACTTGGAAGCAGTGATGGAGCATTAAAAATATAGAGACCTTCCCTTGGTGCATCAGCAGAAAAGCTGATGCCCATTTCAGAAACAGAAATACCAATCAAATTGGTATTCCAATATTCAGCAGCAGGGTAAGGCCAGGTTTTCATTGCTCCTGTTGGTGCTGGGGTGGGAGCAGGCTGACACTGCAGCCACACACCCAGAGAGGAGCACAGGACCCAGCACTGCTCTGCTCTCTCCTCTCCAACAGCAGCATCCAACTGCTCTCACACGAGTTCCTCAATAAATTACTTGCCTGCATCTCCCTGGATGTCAAGCCCAGCCAAGCAATCCATGCCCCTTGAGGAGACAGCAGGCAGCTGATGCCACGGGTGCTGAGCAGGCTGATGGCTTTGGGTTAGGGATGGCAGCAAAAGGAACTGGCTCATAGTCCTGCAGTGTTTACAGCACTGACATTGCTTTGAAGCAGTGAGAGTTAAATAGTGCTGGATTACTCTGCCAGACAGCAGCAGAAAGCTGCACTGGTAACCCTGAGCTCTTGGTCAGGGGCCAGAGGAGCAGTCCTGATCCCCTCACACTCCCCCAGGACTGCAGAGCTTGGAGGGACAAAAGAGAGATACAGCTCAACCGAAAACTTACCCCTCTCAAATGTTTCATGATCTAATTTCTGTAATGCAAAGAATCAACAACTGCCCAAAAATCTTTTTTTCAGGATATATAAGCAGATTAAGAGCAATCCTGCTCAGAGCTGCACAGGTCTATCCCAGTGCTTTGACAGCTCACGCTCCATTTTCAATGGAGTCTTGCTGCCCCTGTTTTTCGTCTCCAGATCCCTGGTGAGCTTCTGTTCACATCACCCTAAAGCAATTCATTGGGTCCCTAGCGCTCAACAGAGTGAAAAAACACATTGCAAGTACTCAGTCACAGCTCTGAGCATTGCACAGCTGCAGCAGTGCCACCCTGACCGAGGGGCTGTTCCCAAAACACCCTCATTCCTTCTTCCCCCCCACACTGCCCCAGATTATCTGCTGCAGAGGACACCCCAGAGGCCACCCCACCACGTGGGTATCTGGCAACCTGCCCATGAGCAATTTGTCCCCCTTGGTGACAGATGTGGCTGCGGGCAGGGTTGCCATGGCAATCCATCAACCGAAGCCAGCGCTGCTGGCCCTGGGGACCCTGTGGGCTCTGCCCTGCCCTGGGCGGGCTCTGGGCTGCTGCCAGCCTTTGCTCAGCCCCCACACTCTGTACATGTGGCTGCTCTGTCCACGGCCTCAGTGCACAGAGGACAGCAAGGGCAGATGACAAGTGCCCAGCTGAGTAGCACCTCCATGACCCTGCACACAGGCACAGTGTATGGGGAGCACAGTGACAGCAGTGCTCAGGGCAGGGTCAGCTTCAGGATGGGGTCAACTCCCCCACCCAGCTCAGACTTCTTAATGAATGCCTCATCTCCCAGCATTTAAAAAAACACCCACCCCCAAATATCTCAAAACAACCTCTCTGGGTTATGCACAGCCTGGTATCCCATAGATTTGAGAAGAGCAAGGTGAATTTAATGAGTTGAGCTCTGAGAAGCAGCAGTTAACTGATTATCTGGATCCTCACATCCCTTGGGAATTTCCACAGTTTTTGCAGCCCACCTTCACCCTGTCCCCTTGCACCAGAGCAGGACCCCCTCCCCTCAGCTACAGAGAGGCACAAGACCCACAGCACCCCAGAATGCAACACATTATCCAACATGAGGATAAACCTACCTCATATTTTTAAATCTCTTTTTAAATGTCCCATAAAGATTGTCCCTATGACTTTTGCTTCCTTTTTTTTTTTTGTGGCTAACATAGCAGATTTGTGATGCATCTGCTAAACACCCTCCACACAGCTCCCTAATTTCTGAAAACAGGGTTGTTCAGTGAACTTGAGCTCATCTTTCAGGGCAAGTGGCTGCTGTGGAATGGAGCAGCAGCACGGACAATACTTCATGTCGGAAGCCTGCCACGTTTCTGAGAGATCTTAATCTCCACTGAAAGAGTTCCCTATTTTTTATTTCCGTATCAGCCTCCCGAGTGTCGATAAAAAGAATTACTTGGGCATTATCAGAAACGGTTTTATTTCAACAAAGAGCCAATGAAAAATAAACAAGCCTTTATCTGTGAGGCAAGACTGATAGAGTTCACACAAGTCCTAATTCAATCAGATCCTGAAACAACAGCTATTTAACACAGTGGCACCAGCACACCTCTCCTCCAGGGCTCGGGAGCTTTCCCAGGATTACCTCCACCAGTCCCAACACTGGACAAAAAAACCCTCACACCCCCAGTGTAAGAAAAGAAGCTTTTACAAAAATTTTTTTCACTAACCAATGAGAAAGGCCCCAAACTGAGAGGAGAGGCAGCAGTCTGGTAGAGAATTCAGATTATCTAGTCTGCCTTTCCCAGGGGGAAGAACAAGCAGCACAGCTGGACGATGATCACCTTCTCCCCTTGCATGACTGGGTGACCCACCATGGAAAACCCAGGCTTGTTCTCTTGACTCGGGGTATGTGAAGGTGACACAACACTTACAACCTCCCCTGCTGTGTCATGGTGATGGGGATTGATAGAAGAATCACAGAATATCCTGAGTAGGAAGGGATCCCATAAGCACCATTGAATCCAACTCCTGGTCCTGAACAGGAAAACCTCAAGAATTCTACTCTGTGCCTGAGAACTTTGTCCAAATGTTTCCTGAATTCTGTCAGGCTTGGTGCTGTGACCACTTCTCTGTGGAGCCTCTTCCAGTGCCCATCCTTCCTCTGGATGTACAACCCTTTGCTAATATCCTTAAACCTCCCCTGACACAGCTCCACACCACCACTCTTCAAGCCATGCCTCTTAATCCAAGGAGTTCTCGAGTGACCTTTTCTTTCTGGAAGTTTGGACTGTTCTTTTATTAACACTTGTGTATGCCAAGAGCCTTTTGTACTGGAGCTGGAGGAAAGAAAGAAAACCAAACCCTCTTGCCTGTCAGAGCATACACACCCCAGACCCAACCTGTGTAAAGGCACTGAGCACAGGCCAGCACCAGGGAGGGCTCCTCTCAATACTGGGGGTCTTGGCACACAGTTGGTGTGTTTTTTTTCCCCACTCCTGCAGCACAAGGAGGAACATTGTGGGTTGTTTTAATATTTCACTTAAAAGAAAAAAAATTATAAACCAGCCAAAGCCAAATGGAATTCCATGGGATGAAAGAGTGTTTTTCAGCCTGACAGCTTTTGCCTTGCTGAATGCCAGGCCAGCTGCAAAGAACACAGTTTTTAAGGATTCCCATCAAAAATAACCTGGACACCCAGGCTAGGAATGGCCCTGAATTCCAAGCTCCCATGTCTTTCCAATAATTCAGTGTATCAGAAAGTCTTGGGGAACAAGCTGGCACAGAAGTCTATCAACTGTAGTTTTCTCCTGGGAGGAACATCCTCTGAATCCCTCCACCTCCCACTGGATGCTCTGGCATGTGGATGCAGGGGCAAAGAGCTGAAGTTACTGAATGTTTTGCTAAAATAAAGCCTGTGTTGTACAGAAACTAGAGGGAAGAGCGTGCTGCTGCTCTTCAGCATCTCCACGGTCTCCCAGGTGAACCATGGATATTTGTCACTCCCGAAAAATTAGGCTGCAGCAACCTTGCTCAGGCACAGAAAAGCTTTGGAAACCGCACATGGGTAAGGTAGAATTGACTGGATCTACAAAACTGTGAGGAAATAAAGACTTTTTCGACCACAGGACAACATCCAGGTTGCTGTAATGACGGTAACTCCAATGGAGCCTCCTCTCCAACAGACTCCTAAGGAAAGCAGTGTCCTACACTGCTGCTCTGATGGCCATAGGCACTGCAGGCTGCTGCTCCAGAAACTCCAACCAGTACAGCCAAGCTCAGAACACAGCACAAAAACTGTAATTAATTTTACAGCAACGACCGTAGCCCTGACCCGCAGTGTCACTGCCCTGCCCGGCCCCCCAAGCACCAGCTGCTGCCAAAGGGAGTGGGTTCTGATGCTCTGTCTCTCTCCAGGGATAAAAGGGATTTAAACTCCATCCTCCCTGCTCTGGGAATGCTGAATTAATAACCAAGAAGGCCCTGACAAGGGAAGCAGCAGGAGGAGGCAGCCGAGGATTTATGGAGACACGAAGCAGCTCGGTGCCCTTCAGCAGTGTCAGGCGCCTCCACCAAAGTGGCTGAGCAGCCACAGATCTCCCTGACCTCCTCTCACTGCCCCCTCCTCTCTGTCTGCCTGCACAGGCTCCATGAAATGTGAAGCATGACAGGCACCATCACGAGCTGGCTGGAATCAACCTCAGCTCCTTCTTCCCAGACATGTTCCCAGCTCCCTCCAACCGCCTGAAGATGGAATGATTTTCAATTGACTATTGTAATAAAGATATTGCTAATGACACTTCAGAATAAAAATGGGTTTACCATCAGACTGCAAAGATTTTATGGGAAAATGGAGATGTGTTTTGCAGTGCAGCAAGAGCCTGATCAAAGCCAGGACTTTGAAAAAGATGGATGCAAAGTAAGGGGTTTTCTGAAAGCTGAGGGCAATTCAGAGTAAAAAAATCTCTGTCAAATCTCAGTTATTTTAAAGAAAAGAAAGCAACTTACCCAGAGCTGATCATCCATTCCTGGTGGGTTCTTTTTAATAAAAGCACCATAATATGTAGCAATATTTCGGTGATGAGAATACTTCTTCAGCATGTTAATTTCTTGTTTGATCTCTTCCTCTTCATCCTGGGTTGAGGTGAATAGAAAAGAAAGACAAAACCAGAGGCATTAGGAGACCACACTTCATAGGGTCTGAGCTATCTTTGTATGTGGGTGAACTTCCAAGCACCCCATTCCTGACTGACCTCTCAGGTTTTTTGCACCATTTTTTACAGCCACTTCACAGCAGATCATGGGAGCCTGAGAACTGCACTGGAGACTCATGTTGTTCCGAGGCTCAAACATACCTGTGTTACCCCAGTGATGCATTAGCACACTCTCATAGTCACACCAGAGGCCCAAGAAGGTGTTTTTCTACAAACTACTGCATGACCGAAGTGTTCCTGTGCTCCCAGCCCTCTGGCACATCACTCCTGCCCATGCTGGAAGCAGCACAAGGCCTCTGGAGACACCAGGAGCTGCTGGTGGTGGGGTGGCACCACATGGGGAGCAGGCAGGCGCTGCCTGTCAGCAAACTCCATCAGAGTAACTCAGTCCTGGTGACAAGCACCATTCCCATGGGCTGTCCCAGCCCCTCTCTGTCCCATCTGCAAAGTGGCATTAGCTGAAGCAGCAGAGGCAGAAGAGCCACACCAATACCACTTTCGATGTCCCCTCTCTTTGTTGTCACACCCATCACACGTGCCCTGGTTTTATTTTAAGCTGATCGAATTCCAGCCTGCTGTATTTCCACAGGCAGCACTTAGCACCTTGATGTCAATGAGCTTTTATAAAGCACCAGAAGGGCTGTTTGTTCTTTATTCTCCTTATGTCCCTCATCTGCCTCTCTTGACCTCAGTTTTACAAATGGGCAAAGGACAAGACACCCACAGAGCAGCAGAGCTGCAGGATTGAGGAGCAGTGCCCCCTGACCAGGTGTCCCATTAACACGGACAGAAACACATCTTTCTTTCCAAAATACCATTCAGGGAAGAACAGCAAAGGAGGAACAAGTACAAGAAATATCTGGATGGAGTTGGCATAAACGACCTCCAGTTTTATTTTTAGCAAGAACATGGAGGGTATAAGCACCAAGAAGGAGGAGGAACAGGCTCAAGCATTACAAAGAAAACCAGGGGACTATTCTGGAAGAACCTTTATGACCTCTCTTCAAGCAGTCAACACAACTTTGCTTGTTTTCATTTATCCAGGAAATCAGGGCATATAACACGAAGTTTATCAGGCCACAGAGGTGATTTTATTAATTGAAGCCCTTTGCAACAACAACTAAAAAGCAGTTGGATGCTCAACAGTGCTGGAAGCAAGGAGCAGCACTCAGCACAAAATCCCTCCAGCTGTCTGAGTACCCCGTCAGCTTTTCAGTCATCCTTCAATGCATGCCTGGCTCTCTAGGAAAAAATGGAGGCAAGCCAGAGGGACACTTGGCCTAAAGTTTTATTCTGTCTAGACTTCAAGCTGAAGAACTCCAAATGGGTGGAAAACCCTCCAAAGCATCAGATCTGTGGATGGCATCTGAGGATGTGTCTGCACGGCCAGGCTGGGGGCTGCAGCCCAAACTCCTGCTCCAAGCAGGACTACTGAGAGTGATCATCCCCAGCAAATCCAGAGAGATACAAAAGAAAATTGAATCATCACAGCAAGCTGCTGCAACTACTCCAATCCCAAACCCAACAAAGCCACAGGACAGGCTTTGCTGCCTCACTTTGCCTCCATCAACTGATTCTGTTACATCCATCATTGGATGTAGGTCATGCAGCACACAGCAGGACCAGCCCCTGGAAAACAAATCTGAACTCTTAATTCAGAGAGAGTAGCTGCCCAAACTGATGAAGTGCTGCAATTTGAGGGCCTCTATTCTGCAATCTTCCCTAACAGATAATTAGTAAGAGCAGAGATGAGTTAAACAAAGCATCGTTGTCAGGAGCCTGTCAGGATTTAGTGCAAAGCACATGGTCAGGATGAAACACTGTCTGGGAGTTCACTGAACACAGAATCATCATGGTTTGGGGGCTGGAAGAAACCTTAAAGATCACCCAGTTCCACCCTCCCACCATGGGCAGGGACACCTTCCACTCCATCCAACCTGGCCTTTACATGCCAAAAGCTGCAAATGGCTATAGCTGGGACGACCCCACTAATTCTGTTCTCTGCTGACTTCTGAAAGACACACAGTCATCAGGGGTATCTTGGAAAAACAGGTGGGATGGAAGGTCAGGATCAAATGAAGCAGCAGCAGCAGCTCTGAAACTGTGTGTGAGGAAGAGGTGAAGGACAGAGTTTGGGTTTTCAGCAGCAGCATTTGCACTGAGCCTGGAGCAGGAGCCAAGCATGGCTGTAGGCACAATGCAGGGACCAGCTTCAGAAACTCCTCCAGAAGCAATTCCCAGGACCATTCCTGCTCTAGAAGTGCCTTCAGCACCAAGAGCTATGAAGCACAGACAGCCCTTACCAGAGCACAGGTTAGCACTGCCTGCCTACACTGTGGTCACTGCCCATCCTGCCCTGAACGAGCCTAAAAACAGCCTAAGGGGAAAACAATTCAATATCTGAAAGTCACATCCCATGACAAATATCTGATTTATTTACATCTTGTACATTCAGACATGAGGCCCAGCTTTACAAGGTAAAGTCTTAGATCAGGTACATGTACTTAAAGATATGTATGAAATTGTTATTGGGCAGTATCAGATTTCAGGAACTTTTATCCAATATCTTTCCTTGGAAGTGATGGTATTTTAAAAGCATTGAATTAAGTGTGGATTCAAATTTAAGCCTGTGTTTGGCCTCAGAGTAATATTTTGATTTCTCAGCTAAAATTCTTTCTAACATCAGACTTCATCCCATGGGAATTTCACTGCTATTTATGCCATGGGTTTATACTTGGTGGGTCTGCCTATTCCCTTAGAGCCTGCTTCCCACGGGAACGAGATAAATGGCACTTGTAGATACTACAAGTAAACAGGAACAAATCTCATTCACATTTACAGACTTATTCCACACACCATTTCACCTGTTAGCACCAAAAATAACCTGGATGAAGGTCCCATGGCTATTAATACCACACCACAGCATCTAAGGTATTTCAAAACAGATTCCCAAGGCCAGCTGACTGCTTTCACAGAGAGTCATTTCTGCATGTGCTGAACTCCTGAAAGCTATTAAAACAGTAGCTTAAAAATTAAGGTGGGTAAATTGTGATTGAGTCCTAGTTTTGAAATGTGTTATTCCCATGAGAAAAAAAAAGACAAAACACAACAAAACACATTCTTATTCCCTAGCCTGGCATTGTTTCCAGTGCAGGAACTTTGGGAGGAATAGTACTGCACTTGGAAAAAAATACTCAAGAAAAAGCATCTTCATGGCATGCTCCTATATGCATCTACGTTTTTAGATCATAGCAAGTAATTTTTTCTTTTGTGGCAACTGGGAAATGTTGAAACCATCCCTTCCACTCAATTTTGTTATTCATTTAATGATTTGTAAATTCTTGGTTCTCAGTCTGACAAAAGTTTCAAAAGAGCCACCTTTGAGACGAGGGTGGTGTGATTTTTTTTTCTTTATCAGTAGGATGCAAAGGAATTATTCAACTTGTCTCGTGAAGTTATTCATGACAATAATTGCAACATACTTTTGGTGAACAAAAGCTCTTCAGTGAAAATCATGGATGCAGAGAAACAGAAGTAAGTTATGAATACGACTCTGTTGCTACTTTTAACAAGGTCATGTGCAGTAGGACAAGAGGGAATGGCTTCAGACTGACAGGGGGCAGGGTTAAATGGGATATTGGGAAGAAATTCTTCTCTGTGAGGGTCGTGAGGCCCCGGCACAGACTGCCCAGAGAAGCTGTGGCTGCCCCATCCCTGAAGTGTCCAAGACCAGGCTGGATGAGGCCTGGAGCCTGGGACAGTGGAAGATATCCCATGGCAGGGATTGGAACTAGATGATCTTGAAGGCCTCTTCCAACTCAAATCATTCTATCATTTTCTTCATAATTTATTAGGGCACTTAAAAGAGCCACGGCTGGAACTGGATGCTGTTTTGTTTCAGCATGAAAGTACTTAATCTCCAAAACTCTTCCAGATTTATTTTCTTCGCACATATTTATTAAAACTAAAACCTCTTAATGGCACATATCACAAAATTAAGACAAAGGCAGTTTACTTCCCAGGAGCATCAGTCTTCCACCCATCCCCACACATTATCACACCCCATCCCCTTTCCCCTATTATCTGGAATTTAAGAATGCAGGATAAGGAGGATACATTACCCCGGTGACGTCCATAACCTTAATAGCAGCAAGCTGGCCTGTTTTAACATGACGACCCTGCAAAAGAAAAGGGAGAAATTTATTTGGTTTTGCTCACTGACACTGTTTTCCTCGCAGTGAACAATATCCTTAAACAATCTCCTCGCCCTGGCAGCATCCACACATTATTTGTTGCTTTTTCAAGAGCATCTTCACAGCAGCCATGATGAGAAAGCAATTCCCTCCCCTTCCTCCTGCCATTACAATTAATTAGTACAGGGCCTTCAGTGCTGTATTTTCCTGGCAAACAAGTGCTGGCAATACCCTTTAATGCTCAGCCATGCACAAAAAACCAGCTCGGGGCCTCTCCTGAGCACGGAGCATGACTCGGCTGGAAATGGGCTGCTGGAGCTGAGATGATGGGAATGTGCTGGCTGGGATACCCACACTGCCTTCAGTCCACCTGGGTCCCATCCCAGCTCCCACGGACCCCTGGCCTGCAGGAAACCATATTCACTCTGACCAGTAATTTATTTCTTTTCAGAAAGACTTGGCTAGCAGGCTAGAGAGGTTTTTAAGATTTTCAGCAACTGAAAAAATCAGCAAATCACTGCAATGAACTGTTTGTTGCACAGTGCTTGACTACATTAATCCTAATGGGAAAATGCCTGGGAGAGATGGTGAAAATATAAAAGAGCTCCAACTATTTATGATGTCTCAAAACGAACACAACTGCTATCAAGCAAGGCAATTCCCAGTCTTTCCTCCTTTCCCGAGAAATGGATCACCCAACATCATATCCAAATTGCTCATATCAAATCATTCCCACCCCCAACTGGAGGACGTGCTCTGCTTCCAAACCAGGCAGCCTGAGGAAAAGATGTTTATCCTTCAGGAAAGGCAGCAAATGCTGATCCTAACAGGAGAGTTGGGAGGCAAAGGGAAGCATCCCCATCTCCCAGTTTACATCCCTATTTACTATGGGAGCTGCTCCATCATGTGAGATATGGTGTGGAAGATACAGAGGGAATGGCAGCTCTTGCCCTGCAGCACTGATAATTAACACACCACGGAGAGAACCAGGAGCAGAGGAGAAGAGGGGTCAAGCTGCAGCATGGCACAAACAGGGAAAAACAGATGCTTTTCCTAAATTGCAGGCTCCCCCTGCCCCCACAGCAGCGTGCATGGTGATGAGCTGGGGTTTGTGTCAGGTCTCCCAGCTCTCCTGCAGACTGGAGATGGTCTTTCACACTATCTCAGCTCAAGAACCCGAAATTACCAGACATGGGAACCTCTCCCTGGTCCCTCAGGTTTCCAGGCACGGTGCTGGGAAGCAAACCCACGCGCCGGCTGTGGAGCAAGGCAGCATCATCCTCTCCAAATTTATGATTTCACCAGGAAGCCAATTCACCCACCAGGGCTCCTCGCTCATTTATTAACACAATTTATATGTCCTGAGCAGCCCCATGTTCTAACAGAGGAAAAAGAGCTTTATTTCAAAGTATGTGCAACATAAAAAGTAATAAAACCAGGCGCAGCCCAGCACCCCGAGGCTGAAGCATCCCCTGGATGCAGCCATCAGAAAGGAGGGGCATGTCACTAGACACCATCTATTTAGACAGCATGATCTGCAGAAACAAATCCTCCTCTTCCTAAATTTGTCCTTGATGGCTTGCCCAGGGAGTCCCCACTACTGACACTTTAATTAAAGCCCACAGAGCACCAGCAGTGTAAACATTTGGACCATGGTACACCCCATCTCCTGTGAGCTGGAGGAGGAGGAGGGAGAAGCAAGCTGGGGCATATCAAATCATGGATTTAGGAGCTATACCTATGTGATGCATCAGCACTTCATTTTGTATTTTAAGGAAATGCCCCAGCTTTGCAGTGGTGAAGTGCTCCTGCTTCCCTCAGTACCAGCCAAGGGAAAGAGATCCCTGTGTACCCACAGCATCCTTCTCCCAGGAATCTGCTGCCTCCTTGCACACCTCCCAAATATTTACAGACAATGGTAAGAACTTAATACTGTGTAAGCGTTTACCAAAACAAAATAAACCACTTGGAAACATATGTTAATGTAAGCCATGAGGGGCACTTAGTCACGCAAAAATCAGGCGGAGTAGAACCAGTAAGTGCTCACCCTGGGATATTGTAACAAAGGTTTGCTTTTTCCGTACTTTGTTCATGACTATGGATTGTAGAGGTTCAACCTGGCAGATGAAGCCATCCGGGGAAAACAGGCATCTCCTCACCAATCAACCATCCTTTTTAATTCAACCTACTGCTCAGCACTGAGACTTGCTGTGAAACCTTCATAAATAGTTTAGAGAACCCAGCTGATTTTTACCCTACTGCAGATGTTCTTGAATTTGCAATAAAGATATAGACAGGCTGGAGGAAGACACTGAGAACTGGAAGTGAGAGATGCAACAGAGGAATTAAATCAACATCCAATCTGTACCCATTAAAAGGTACCATGGCAGCAATAACCCCCCCTCACAGCATCAGCCACCTGTGGCACCTTGGCCACACAGATTCCAGTGCTGTGCCCAAAGCCTGGAAGCAAGACCAGAAGCACCCCTGCACCTGAAGTCCCTCCAAAGTATCCAGTTGGATCAGGAAGTGGAACCACCTCTGCCAAAGCCAAAGCAAGCTGAAATTGGGAATTAATTAATGTCAAGTGTTAAATTGTCCAGTGTTAATCTGTGCTGCTGTAAGAAAGCTACAAAAGAGGACTGGGTTATCAAAATAAGAAAAGCATCAAAACTTGTTGTTTTTTTCCTTTAAACCACTACCACAGCAGTGCCCTCCACTCAAAAAACCACATAAAGACTGGGCACTACTCCTGCTCCCCTGCTTAACTCTGCCTCCTTGACACCAAAGATGTGGCTCAAAATGGGCAAAAAGTGTTGTGGTTCAACAGAAAATCTCCACTTCTTCAAAATTCCTCAATTTTGGTGCCCCATGGGCATGCTGGAGAGCGTGCAGCTGCCTGAAGGCAAAGCCTTCAGGAGGATGGGACCTTTCCTGGGTAAAAGAGTCACTTCTGAGCCTTCAGACACAGCACTAGCAACATTCTTGGTGACAGGAGCAAAGGTAGCTGGCAGGGAACTGCCATCATTGAGCCACTCTTGCTCCCTGTGCCCTCCTCACCTCCTGCCTGCCTGCACACACCTGTCTGCTGGTAGAAAAGCAGCTGATGCTCCTTAGCAATCTGTAGCATTTTGTTTTCCCACCCTCTTTGTCTCCTATTCTTCAGGATTTTTCCGCCTGGTGGTGGTTGGTGGGCGGTGAGCTGCTCCCAGATGCTCGTACAGAAGAGCAAGAGGTGCACAAGAACCAGGATGACTCCCTGAGCCAACCTTCCACCACATCCCACCATCCCACCACCACCCCTGTCCTGCTGCAGGGCTCCAATTCCTGCATGGCACCACCTTTGCTCTGCATGTAACCGTGGGTCTTCCCAATGTTCCCTCCCCACTCACGTGGGACACTGACTGACCCTCCAGAAATCCCAGCAGAGGAAGGGAAGAGCTCTCCAGGAGGATTTTGGTTAGCCCATGTTCACAGTCAGCACTGCAAGGTTTGCAGGAGCACTGCCAGCACCACCTGGGGTACAGCTCCCAGAGGCCACAAACATCCTCCAACATCTCCCTGCTCTTTTCCAAGGCAGGTTCTGCCTCTGGCTCTTCATGTCCATGAATTCAGCACTGTTACAGACGCTGATGGGCTACAATGACATAAAACATACAGGAGTAAAACTGAGCAGCTAAAGCATTTCCCCCTCTCCAGATTCGCTGTCAAAGTTCACTTGGGTACAAACCCACATTTCAGCCTCAGGATTATTCAAGCATGATCTTCAAAGCTGTCACAATTTTTAATTAAACATCCATCTGAGCATAAATTCATGCTCCTAATTACTCTCAAAATGTTATATCAACTATCACTAACTTGATAATGTCAAGTATTAAGACTAATTTCTACAAATGAAGCAAGCACCACGAGTTTCTTCTTCAAAGCTTGTGGTCCTCACACTCCATAAAGTGTAATGGACCAGCACACAATGAGAACATTGGTAAATGCTTTTAAACATCAATTGATGCATTCAGGCATTATGTTTACTAAATAAATAAACCCTGGCCTCAATATCAGCCTTTGTAGACAACAACTGCATATCCTGGCCCCAAATTCCAGTCCACATTTTAAGAACAGGAAGAGGATGATTGATTGTTTCTTTTTAAAATTTTCCTTGCACAAGCATGGATTTCACCTCTAAGCAAAAACTGCAATTTCTGTACCCAGAAATGTATTCCATCTTATTTACTTAACTTGTGCTGTCGGCTTTTATTCGTCCAACAAAATAAATGACCCACCACCTGCTGCAGCCAGTGGGACACAACCAGAATTGTCACTTTGTTGGGAAATGCAGAGCTCCCATTTCCTTCTGCCAGGCAGAGCAACATCTCTTACACTTCCCAGCCTGGACAGGCAGCCTCCGATGCCCCATGCATATAAAATCCATCCCCACTGCAGCCACTTAATGGAGTAACCATGCTGTGTGTCTGATACAGCAAAACACTTATAACCCAACCATCCTGCACTGCCCTTACTCATGCTGCATGTAAATATCAAAATGAGTGGGATTAGGGTGCACTGCTGAAATTTCAACATGCACAGCCCTGCTGGGACCAGACCACAACACCAGCCCTCATCACTGAGGAACACTGTGTCTCATACAGAAATCTCAGTGAACTGAGACAAACAACAAAAAAAGTCTCATAAAAGTCCAAATATTACCACTTTGGCAGCAGAGAAGCCTCCCAAATAAATTTCTTCCATTACATTTCTGGTGCCGTTAAAATCCTGAGCCTGGTGCCAGCAGCCCAACAACCACTCTTTCTACTGTCCAACCCCTGCCTCCAAATCCAGCACATCCTCAGCATCACCACATCCTGCATATTCTTCCTACAACAGGCACAGGACACTGGAGGTTTTACCAGGTTAGAAGTCACCAGTTCACTTATCTGTGTTCACATATAATTTTTGGTAAGTGCTACAAAGAACTCTTTGCCCAGCCCTCCTTCTGCACATGCACCATTCAACTGGTGAGTCTCCTCTCCCCCAGATTCTGTTTCAGCATCCAAGACCTTCTGCAGTGAAGATCTGGGATGGGCCAGAACTTCTCACAGCTCCATGGTCTAGGTCCTGCCAGTTCCTTGTTTTCCTGCAGTTCAAGGCAATCCAGGGACTCAGTCCAAGATTTTTAGCATGAAGGCACTTCAGCACTAATGCACTGAAAACTGCATCCAATTTTTCCTGGGAAAAGGAGCTTTGCCTTCCAACAGGAGCTGTGAATCTGAACTGCTGTACATTAGACCATTTTATAGCACCTGGCATGATTTGTTCTCAGCTTTTACAGAGTACAGGCACATTTATGTACTTGGTTTCCCATTGAAAGCAATCTTGAGGGTTCCACAATCCCCTCTCCAGCTAGTTTGAGGGGCTCAAATACTTACTGATGTAAAAAATAGGCTAATTCTAGTGTGAAAATTCAGCAATCTCCAAAACGAGCTGGCTAAAAATGATGTACACAAGCTTTGCACTTGGTTTACAGATCTCTTCAAACGCATCTGAAATAAATCCATGTATCTGAGAAGGTAGTTAAAACACTGGAGGCCAGCATAAGAAAAATTGAGTCATGTACCAGGATGGGGAGAATGTTTATTTTAACAAAGAGTAACATATCTCTTTGATTAAAACAGAGCCATCAAGGGCCAAACCTTATTGTTGCTGCCTGCACATAACTTTAGTAACTGGGAGGGGGATTTCAATCCAGTGGAGCCTCAGAACACCCCTGCAGCCTGGGGACCAGTCCCTGGGGACCAGTCCTCACCCTGCCCAGGGATTCAGCCCCATCTCTGCTTTACTCCAGCAGGGGCTGACCACAACGGCAGTGTTCTTCCTTCCCTCCACACCCTTCCATCTCTCCATCATTTCCTAGGATCACAAACAGATTTGCAGAGCTTCAGAGTGATCCCACTGCCTCAAGGCACCAAAGGAACATGACTGATTGTTGCAGTTCCTTTCCACTTGGGGCAAACTCCACTTAAACCAGCCCCTGTTGCCCAACACTTCAACACTCTGTAAACGTGGCACACCTGAAACTCCAAGGCTTTGACACCAGAAATGGAAAACCTATGACAAAAAAGCTGCATGCAGTGTTTGACATGTCAGTTGGTGGCGAGCTGAGGCTCCAGAGTCACTCCTCTGCTCTCCTGAAGAGCACTGGTTGCTCACTTTAGCACAAATCTTCACCTCTGCCCAACCTGCTACCTTCCTTTGGGCTGTTTCTGAAGAGCAGAAGATCTTTCACTGGGAGGGACAAATATAAATTTCACTCACAGCCAATCCACCTGTCATCTTTACCAAGGTTTTAAAGAGTAAAATCTTGAAAAACATTCAAAAACTCGAAGAGAAACTAAACAAAGTGGATTTTTTTTTCTTTTTGTGGTGCTCAGCTGGGTATTTTTATTAATACTTCAGTTTGAACTGAACAACCAGAGCTTCCCCTTGGGAAAGCCTAAATCTGCTCCCAGCACAGGGAGCCTCTGGTTGCATAGGGCCAAGCTAATTCTCTGTGCTGACCCAACAGAGCTGACCTTTGGACTGAAGTGTTTTCCAGTCCTCTGTATCAATCCAAGCTCTGATCAGGGCCCTGCAGCTCAGAGAGCTGCAATTCCATTATTGTAGCTCCACAATAGCTCTGACGTTAAGAAAAGAAGGCAGGATTATTAGATTACCAAACTAAATTGTTAAATTAGCATATTATTCATCTCCAGAAATAACATGCATTACAGCCTATAGGTGAGCAAGACTACAGTTTTGTATTCCCTATAAAAGGGAAACACATCTCTTATGCCAGTGCTTGTACTTATTCCATCCTCTATCCCTCTTGAAGTTCAAATGAGGCTGGACACTCCCACCTCCAACTCAGGAAGAACCAGGTTTCCCTCTTCCATGGATAAAACCATTGTCTTAAGTAGTCCAAACTCAGCATCAGAAAGCCAAATCTTTCCAGAAGCTTCTGCAGATGGTTTCTCTAGATATGGCCTGTCCCACTTCTAATTTGCATCCAGGGAAGAACACTGGTTAGAAAGCCTGTCCCCACTCTCTGTGGCACCATTCAGCACCAGCACACTGGGCAAGTCAGGCTGTGCATCTCCTCCATGGTCACACCAAGGACTGTGACAGATTTTGCCCACAAGTGTTTGAAGATGCAGCTTTTGAAGGTCTGCTCTTCATGGTCACAGCAAACCTTGCAGCAGAGCAGATTTCAAGGTGTTTCTGCATTTGTCAGGGCTTTCCCAGAGCCCAGAATAAACGTTGCTCTGGGAAAGGGAGGTCAAAGCCTCGACAAGAGCAGATCTAGGCTGGAAGAGGAGTGGGCTGAGCACCACGGCAGGGAGCAGAGAGAGATGGAGATCATCAACACACAGAGTATACACCAAAAGTGGGGTTTAGGAGCAGCCTATGGAAGCCTGAGGCACCAAAGGACTAAGGAGAGATGTTCCTGACAAAGAGTAATGTATGTATTAAAAAAACCCAGAAGGACAAGCAATGTCTCAGGAAAATATTCACTGAGTTGGTCCCAAGCTGAAGGCAGCAGGATTCAAGAGTATCTGTGGGATGAAGGAAAGGGATGCCACTATTAACCATTGAACCCCATGCAGACCTCCCAGGCCCTCTGTGAGCTTTGCCCCCTTCCCCAGCATTCTCAGATCCACCATGGGGCAATTCCACGGGTCTCTGCCAAGGGGAGTAGCCCATCACCTGCAGCCCACCAGGCAAGGAGGGCAGCAGCCAGGCCTTGGGGTGCTCCTTCCCCTCCCACACAGCCTGTCCCCCCTTTGCCCCAGCTCCTCTGCAAGTGCACATTTTCACAGCTAAAAGGAGGCAGCACAGCCTGTTCCCAACAACAGCAGTTCATGACAGCCATGTTATTAGCACCCTTTAACACCCCCACTGTGCTTCTGTTTCATGTCGCTGCCTATTCAACACTGCACTATTCATAACTAAAATTAAATCTGCCTTTAGGGGACCCACAAGGCACCCTTTCACACAGGGCACATCCTGATAGCAGCACTAGGTTGTTCCTCCCAGTGGGAAGCACTGAGCCGTGCAGGGACTGCACTGCCTGGAGCACCCAGGACTCTCAAGGGAGATGCCTGGCTCTCAGTCTGGCCCAAGAAAGAGCCAGCCTCCTCCAGTGGGCCAGGCTATCCCACAGCTGGCCCCTTACTCCCAGAGCACTGCTGCCTGACATGTGACAGGGTGCCACCACAGACCTGGCCAGGTCTGGACTGCAGCAGGGAGCTGGCACACCTGCAGAATGCCTCGTGGATCCCAATTTCCACATGCTTTTGCTGTCTGCAAGCCACAGCCAATCATTTCTGTGTTGTCCCAGGGCATCTTGGCTTTACTGTGGCCAGAACTACTTCAGCTTCAACATTCAAACCCAACTCCAGGATGAGCCCAAGCAGCTTCAGGCAGCAGTTCCCATCACAGGTGAAGCAGGCTCTGTGCAGGACACAGGAAAAGGCTTCCCAGGGCACCAGGGATGTAATGTAATGACTGGGGCTGCTCATGACTGCAGACCAAAAGCTCAGGATGAGAACAAGCTGCTGTGTCCCAAGCTCAGGGGCACCAGCACAGTCTCTGCAACACTGTGTGCTTTGGCAGCTGCTCCTATTTCTTCTGTACTTGTAAGAAAAACAATTCCCTTCAAAAGAGATTGTTCCTAACCTGCTCCCTCCTGCAGGGCATACAGGGTTTAATGCCTGTAATCGTGCAAATGCCTGCTGCTGCCTCCCATGACAATCCATCCCCGAACACTGAGGGACACAGGTACCCCTCAGCCTCCTCAGGTTTTTGGTATCCCATTTATTTGTGCCACATATTAAACAGCTGTTTTTCAACATCTGAAGTGTCACCTGCTCTTTAAGCCATTCCCCAAATCAGTAACTCCCTTGCAAACTGAGTTTTAAAAACAGCCCCCCCCCCGGAAAAACACTACACACAGTGATGGAAATGGAGTTTCTGGAAACACCTCTGCAGTGCCATCTGCTTGACTTCGACTCTAGTTTCATAGTAGCAAGATCCAATTTTGGAGGTGGCATGTGAAGTGCAAGGTGATTTTTCAACCAACAACAGCAAGGGAGAACCACCTTCTGTGAACCTGAGTGCTTGGCATCCTCTCTGGCAGCAGAGATGGACAGCACTGGTGGCAGGAGACAGCAACAGGGGACACAGAGGCATCTGTTATCTAAAGTGGGTTGAGGGTTTTGTGCTTTTTTTTTGTCTCTGTGTAAAGAAAACTGAGTAAGAAGGAAAGCCCAGTGGTGTTTTCCCAGCCATTTAATTCAGGAAATTTAAGTCTGTGGCTGTCAATGGCCTTTCACGAAGGGATTCCATTGCATTTCATTGACTTGCCAATGGCACAAACCAACCGTGTCCATGTTCCCATGGATCACCCCAGCTGACTGAGCAGCCCAGCCTGCTCTCCCAGCCATGTTTTCCCTGTTCCCTGTGTTTCTCATGTAAGTGCAGGGCAGTACTCTTTTATCTCAGCTCACAGCACAGTACAGCTGCCCAGGCTGCCCCACCTGCCCCCATTTCTCTGCAGACACGATGGCCCAGGAAGAGATCCCACCATGGATCTCTCTGGACACCTCAGCAGAGGGTATCAAACGGGGCTCTCACCTCTGTCATCCCCACCTGCTCTATGACTCTCTGCTTGTAGGAAGGAGCCTGAACACAAACCCACCAGGTCAATTGTGCACCAATCCTAACACCCCAAAATCCATCAGAAATCTGGGGACTTCTGAGGTCCAGTCTCAATGCTGGTAATGGCTGAACATTCCCATCATGAGCCAGGATTTACATCCAGTCACCTTGAACCACTTTCTAAGAAAGCCATCCTTACAACCCTTCCACTGCCTCACTCTTTGAGCTTTTCCAGTCCTGCAAACACTTGGATCAGCACAGATCTAACCCCCTTGATTCCTGCCCGCGTGGCAAGGCTGACTGGTACCTGAGCCAATTCATATATTCAGGCTTCACCCATTCATCAATCTCAAGCTGACTTCAAGTCCCTGTCTCAGGGTAGTAGAAGTAACAAGAACAAGCTGATAAAGGTACTTACATTTTATGGGGCTTAGGAGAAAATGCCACAGCTGCCAGAAAGTCTCACATATATCTCTTGGGTGACTGAGGTCATAGTGTTAGGAAAATGAGTGTAAGAATGACATAAATAACCCCAGATCTTTTGCTGTAGAGGGCTGAGGTGCTCCCCTAATCCCAATGACTTTGTAACTCAAGATACTGCAGACCCTGTGTTGCACATTTCTCCATCTATGTCAGCTCAAATATCAATTTTAGAACTCACATCCTCAAAGGCAGATGGACATCACACTGCCTTTCATCCAGAGCCGCCTCCAGGGTTTTTGTCTGCCCTGAGCAGCCTTGACAACTTATTGTCCATCCCATCCTACCGAGTCACTTACTGTCAGGAGTCAATAAACGTTTTGCAGTGCCTGTGTTCTACTGATTTACTCCAGCCGTGCCTAGAGCAATCCTCTGTGATATACATACTAATGTGGTGCACAGGGAGGCATCAAAGCTTTCATGCTGTCCGATGTTTCAAGTCAGGTATTGAGTAGCAAAATTGTAGAACTGCTTATTGGAAAAGGGAGGCTGACGAATGACATCCTTGTATTTGCTCTGCGTCTGTGACATGTGCACTGGCTGCTTTGTCTGGGATAAAGATGGGATTTTTGACTCTGCTGCAGAACAGCCCCTCTGTGGCTCACCCTCTAAGCCAGCCTTGCGGGGTGGGATCAACAGCGTCGATCAGCAGATTAAACTACACTGCTTCTACAGCTTCTCCATTTCCAAATCTCCTCCCTCAAGCAGGAATTTCCTACCCTTACACCGGCAAGGAAAAGCTTTGCTATGAAGCAGTAAGGCAGTCAGGTCACTGCCTTTCCCTGCAAAACAGACCTGATGCCACCACTGGAGCACCCTTGCATGGCAAAGGACACCCAGGGCTCCTCACTGCTCCGAAACAGAGAAACTGGGGTGCAAGGGCTCCTCTGGGAAAGGAGTGAGCCCTAAAAGACCCCACAAACCAGAAGACTCTCCCGAGCCCCGCACACAACTCCCCATCCAGCCTTGCCACAAGGCAGAACAGCAAAGAGAGGCTTTAGCCAGGGATTTGAAAGCAGGGAGAAGAAGAGGAGGAGGACTTGGGATTAGCAGGGTTAGTACCAGGGACTGCATAGGAACAGTACAGGCTTAGGAATGAGTGGGAGGAAGCCAGAAAGGACCGAGTGTCCCTGCCACCTTCAGCACTTGGGGACATGAGGGACGAGCCCAGCACTGGCACAGCATGTCACTACTTGGCAATTCTGGGCCTGCAGCCACTGCCTGATGTGGTTATCAATGCAGGAGGGCTCTCCAGCCATTAAGGCCCCTACTTAGAGAGCAATAACATGTACAGACACAAATCGATGTTGTACAGTTTGAAGGAACCGACTGAAGGCTATGGATTTTACTCACTGTTATTTGCAAAGTGAAACAAAGCAGACAAAAAAGCTCTCAAAGCAGCCCAAAAAGCTGCCTGCAGGAACGTGGGCAGCTCACGAAGGCTGCCTGCAGCTTTGCAGTGAGAACACATATGGGCAGGGGGTGATGGCCTTTTATTCCACTGGATAAAGATCTTAGTGGAAATCTGAAAAGCTCAGTGTGAGACCTCATCCACAGCTAATCCACACGGACTGTGCCATGCTGCAGGCACGCCAGGAAGGAACCAAGGCCAGGCACTGCACTGAGTCACGCCACAAACCTGCAATTTCAGCTGTACTAAAAGAAAGAAATTGGTAAGATACAGCTTTAGAAGCATCACTCTGGACCAGCTGCATCCTGCTCCTACCTAAAGGCAGCTCAGGCCACCCAGAAATCCCATTCCCTACAGCCAGGACAACATGCCACTCCTCTGGCCACCACAGGCTTTTAACCCTTTCCCAGTAGGATCAGTGTTTGCTAAGCACTGAAAGTCACCAATAGTTGCAGGCAGATTCACATTAAAAAGGTCTTTCATATTCATATTTCCCCTCAGCAAGAGCTGGCTGTCAGACAAAATGCTGGTTTGCTTATGCTGCTTGATATTCAGGGACTGCTCATCTGTAACAGTGTGGGCAAGGGTGATTTGTAGAAGCCACCAACATGCAAGAGCAGGGAAGGACCTCCCTGCACTTTTCCAGGGGAAAAAACCCCAACCTGTCGGTTTTCCCAATCCTTCAAACACCCACAGTCAGGGGGAATTTTGCTATACACTTAACAGGGTGTATAAATCTCCTTTACATTGAGCCTTGATTGAGTTAATGCTGATTTTAAAGTGCACTGTGGAGTCTTAAACTCCAAGTAAGGATAGAAAGCACAGCCAGTGATGTGTGGTGTGAGACAATTTCCTGGGATGCAAGGCCAAGGCCAAGTCAAGCAGCTGGATGCTATTCCTGGATCCCCAAGTGCTCTGGACCTTGGGTGAGACTCTGGGCTCTTTGCTGCCCAGTGCTATCCCCCAGTAAAATGGGCAAAATAATACTACAGTTATCCCAGAAAGATGATGCAGTAGGTGATACCATATTGTAAAAAGCCTCCAAAGCCTTGCCTAAGTGTAGAGACATGTTAGACAATATCAGTTGTTCCTCACACAGCCATACTCTGCATTCCCACCTTCAAATAACAGCGGTCTATAAATTCTTAATTATTTTTTTCTAGAGTAAAGGGCTTTTGTTTTCCCAGAAGACTTAGCAAGAAAAAAAAAAGTCAACAAAATTTCTTTACATTTTTTATTCAAATGCTTCTACATAGCATTTCCACAAGACTGCTTAAGAAGTGCACTAGAAATTGTAATTAAAAGCTGATCTGCTTCACGAGATGACTCAGGCTTCTGCAGCTTCAACCTTGGCCTCAGCCAGCTCTGCCAGTGCAGCACTGACTGTTTCCAATCAGCACACAGTGAGCTGCCAGCATTTATGAGAGAACAGAGGAAGGTTTCCTTAAATGTGAAGAGTAAAAAGAAACATTCAGTTACTATCACCCATTTCTGACCAGCATCAGAGGAGAAACGAGCAGCCTTGTGAGAGCAAAAGATCAACCCCTTCTGAAAAGCCCATAAAAACAACACAAAGCCCATGGACAGATGTGTTTTTCTGTACAAATACCACCATAATGTAACCTGCCCCTTTGCCTTTGGAGCAGAAAACTGACTTGTCACATCGCCTGATACTTCTCATCCCTCCCACAGCTGTAGCTCAGCAGGACACACTGGCTTGCAGAAATATCACCCTGGGATTTAGTTTCTAATATTTCCAAGGACATCATATTTCCCAGAGGGAGCTACAAGATGTGCTTGGCTCTTCTTTTGTTGTCGTTGTTGTTTCAGTAATCATAGAATCGTTTAGGTTGGAAAAGACCTTTAAGATCAACGAGTCCAACTGTAAACCTTACACTGCCAAGTCCAGCACTAAACCACATCCCTGAGCACCACATCTACTCATCTTTGAAATCCCTCCAGAGGTGGTGACTCAACTGCTTCCTTAGGCAGCTTGTTCCAGTGCCTGACAACTCTTTCTGTGAAGAAATTTTTCCTAATAGCCAATCTAAACTTCCCCTGGTGCAACTTGAAGCCGTTTCCTCTTGTCCCAACGACGCAGGTGACGAGCTGGGATGAGGCAGAGATGTCTTAGTGCTCCTCACATTCTGCAAGAGGTGAACCTGGGGGACTCCTCGGTGGGAGAAGGCAGCTGGGAGACTCCCAGAGGAGAATGAAATGCCAAGGCTGCATTTGCTCAGACAGGAACAGCACTGTGAGAAGCAGAGGACGTTTACAGCAAAGGTACCAAGAGGCCATGAACTTAAAACCTTTGGATGTGTCTCTGCTTTGGGTTATTCTTCTCCTGGGTGCATGTTTACCACCTGTGTCCTCTCCAGAGATGAAAGATATTCCTCACCTCA
The DNA here is from genome assembly GCF_052056855.1 of Sturnus vulgaris. Taxonomy (NCBI): domain Eukaryota; kingdom Metazoa; phylum Chordata; class Aves; order Passeriformes; family Sturnidae; genus Sturnus; species Sturnus vulgaris. The sequence goes on along the minus strand of NC_142252.1, from coordinate 21,243,468 downwards.
CAAAAGCACACACAGATTCCTTTGAACAGAAAAGCTCCTCAGGAGAAGAGCTTATTTTGTATCACAAAGGGAAGTCCTGGCTGAACAGGAAGACACATTACTAACATGGAAAGGGCAGCACAGGGAAATGGGTGGAAGATTTCTGTAACAAGTACTGCAGAGCTGCACCCACAGCCAGACCCACTCGAGCATCAGATTTGAGAGAGAAAACCTGTGTTCAGGGTGTGGTAGAGAACATCCCTGCTCCCCTGAAGCCTGTCTGCCATTTGGTCAGTCACACAAAAATGGAACATTAGACAGTGGGACAACAAATGTGACAATGCCCAACTTACTTCCATTCAGAACATCACCCTCTAGAAGCAAGACACCAGGAGCAAGACTTCCCAATCAAGTGTTCCCTGATGGAAATCAGGGTAATGGCCAACAGAGAGCATGTGGGATGCAGGGAGCAGTCACCCAGCTGAGCACTGAGTATTTACACATCTCCCTCAGACCCCAAGCTCTCGGGTCAGTAAAGATTAGATGAACACCACTGCAACACTTTGGGCCACTTTGTGTGGCTGATGTAGCAGTTCCCTCCCCTACAGATGTTTACAGTGCCAGCATCACTGTCCTTAAACAAAACACATTCAAAGTCCCTCCAGCAGAGATGTAAGTGCTCCTCAGCACTTGGCTTGGGACCCACCCATCAGTGTGGCTTTTAAACCTCCCTCTCCCCTTCCCACTATTTGGGGATTTAGAAGTTCCATGAGCTAGCTCTCATAAATGAAACAAGAAGTGTGGAGAGAAATCTTTTTACCGGGAAAAATCACACCTGGACAGACATTCCCCCTAACTCATACCCTCCTTTCCAGCACCCTGCTCCTGCCTTTCACTTGAGCAGGTTTGCTGACCCCAGCATAACAGCTCTAGATGTTTCCTCCAACCAAGCTCATTTTAGAAAGCCTACAAGGCCACTAAAATCCATCCTGGCTATTTAACTGCAAGTGAATAATTGTGATTAATGCTCACAGTGGTGATGTGATTGAGAAGTCACTGGCAGCAGCACCAGGACGGCACAGGAGGTGACTGCAGAAGCCACAACTCATCCTTGCTGCCTACAAGCCATGAGCCTCCAGTGCTTCAAACAAAGAAGGAAGATGAGTAATTTCAGACAAAAGAATGAGCCATCACCAAAACTTCTGACACAAATATTTCAACTGGATTAGGTACCTGTGCTACAAATCTCTGTCTTTTTTCTATTCTTTTTTAAGCTTTTAACATTTTGTTTCCTTCCTCCAGATTTCCAAATTCCTACCCGTCTCTGAAAGAGCTGAGCTGAAGTATTCCCTGCAGGCTGCTGTTCCCATTACTTTCCAGATCAAGAAGAACCAGAGAATTCAATAAATCTTGTTTCTTTTCACGCACAAGCACCCTTATAAATTTCTGTTGCAGTACCTTTCCCTGTCTTCTCAGGCTGTCAAAACATTTATGTGCCGGACCAGGAAGAAATGGAACCCAGCAAACAAAACCTACCCTGAAGATGAATGTAAATGTGGAGGGGAAAAACTGCCTTGGTGTAGATGTAAAGCCATGCAAGGAGATCAGTCACCACTAGGTGATCAGAATGATGGCCAAGCCAAGCTGTCCCCTGACAGCAAGTTGGGTTTTGTGGTCATGGAGGATAGTTGTTATGAGTGAGGGATTTCAGCAGCCCATGCAGCCTGCGTAAAGCTCCTCACACCTGCTCAGGATATGCCATCTGTAGCAGCCTATTAATGTGCTCTGAAACCATGGTCACTTCCCTCCTGAAAGGGCTTATGCTGATGAAAAATAAAAGTAATTCTCTGTCTTAAATGCGGATGGGAGAAGAGTCTTTTTAAAGTGCTCATAAAAACTGCCTGAACTATCAGTAATGCACAATGTTGTGATCTAGCATGAAGGTGTCCCATTTCTGTGAAAACATAAGGCAGAAAGAAGAAGTGAAAAACACCCTAAGTGACAACAGAAAAACAGATATTGGTTTTCCCCTGAAATTCCTGGACAGCTTGAAATCCCTTTGAGGTAATCTCAAATAATTTCCTCTTTCTGAAAGCTCATTAAACAGGTCAAAAAATATACCTATCTTTCCAAAACAAGCATTCTGTTTCCCTGAATGTTTTTACACAAATTAGATTGCCCAGCACTTGCTCTTCTGCTCTGAGCTCAGAGCCACTTGAAATACAAACACTTAGGGAAAATCTCCCAACATACAGCAAAGCTGGTCCTGGATGACAAGAGGCTGCCAATATGGTCAATTGCTATTGAACAACTCAGTGGATGAAGCAGATTTCCAGGAGATGGGTGGTACATGGCAGTTCCCTGGCTCATGTGGCACCTGGGAATGCTCTGCTGTGCTGGGGTAAGTCCCAGGAGCGAAGGGGTGGGAGGTGCCAACACCTCTCACGCTGAACTGCTGTGGTTCCAAGGAAGGAAAACAGAAGTGAAACAAAGCCTAGTGGAGCAGGTGGCAGGAAGAGCAGTCATTTCTCTTTTTCTCCCCCAAACCCATTATTTACAGTAAAGTATAAACCCAAGTGTTCCTAAAAATACAAGTTCAGGTTTTCTGTGGCATCATCTGACCGCAGCTTATCTCCAACTTTCCAAGTCCTGTGAGCCCTACTGCCTTCTCACTGCCTTCTTCCTCTTACCCCTTTATTTTCAGTCTTCCCATTTTCCTCTGTTTTTCTTATCCTGCTTTTTCCTGCTTCATTTCCACTACAGTCCTGGTAAGGATGGCAAGGCATCCAACTGACACCATGTATCCCCTTGGTACCTGGCATCTATCTGAAAAGGAAGTTGGAGGACTTGGTAAAAAGCCACTGACCCCACAGTTTCATCTCGAGAAGGGTGCAGGGACAGGGCTGATGGGAGAGTTTCTCCTTCCCCCACCCATTCTTCTCTGACTGTGGCACCTGGACACAACATAAATTAGAGCTAAAAGCACCTAAAAGCCTGGAAAATGAAACAGGCTAATTCAGAAAAGCACAAGTACATCTAATTTAGTTACTGGGAAATGAATAAATGGTAATTTCAAGGCTGCAAAATCATTCCATCCTGCAAAAGAATATAAATACTTTTAAGATAGGGCAAAAAAGGTGGAAAGGTGGGATAAGAACATTATTTATGCACTTACTTTTTCTAAGACCTAGCTGTGCTGTCATACCAGTATTTAGCATTTCCCCCCTCTCATCATATAGGCAAATGTAAAGATTCACATTTCTCAGGTAACTCACTTTTTAACTGCAGCCTTAAGGTTGTGTTTCTGCAAATGTATGTTTTGTTTATTTTTTAAAAAAGGTTAATTGAGCATTGCTGCCATGTAATTATTCACAAATGGCTTTCTGCCATACAAGGCCTCGATTTTCACATATTTTCTACACTACTAAACCTGACATAAACATTTCACACTAAAGAAGGACTTCCAGCAAGGATTCCCATCATTCCATGATTTTCATAACATACAGAGGAAGATATCCCAGCATCTTTCCACCTTCTCACTTGTTTCCTCAACCTTGTCACAGGACAGAGGTCCCACGGTCATGTCTCCCTTGACTGGGAAGCTCTTGCAGCACTCCTGAAATGCACCCCAGGATCCTGCAGAGCTCCTGTGTGGAAAGAGCCAGCCTGGAGGGTCTCCTGCTCAGGGGGTGTCATGTCACCCCTTCTCAGGCAGGAATGAGGGCAGTGAGCCTTCCAGGGACTATTCCACTCTGTTTATTCCTACTGATGTCTGCACTGTGGCACTCCTGGCTTTGCTTTCAGACAGGCTCAACAATCTCCCACCCATCCCAAAAGCAGTAAGACTTACCCCAGCACTCAGGCACGCTGTTTTCTAGGCACAGTCTGGTTTTCTGGATACAGACCACATTTGGAAATAGCTGTTGCTTTCACAAAAACCCCTCAGTGTTCACTTGCAAGCCCATTTTTCCCTCACACACGGTGCTACCATGGCACAAGTGCACAACTCACCGTGGCATTCCACACCTGCCAAACCACACTTGAACATGCTGACCACACACATTCCTTACCTTCCAGAGCAAAACCCTCTGAGCTTAGCTTGGACTAAAACCATACCATCCCTCCTCCATTTCATCCCAGCTTCCTCAGGAGCCAGCCAGGATTCGACTCACGTGGGTGCATGCATGCGTGCACTTGGAGCTTTAACACTATTAGCTAACTTCAAAGACATCAAAGATAATTATTTTCTACCAACTTCATGGCAGTAGGCAGTTGGGTGGCAAAGGATGCTGGACACAGCCTTTCAGGAGGTTTATCTCCAACAGCTTTTAATCCTGCTGGCCCCTTTCTCCAGTCAATTATAGCAGCCTCAGTGTTGCCAAAAAAGTAATGGGAGTGAGAGACTATAGGTATAAGCAGACATAATAGAATCCTAATTTAATTAGGGAAGTACTCAATCAACCAAGAGACATAAATACAAAGGAAACCAGGTTTATTAGTTCTGCTTGCAGAAATGCCCATTTCATTCCTGATTACTGGGGGAGGGATAAAACAGATCAGTAATCTTAACAGCACAGTCCTGGTTTGCTCTTTCAGAAAAAGTTAATTACAAAACCAACCAAAACTCAAGAGCTTCTAGAAGCATGGCACTCATGATGGGCAAGTAACTGAGCTCATTATAGGGGGAGCCAGGTTCTGGCTTAACTTTGGCCACAGAACACAAACTACAACTGGACCAGCCTTATGGGAAGAAGTTTTCAACCCCAGTTCCCACGTTGGATTTCAATCAGTGCTTCCCAGCAATTCTGGTATCTCACTTTCCCTGGTGTAAGAGGAAAGTCAGGATCACTGGGTGTCACAATGAGGCTTTGAGAAGGAAAAGGTGAAGGCACCGACTCCCTAGGGCAGCACTGAGCCCATTAAAGGTAAAAAACTCCATCCTTTGCTACCCCATCCTCATTTGGGGCCAGCAGATTCAGAGCCAGTGGGTGTATATAACATTTGTGCTTCAATGCCTCAGCATTTAATAGTGTAAAGTGGCTAACAAGGGGCTGAGGAACTATTTGGAGATTAACTAACTGATTTCACATTATTAACGAGCAGGTTATAATTTTAGGATTAGAAATCTCCATTTTGGATGTCAATACCTTGCATGAGAAAGGGGCCAGAAGCAGTGGCATAATGATGCTCTAACCCATCTACAAGGAACCAAGATGGCAAGCAAGGAACGAGTAATCCATGCCAAGAAACACCAAAAAATATAATAAATCCACTGTCAACACCACATTCTGTGCTCTCCTGTAACAGCAGGTGGGCTAACATATACCTCTGTGCAGACATCCACTGGGACTATCCAGCTACAGCCACAGGATTTCAGCACCGACCCAGCAATGGGGCAGAGTTCACACCACCATCAGATGGATCCAAGAGGAATCCTCCACCACACAACCATCCCCACCTCTCCCTACAGCCTCCAGTTACTGCTGGCAGCACTGACAGGTACCAAAAAAAATAATAATTAAATGCCAGACAAAGAAAAATATATGAGAATATATATGGGAAGCCATGTGGTGAGACTGTCTGAATATCCCTTTCTGGCACTAATTTAGTAAGACCGAGACCACACAACCACACTGCTCTTCTTCCATCCCTGCCTCAGTTTAAATGAGGTATTTAAACAGCACCAGAGGACTGTGACCTTTCTGACATCCCAAGAAGTCCCAGCTTCACTATGGCAAAGTCCCCAGTGCTGGGCATGGGTGTATCTCCATCAGCTCAGCCTTTTGTAGGCCTCCAATAAAAAAACAGCAAAGCTGTAGGGGAGCAGTGGCTCACTTTTAACACTTACCATACATATATATATTTTTTTTTTTCATCCATGTATACAGATATCCACTCATATATACGTATCTATTTACAATATATGCAAAGTGCTGAATCAGAAATCATGGTTTCCTATTGTTGATGTTGGCTCATCAGTAACCCCCAGAGGAGTCAGGGATGAAGCTGGATAAAGCCATGACTACTGAAGAAGAAAAACAGTCCCTGTGCTGCCTGCTGTATCCAAGGCACTGTCTGAAGGTACATTAAACACAATATTTATCTTACCAAGCACTTGTGGTTTTATGTTTTGAGATTTTTCAACTTCCAGTTAGAAGGAATTTTGCAGGCTCATAAAAAGAAAAAAACCTCACTGTACGGTGAATATAATTTACCAATTAATTTTTCATTTGATTTGGTTTGTTTTTCCCCTTTCCTTCCTTTTTTCATCCAGTTTTTCCTTTCTCCTCACTCTTCCAGTTTACACTACTTAAAATTTACAAAGTTTGAAACAAATAAAGCCAGACTGAAAATACACAGTCAATCTTCAATGTTGCAGAGGTTAAAAATAGGCTTTAAACCAGCTAATGTCAGCATCAGCATGAAAGAAAGGACACCCTGACAGCTCTAATTATTACATTCTCTTGTTTTGCACTTCTGAAGAGCAGCAATTAAATCTCTGCTTGGGCTTATAAGGAAAAAGTAAAGTGCTCTGCACCTGCAAAACGGATTCTGTTCCACGGGAGGATTTCAGCTCCCCAAAGCACATTATCCAGGGCAGCCTGCAGAACAAAACCCATCCTCCCCTTTCCAGCCACCGAGGATTTTGCTGCTGGTTCACAGGGAAGAACACTAATAATGGCAACCCTTCCTCTGCTGCCTTTGCTGGATAGATTTATTTAAGAAAAAGCTCACCATTTCTGGACAAAACCGCTGCAGACTCTGGATGTGCAATGCCTGAAACTGCCATATGGTGATAAGAGTAGTTTTATTCATAATCATTTTTATTGCAGTAGCCTCAGGGGACTTGAACTAGGTCACTTTCCCATCAAGGCTCACTACAAGCCGTTAAATAAGTGGTGCACACAAGGCCCTTTAAGCATCTTGTAGAAACGAGCCATTCTGTTCATTAAAAAAAGGAAAAGAGAAACAAGCACTGCAGTTTATGAAAACTATTTTTTGCCACTGATAAATATAAATTTTTCTATGCTCAGTAATGTCAGTGTTTGCAGCTGTTCCCTCAGCAGCATGGGGGGTCTTTTGCTTATTCCAACTACCTGTCTTAGGGACAACTCTCTGGTCCCAGGGATCTCTACCCTTGTTAAATCTGGCTGGGATGAGCTGGGAGGCTGGAAATCTCCCTGACTTGGACACAGAGGAGACTCACTGATAACCATGCCAGCAGCAGCAGCTTCATTTCTTTGGGAAATTCAGCTAAAAAGCGTATCATTGCTTTCATGCTCAATTCCAGGCTGTCACCTACTAAAGATAGTTTAAAACCCCGCAAAACACTGTAACAAAAGAGAAGAAACCTCACAAAAAAAAACCCAAGAAGCTATGTGAAAACAAAGTCAAGTGTCTCCATAGAAAACAAACTTTTAATCTGCAGAAAAAAGTATTTTTTTTTCCTTAATGCAAACCAGTTTAGAGCAAGAGCGTCTGGGTATCCCCTGTCCGTGACGAAGGGAGGACTTGGTATGCACCAAAGGAAGGGCAGGCACCAGCTGGGACGCCAGGAGAAGAAAGGCACAGTGTTTCCATAAAGCCCGTGGAAAAAAAAAATATAGCTGGGAACATTTTTCTGGCAGAAAACATTCACTTATGGAAGCAAAGCACTGATAGCCAAGGAGAAAGCTGAGCTCGCTGAGCCAGCTCTCCCGCTCCCAGGGACACCTGCAAGTTGTCTTCTGTGGGAGCAGCCAGATAGGGACATAAATAAGGCTGCCTGGGCTATGTCCCCAAACCCAAGTGATCCCTAATGCCTTCCCATCGATCTCAGTGGGTTTCACATCAGCCATTGACCCAAGGATCCTGGATCTCCTCATGGAAGCAGACAAATCCCATCCATTCTGCATGGAGATGGACCAGCCTTTCCCACTCTACCTGAATCACTGGGCCAGGATGCCAATTTAGATCCTGCCTAACATGGTCAACAGTCTGCTGAAAATATTTTCATCATCTTTTCCCAGGCTGAGGAAAGGACTGAGCATGCCTCAGGGCTCAAGCAGCTCCTCCAGGCTGGCTAAAAACTGCTGTTCTAATAAAAGACATTACCTCTCACTACAAACCTGGGGTTCTTCTGTCCCTGGTTCAGTGAAGCTACAGCCAACATTACCTCTAAATGCTTTGCTGACTAGGTACATAAAAAGGCTTTAATAAAATAGATACCTCTACTCCATATAATTTAAATTTACTCCTAATTTTACAGATCTTGAAAACTTTTAATGCAGTTTATCAGTCTGAGGAAAAAATGAGTTATCCCTGTTAAACTCATTGTGCAAAATAAAAATGCCATATCCCTCCTTGACTCAGCCCTTGATTGCTGACCTTATATTGGAGGAAAGCAATGTGATAACATCCTTGCAAGGTACTTCATCACAGTAATAATGTCACCCAAGATAACACAAGGGTGTGCTTCTGCTGTTTGTCTTTACCCTATAAGTCACGAGTTTATCTGCTGGTTGCAAGGGCCAAGAATAAGGGAGCGTATTTGAAGGTGCACGTCATGCAGAGCCCTGCTCAGGGGAAGCCTTGCATTCCTCCTGTCACACAAACTGCTCTGCAGTTGCTGCTGGGCTGTGGCACATGGTGGGACAGGGGCAAACACCCACAGTCTGCGTGTCCTCCAGGAGCTCGCACTGCCCAGCAAGACCTGGGACCGCTTCAGAGCATCACATGCCCTTGGAAAGCTGAAGAGGATCACTTACAAACTCATGAAGCAACTCAAGAGTTTAACTCATGACACTGGGGAAGCACAGGTGAAAAAAAAGCCTAACCCTATTAATGTTAGAGCCAGCAGCTCTGCCTGTCATTACACCAGGACTCTGGCATTTTCCACTGCTTCCAGAAGGCTGTGTGCCTGACAGCATGTCATGAGCACCAGTGCAAACAGAGCTGCCATGATTTGTCCCACAAATTACCTCAGTCTTTCTTAGCACTAGTATTAAAAATCTAGTACTTAAATTTTTCTGGGTGCAAAACACCTGCTTTATTTTTAAAGCCTGATGTTTATCCTGACAGATTTCCTCCAACAGTCGTGTAATAGATTTCATACCTTATGGAGGTGTTACAAAAGTCTTACTGACTCTAAGCAATACCACTTATCAATTCCAGGTAGACTGCTCTTCTGTCGACACAGGGATAGAAGTTAAAGTGAGTCCTGAAAGGTGTTCTTTTTTTGGCAGGTCTTATGAGCCAGCTCAGCACATTCCCATCTCCTGCTTCGTCTAAAAATAATGAACCTTTCGAAGTGAGCAGTGGGGATGATGTGTGCTGTGCTCAGGCATGCAGAGTGCCCGGCCAGCCCTGCTGCTCCCACCTCCAGCCCTGCCTGGGAAACACCAGTGCCTTGAACCAGGAATGGTGTCCAGCCAGTGCTGCCAGAAAAAGGTCATGGTGCTCAGTGATGTTCCCTTGGCTTCCTGGTGATTAGCCAGTGTCCACAGGCAAACAGAACGTGCACCACATCCTGGTATTGATGGTGCAGAAACCAGACATTAATCTGGCCTGTTGGTGGGAATGTCACCTGGTCACCCACTTCACATGTGGGGACAGTCAGAAAGCAGCAGAGCTAAACCAAGACTTGCTCAGCTCAGCCAGTTCCTCACACCTGCTGACTCCACAGACAAAAACAGCATCCTTTTTTGAATATGCAAGGGTATGGGTTGGAAATGACCTCCATCTGGCCCAAGCCCATGGCAGGACCACCACAGATCATGACCATCTGGTGCTGACCCACAGGAGGGAGCAGGGCCACAGCACAGAAATGCTGGTGGATGTTCCATCAGCCACCATGGTGACCCTCCACCACCTCCTCCAGGTCGACAGCATGCCTCAGTAACTAGCTGTAAATTCAGACTTTCAACAAAGCCAAGAGCTATCAAATTTTAATGCTCTATTAATGGCACAGCTCTATCTGAATTCCAGGAGGCATTCTACAGCTAGTAAACCTAATCTTCTACCCACGACTTTTCAATTTGCTGCTGTGATATAGGTGCATTCTGCTCCTCTGAACAGCAAGAATGAGATTGCTCTCTCCTTCTGTGTGATATAAGAGCACCCGTCCCACTTACAGTCCCTTCTGCCCATCTATTTCTGCAAAGACACCACTGAACACACTCTGGGATTCTCCTATAAAAGGGTGTGAGAGCACAGTGGTTGGTGAGAGCAATTTTTTCATTATAGTCGTTTGCTCCCTGACTCCTAAGCCATTTAGGGTAGATGCACAACGTTCACAAGAGAACATGGTCTCAATTTTACAGGAGATTCTTATTTGAACTTTAATCCCAGGACTGATGCCATTTATTCACAAGGCATCAAGAAGAAAATAGATATTAAGTGCTTAAGAAGAACAAGAGCAGACTACAGAGAGAGCTTTGCTCCTTGCACAGGAAATGGGTACCAGCAATATGCAAGATCCACCACCAGGCCCTTCTGTGATGGTCACTTGTCTACCAGAGAGGTCCCTCGCTCATCTCTTCACATCACTGCTGCCTTTTTGTGCTCAGAGACCCCATCTCTGGCTGTTCTCACAGCAGGCAGGAAAAGCAGAGCTGACTGGGTAAAATGCTGTTTATTTAGGTGGCACAATGGAACCCTCACGCTACGCTGAGCTCAGCTGACCTGACACATCAAAGCCTCTGACTGCTCTCCTAGCACCGACAGCCACTTGCAGAAGCACCAGGACCTACAACCTCACTAACAACTCCACAGTCACAGATGAGAAGTGAAAAGAAACCTCAAAAAGTGATGCTTACCAAAGAGGAGGTTTCTGGCACAACAAGGAACTAAACTGCTGTGATGGTGGTCCCTGAGGTGACCATCATGGACTAAAAGGGACCATCATGGACTGTGCCAGTAAAAGCAGAAGAGCAGGGTATGTAACAGCCAAGGCTTTTTAGGTGACACATTATCTGGCCATGGCAACTCACCCACAGGTCGGGGTCAGAGTATGGTACCCACCAGGCTTTGCTGCTCACAGGAAAAAAGGGACCACAAGTCTCCTGCTCCTCCTACAGCAAGCTCATCCCACTCCTTCCAGAAAGTAACATACCTTTGGACATTTGGGAGATGAAGGAGCAACAGAATTCAGTCATTCCTCCCAAGAGAGGGAATATGTTTTAAGGAAACAGCCAAAAAAGCAAAGGGGGATGAGGGGGGGAAAAGTAACTGTCTCATAGAGTTTAGTCTTTAATTAAAAGGGTTGAGAAGAATGTTCCAAACACCACATGGGTATAATTTAGAGAGCAATTTGTAAGATGAGTTTTCATCTTCAGCGTGGGCATTCACGTATTGACAACAAATAAAATTTTTGTATTATTTCCATGAACAGCAGCCTTTATAAAAGTTCCAGCTTTTTCATGGTGGCACAGCCGAGGTTCATACCAAACTGCTGTACAAAAGTTGTTCTGTGAAGATCAAAACTAGGTCCCAGGTATTTGGTAAAAAAACCCCAGCACCTTTCAAAGCCACTCTGAAAAAGGATTCTCATCTTCTTACAGTAAGAAGCCTATGATGCAGACAGGTATGGATTGAGCAGGATCTATCCTGGGGACACACATATGCCACAAACTGGAGGGCACAGGAGACCTCTGACCCCACCTTGTTCCACTTCTTTTAAAACCAGCAGGAAGTTTTTCTATCCTTACCAGTATATTTTAAAGGGTGCTTCTTGGATCACCTCCAGCTACATTCATCTCTCAGCTGCTCATCCTCTCCCATGCTCTCCCTGTGGGGCCACAGCATTACTGAGAGTCACTGATGTTGTAGTAAGTGCAGCATCTGTACCAGATCACAGTGTTTTATCACAGTAACCCACCTTTTCCTTTATGGGACCGTTCACTGAAGAGCACAAGGCTGCTCCTGTAACAAAGCGTATTCCCAAACAACAAACTACCACGCTTCCGTTTTTTTTTAAAACTTGCTCCCATGGTGAGGAACATGCCATAAATTCATGGAATCAAGAGCAGCCTCTGGTGCCTCACAGGAACAGAACCCTCGCCAGCCCCAACCCTTCCACGCACTGCCAAAAACGGATTCAGGACTGAATCTTCTCCATGAGGGATGTGATCTCCCCCAGTGCTACAGGGATGCAGAGCCAGTGCCAGCACTCAGAGTGGTCACAGCCCCATGAAGGCTGTGAAGCTCCTCCTCAGACACAGGCACATCTGCCTGCAGAGATCCATGCCTGTGGAGCACTCCTGCATCAGAGGAGCCGGGAATCCCCATGACCCCTCTCTTAACCCACAGACTACACCAAGCCCCCCCAGAGCTTCACCAGGCTGACAAGCCCATTCAGCCATTCCTAGGGAGTCAGAAGGACTGGCTATAAAATGTGGTTTTGGCATCAGTTACCAAGAACTTAACAAAGTGAGCAATGTCCCTGTTGGGCTGATGGTACAGAAAGGTCGACAGCCCTGATCATACCAAAACCACGCCACACAGCAGAAACATTCAGCTCTTCAATCCTAGTCCTGTGCTTTGACCACATGCATCTGATCCTTTTCAGGCTCTAGCCCACTGGGCATTATCTGACTAATCCTGCAGCAAGGAAACCCAAAAAAGTTCCTCTTTCCACAAAGTTTCTCATCACCACAGCTCAATGACTTACACAGCAAAGAAAAGTCACAAGGAGTCACTGTTGAAAGCCCTTTCAGGGAGATGCCAAATTAATTACCAAAGCACCACAGAGTTCAAAGTCATTCCAAATGTATCAACATGGCGAGAGATGAGTCATCTCAGGAAATGCCAGGAGCTCCTCTGTCACCAGCCACAAGGCAAGGCCAATTTTTACTCCTGACAGGAAGAAAAATTCTGCATAATCTGAAATGGATCACATCAGTCACTGGACAGGAGGTAGCAGAACAAAAGAAGGCCCGCAAAATCTGTCTGTGTCACTGAAAAAGAAGTGGAGATGTTTTTCAATGTGCTGCTGTGCAGGAGAAGCATTCCTACTTCCTTCCTCATCACTGCTTCAGAGAGTGCACAAAGAATGCTCCTCCAAGAGTAAATTATTTAGGCAGTCATCTCAGCAAGTTATTTCTGCTCATTTCCAAGGAACAATACGGCTCAGCCTGGGATTTAAACCAGCAGCAATGAAGTGGTGCCCAGCTGACTCCAACTCCAGACAACAAGCAGAGGATGGACAGAGAACACCATGAAACCACCACTAATAGAGGATGATACAGCACACACTTAACGCGGCTTAAACACAACCACAGGGCCCGCAGCTCTCCACAAAAAACTGCTCCATCTTCACATCCTGTGAAGGAATGAAGGAACAGACTTTCCTCCTAGAAGACAGCTGGGTTTTCCACTTTTTACGTGAATTGCTCTAATCTTGTTGTGACAGTGCAGAGCAACCCGAGGATGCTGCGAGTTAAACGCCGTCATTTGTCTGTAAGTTTTACGAGGGAACAGGGCTGCCAAATCAGACCACTGCAAAGTGAGGATGTGACAGCTGTAACTAGGGCAATTTCAGTCGGGGAAAGATATAAATAAATGAAGAAATGGGGAAAAAAAAGGAAATAACAGAGAAACAACACATTACAGGAGGGAAGGGGAAAAAAGAAATGCAGCTACCAAAGACAAAAGTTGGCTATTTGTCTTTTTAATGCTCTCTTCAAATCATTCCTTGCGTGCCTGATGCACAATGGCTTAAGAAAAGATTGGGAGAGGCAAGAGATGAGAGAAAATGGAGAGTAAAAGCACAGCACCTGCTTACCTAACTGCAGTCTTTTTAAAAGACCCCCAGCTAGGACTTGGCCAAAGCCCCCAGCAAACTGATGGAGGCACACACATAGCTCCCAATGTTTATGGAGGTGGTTTCAAGGCTCAGGCATGTGAACCCTGCATGGCAAAAGTCTGTGCTGCAACGTGACAGCTAAAGCAGGCAACAACCTGACACCCTGATCCTGATTCGCTCTGAATTCTAAAGGAATCAAAGAGGCTCTGTAATGAGACTCCTGGAAAATCAGATCTACCTGAGCATTCTCCAAAACAGAGGCCAAGTCTCTGCTGCGACCCAACTCCTGCAGGATTATAAAACATTAGGCCATGAAAAAAGAAATAAACTTTAAAAATCTCAAAATTCTTGGTAAATTTAGATATACGGGCATTTAATAAGATTGCAACTCTTTTTAAGAAATATCTTCTCAAGAAACAGTCTGAGAACTAAAAACAGCTCATCTAGCTCCAGCCCTTTAAATTTTTATCTTCCTCAGCACAAAAAAAAATGGAATCCACCTTTAAAGCCAGAGAGCCCTCAGTGGCTATGGATGGCCCGGAAGCAGAGCCAAAGCCTGGTGGCCAACAAGCTAGTGCTGAGGAGTGTATTTTAAAAACGAGCACTTTGCAAGGTATTAGCAACATTTCCCTTTTCATACTGACCTCATCACAATCATTTTTCCATTTATGCCCAAGACTAGCTCATCACAACACTTTCTATCAGGAACTCCATGATCCTGCTGGGCCCATGATATCTGGAGTGAAGATCTCCTGTAAGCAGTCATGACAAGGTGCAGCAGAACCTCCTTCCAGGGACAGCTTGGGCAGCAGATGCTGAGCCAGAGACTCCACGTCTGCCTTCCAGCAGTGTCCCCATCAGCCTAACAGGGATGTATTTAGAAAACAATTCCCCTCACCTGGGGGGTACCAGGAATGGAATTGGTACCATTGCCATACCAATACCCATTGCAGGGCAGCCAGTGCCCATCAGATGGAAGGGGAACAGCAGCTGGATGTGACCTTGAGGTGTCCCTGATTGCTGCACCCACAGGCAGGTTCCTGTTCCAGGCAGCAGCTCAGCCCCTGACCCGCCCGCGCTTCCCGTGACCCAGTTCCACGCTGGGAAACTGGATTATGGCTCTCATTGATCCACTCCGTTTTCTGTTTCGATTTTGCTGGTGGAGCAGTGAAAGAGGTCATTTCTCTCTGCCATGTCCACTGAGGCAGCTTCCTACCTTCCAAAGGGCAGAGCTTATCTCCTTGGAGCTCATTGCTAGCAAGCAAGAGCCAGACAGTAAAAATATCTTGGAACTGTTAAAAACAGAAAGTGTGACAAACAAGACGTGCTCCTGGATACAGAGCACCTTCCCAATTTGTACTCACAAGGCTTAAATAAAGGCTGCCAGCACGTACTACAGACAGTATTTTATATTATCTTTACAGTGTAGTCCACAGCATCCATCACCAAGATGCTGATGATGTGCTGGAGGACAGACTTTTATTGTCAGTAGGAGATACACATCGCAGCTGAAGATTCTGTAATTACTGTTTCTTAACAGAAAATGGAAGATTTATTGTTCACATAATAGTCAATGAAGGTCTTTTCTGGAGTAGAATAGTGGCTTACTTACAGGCCTTCATCTATGTCTCACATTGTATTATACAAGATTAAATAGTTTAATTTTTTCAAGCTGGGATTTTAGGTAATGTGTGGATTGTCTAGCAGTAATTATAAGGACAGAGGCTACTTGTATTATCTGCTGTGCCCTCCCCAGTCAGCTGGAACAGGGCTACCAGTGGGGACTTTCTCTTCCTACCCAGACAGATTCTGGCTGTATTTCTCTAAGTTATGAAACCACAGGTAGAGAAGATTTATATTCTGTCACTGCATAAAGGTCTTCAGCTGAGATCAAAGCAGTTAGCTGTAATTGAAGAGAAAAGGTTGCAAAACAAATCCTAATTTATCAGTAGGGATTTTTCACCTCCTTAAAGTATGTGCCATCTAGAATAGGCAACACAGACAGGAAGGCAGGAAAAAATCATCCATCATTACAGAAGCTGCCCTCATTCTCTGTTTTGCCATTAGCCACTACATACATTCTAAACACAAGACAAAATCTCCATGCTCTGTATTATGTGTCTCCCTGAAAAAAATGCCTTTTAAATGAACGCTGTATGGGCAGTCAGGGATCCCACCACTGCAGTGTTTCTGCCTTCTCTCCATCCTCTTTCTCCCAGCTTATTGTTAAAGCCAAGACCAGATTGTTTAATTCCAGCAGAAATTTCAGGAGAAATCCCAATTCCAGACTGAAGCAGAAAATGGCAGACAAAGACCACAAGACCAAACGACTCCAAACTGAAAACAGATGACGATTAATGGGAAATAAAGAGCATCATTTATGAGCGTGAGTAATTAATCATGAGCAGGGATTGATGGACAAGCAGTGGAACCACTGATGCTTGAAGGATTTACACCAAAATTAAAAGTTTGATCTGAATAAGCTGCCCAAGATGCAGCCGAGCCACATTACATGAATTAACAGGTGAAGCCCAGCATCTGCCAGATGGTAAGGTAGGTCCAACCACCCTGAAATCCAGGGTTTCTCACAGGGGTAGAGGCTGGAAGCAGAGGACTGACCCCTCCCTGTGCTAAGCCACACAGTGCCATCCTGCTGCCCAGCCCAACCCCAAGGAGAAGATTCCAGTGTAACCCCTCTGCCTGCAGACTGGCTCCATGTCACCACTTCAACCCTTCTCAGAAGCTTTAAGACTAATTTAGGTGTTACACAAACTTCTGGGACCAGGCTGAATTCCCACTTGTGAACGTACTATGGGAGTCTGGTCATCAAATAAGCAGTTCTTGAGTGCAGGAGAATAAAAGAATAAATAAGTGGGAAAGAGAGAGTCCAGCCATCATATAATCAACCACCAGAAACATGCAAGGTAAAAGGGAGGGAATAAGGACCAGTACTCTCCCCTTTTACCTCAGCCTAGCATTAAAAAGACAAGATTCATTCCATACTATAAGCCTCTATGAATGAAAAACTGGCAGAGTCAATAAAATGTGAAGTAAGCCTAATTCATTTTTACTATATGACCTACTTTCAGCCAGTTTTGATTCACATGAGCAGCTAGAGCTTCAAGGTGGTGATTCGGCAAGGTCTGTTCATTAAATTCATTCTTTTCTTTATGGCTTTCAGCTTCAAGGGATAAGAAAACACATTTCTGTCACAGGCATTCGCCAAAAAGGTTCCCCCAGCACAAATGCAGCAGCAGCCAGGGAAAAAATGGATATGAATGTAAATGCTGCTTCAGAATTGAAAGATAATGGGAATGAAGAAAAACTTAATTGCTGGAGGTGATGCCTCCTCCCTGTGCTGGGTCCCCTTTGAAGCCCCATAGGGCGGGCAGGGATGTTCTGGGGGTACCAGGGTGATGGTCCCTGCTCCCCAAGCATCTCCTTGCTGCAGCCGTGACTCAGCTGCCCCCCTGCCACCATGCATTCCTCTGTCCCTATGAAGGAACAGTGACTGTTCCCTCTGACAGACCAGGGTGTGACCCCAAGGTGCAGGGCTGGGACCCCTGTGCCACCACCCTGACAGCAGCAAACCCCTTGGGGCTTCCCCAGAGCACTCCCTCTCTTACACACTGGTGTAAGAGCCCTAACAGCTTTTTTCCCCTCTCTGTCTCCTTAGGGAAAAAAAAAAAATTAATTTGAAATAATCTGCTGGCTCCTACTTCTTCATCACACTCAACTAGTCTTGGAGCTGTAAGTGAGACTTGATTTAAGATAAAATGCTGCAGAAAGTAATTTTACATTTTGATTGGAGCATCTTCTCCCCCCTGATTCTAAAAGAGTTGTTCATATGCTCGGGCTGAGCATGTAAATAAACACATTAGGAGAAATATGGATGAGATTGAGCGTTGATTGATTTATCCTTAAATAACCACAGAGGTGATCTCCTCTCCTCACTGCAACACCAAGCAAACTGGGTGCCTGCCTCCCCTCTACACAGCCCAGAATTTTCAACCTAACCAAGAGAAGTCATTTGCTTTGTAAGCAGATACCTCATTCTGTTCAAAACAATAAGTGTTTTTATATCTCCCTGGCTAACCCTGACGTCAGGGTGGCTATTCCAGAATAGCACCTGTATCACCTGCCCAGCCTGGGGCAGCCATGGATCTCGGGGGTAAGGAAGGATGGATGAACATACAGATCCTCCCACTGCAGTTTGCACTGCCTGCTCAGTCCAGCCTGAAATACCTCCATCATTACAGAAAATTAACAAGAAACAGTGTTTTGATAAAGGCTAAGAATGCTGCACCAGGACAACACAGCTCTGCAGGCGAGGCTGGAGTGAGCCACCCCTTGCCAAAGTCACGGCAGCAGAGATCAGTTACAGACCCTTCAGAACAATCTGCCAAAATAACAGTAATTAGAAAATAAAGAGTTCGTTTCTGTGCTCCTCTCGGGCTGCTGGCTGACAGCTTTGCTCCAGCTGGAATGGAGGGCACTGTCACCTCAGCAGCCACTGCCACGAGCTGCTCCCACAAAGGGCACTCCACGCTCCTCCAGGAGCAGCCACACTTCACCTCGGGCCAGGGAAGGAACAGGCATGTGCCTAAGAAAGAGGAGCCTTGGAAGACCTCTCATTAAATGTCTCCATGTGGAGCGAGCAGAGCTAGCTGGAACAGCAGCAGCTCATGCTGCACAGACTTGTTAAAAACAAAGCAAAACTCCAGAACGGGAACCAAAGCTTAAAAATACGGCACATTCCCCAGACAGGTACTGTGTTATACACACATTTTACAGGGAAGAGGAAAAAAAAATAAGGAAAAAGGGATGTTATTTTTTTCCTAGAAGGAAACCATCATTTGAATATTTTGGCTCAGAAGAATTTCCTTCTGTCATCAGCAAAGTAAAGGATCTGTGAGAAAATACCCTTACTGCAAAAAGGGGGAAAACAATTTCTGGCTTGAGGCTAAAAAATGAAGCAATGAAGCTCTAAAGCTCAACTGAATAAAATGCCACGAGAGCTTTTAGGCGGAGCTGAGCCTGACCTTAAGCCTGGCCTGGCTAACTGTAGTCTTCTCATGAGATTAAATAAAAATAAAAAAATCATGCTCTGTGCCTTGGTGTTCTGATGGACACACCCTCCTGGCATCAGCCCTGGCTTGCCACCAGTCAATACATTTGAGACTTACTTCTGTTCACCTTGAAGCAAAACATGCAGCTATACAAATGAGTTTTTCCATATTTTCAATGCAAATGGGGGATTATTCAAAAATAAGTTGATCTCAGCCTCCTAGGAGACACGGAAAGGTCATAGAGCAGGCTGCAGAATATTTTCCCAGCCTTCCTCAAAAATACTTAAACTTACATGATTTCTCTATTTTAAGGCCATCTCTGAGGCTTCTTCCTTAAAGTTCCAAAAAATAATCAATTAAAACAAAACGGGTCTACAAAAAGAGGACACCTAAGGACAAGCAAGTCTGGACAGGAAAATTTTGGTACTTCTATGAACTCTGGCAGCAAAGACATGGGCAGATGGAAGCAGCAGTGAGGGAGCTCAGCTCAGCAGAGCATGTGCCCAGCAGGAGGGTACCCAGCAGTGCCACCCAGCACCGGGCACCTCGCTCTGGACACACAATTCCCATTCCTCGATCTCACTGGAGCAAAGGGCAGAGGCACGGGCTGGCCTGGGCAGCATCCATGGTGGGAGACAGCAGGCTGGAAAGGACTGTGGCTGTGGGAAGCAGGGCAGCCCCGTGGCTGGGAGCTGCCAAGGCTGTCAGCAGAGATGCTGCAGGATTGCGCTCGCTTGGCTCGGCACGGGAGCGGAGCTGCCTGTGAGTCACAGCTCTGCACCACTCGGCCCAGCTTCCCTCCCCTCCCAACTGGCTTGAGTATTAGATGTATTATTATTATTCCTCTCTCCTTTCTTTGGTTTGGTTTTTTTTTTTTTTTTTGCCTCACTGGCTGTTTCACCGCTCACCAAAATATCTTCTGCTCAAGGGAGGGAGCTGTGTAAGGCAAAAGTCGGGGCTGAAGGGAGCCTGCCAGCCCCAGCCCCAGCCAGCCCCCATGGCCACTGTGGAGAAGCATCTGGAATGTAGACTTTTATTTTCCACTCATTCAAAACTTCTTGTAGGACGTTTGCTAGTTCACATAACGCTGCAATAACAAAACAGGTTTTCAGTGTTTCGCTCACAATACTAACCTGGGCTCTAAAAGCCTCTAATTTTTCCATGAGCTCCCAGTTAATGGGATGTCTACAACCTTTCCAGTGGGTCCTTTGTTTAAGACTCAAGTAATCTCTGGCACAGCCTGAAAACATACCTCTTTCACCTTAAAAAGTAAAGATCTATAGTAAGTAATAGTAAATTGAGTTAACAGATCAGGAAGACTAAGCAGCAGTCCTGCTGATATCTATGGGAATGTGCCTACCCAGAAGTTGATGGGAACAGACCCACGAAGCTGCTTCTCCAAGTACCAGAGCTCAGTACAGATGAGTCTATTGGGCTATGAGTCCATTTCTCAGGATGATTATTTAATGAAGATGGGGATGTGCTCCAGCTGGAACACGATGCACCAAGTGATTGCTAACATGGCTGTTGGTGTTGGTTGGATGCACAAATGCATCAGGGTTTGAAAATGTAATAGGAGTGTATATCATCCATGTTCAGGGTTTGCATGGGATCCACCAAATCCCAGATTATGGGAAGAGCCCACAGGTGGTACCAAAGGTAAGAGTCCATCCTGAACACACCACAGAAAGAGGTATTTGAAGCTGTTTGAGGAGATGCCACTCATCTTTGACCAGACAAGGGATGCAGCCTGGGCAGACACACACAAACACTTTAGGTCCTACCCCCAGCTGGAAGGCAGCACCTAAAGTCAGCTGGGTAATTCAGTCTTGTTTCCCCATCTTGGCTGCTGGCAGAGGGGCTGATGAGTTACTTTCAGGAAAAGTGGTTTGCCCCATTCCAACAGCTCGTACAGACCACAGACACAAAGATGCAACCAGCAGAGCAGAGTGAGGCCAGGCTCTGCAGAAAGGGGTGTGCTGCTCTGACTGAGCAGCTAGTTTCCATGGCTAAGTTTTCATTCAGAAGCCAAAGCTGCCCATACATAAAGCGAACTAAATCAGTTTAAACAGCAAGCCCTGTAGCACTCCAGTCACCTTCCTCTGCAGAAAAACGCTGCTTTTCACAGATGCCTTCTGCTTGTTGAGACTAAGGTGTGTCTGCATCCTCCATAAGAGACCATGATTGGTGCCAGGCCCCGGGAATGCACAGATTGTGTGTGACGCCACCAAAAACTATCCTGGGTCCAGGTAATCTGTGTCCACAGCTGCCCTCTCACTCAGCTCCCTTTCATCCATTCTTCAAAGTCTCCCCTGATGCTTCTAAAAGTGATCTTGTTCCTACACCGAGCCAGTCAAATTTGCCGTCATCAATCCTGCACTCACACAGGTTTTCTGCTCTGCTGCTGAAGACAGACCAGCTTCTCTGCAGGATCCCAAGGCCTGCAGGGACCACAGCCAAATCTACAGCTACCAAAAGGATCTCTTTCCTTTGCACTCTTTGCACCACAAGGGCTCCTTAGAGGATGAAGCAACTGCAAAGCTCATTTCCCAGCTAAAAGCCTTCTCTGCATTGAAGATGTGCTGAGACTTGTCTGTTTTTTTCAGCAGCAGCTTTCCCTCAATACTGACCCCAAAGCCAGTTTCTGAGGACCTTTGAGGACTCAAGGTCAGTCAGACCTTGGGAGAAGCAGAGGGTGTCTGCTATAGGATGGTTTGTGCATACACAGAGAACATATTTCAGGTGAATGGAGTTACCTGGATCCTTCAGTAACTGATTAGGGCTTACCCAAATATACCCCACAATACTCACACCTCATCCTCTTCGCTACATCTAGTATTTCCTGCTTCAGTTGCACCTCTACTTTTCTCCCTGGGTGAATCAATCTCTTTTCTTTCTCAGCATTCTCTGCACTTCCATTTCTTTTGCTCAACTCAGTAGTAGATCTTGTGGTAGCCTCTAATGGTGGGCATCAATAAAACAAACCAGCCTTGCGAGTCTTTTGTTTTCCAGTCAGACATATATCTGCTTTCTCCCCCTCAGTATTATTTTTCTCTAAGCACCATCTCAGGAGGGACTCCTGCATCACTGCTGCCAGGCTGACATCATTTAGATGGATGTGATGGGGCCAGTCACCCCCAAGAGCTGCCACACTCCTCCATCATTTGGAGGTGCTCATCTATTACAACCACTTCCCTTCACATTTTCCTCCACCACTCTAACAAATTATCACCATCCCTACCACATGCACTATATTTGCTACACATTTCTAGGTACCTCTGCTCCAAACAGTTTTATTAGAAGCCTTTGTACCCATTAAGGCCTGAAAGGATAAGTGCCAGTGGCCTTTTGTAGGTTAACCCACAAGAGATCAAGAGAGTGCAAGGCATTCTGTCTATTCAAATTACTCATTTTACAGTATAATAGTATGAATATTAATATTGTCCATTGAAAAAGTGTGTTAATTAGGAGGCTGGCAGTTTTTTGGACCACTGCCACACAAAATAAGCACTCAGGGGTACATGACTATTCAAGCCCAGGTCCCAAACTGCCATTTACAACAGTGGCACATTCAGTTCAAGAGCCAAATCATCAAAATAATTAACAAGGGAACAGCCTACAGAGGGTTAATGTTATTTATTTTTCCTCTACTAATTTCAGTTATTCCCCTTCCTAGTAAAACAGTATTTAACCAAACCACAAATAATTTGCATAGCACACACGTGCTGACTGCTGGGAGGTTTTTAGGCAAACAGAACAAATACCTCATTAATAACTAAATGCCAAGAAATGCAGAAAGAATTTTGTACCAGACTACGAAAACCAAAGTATTTTATTCTTCTGAGGCTTGCCTTGGATTAAACACTATGCTCCTTTGATAAGCCTGGTTTGGATACATGAGAAAATGGAGAAGGCAAGGTCCACAAGTACAAGAAGGACACAAATTTTGGAGGTTGTTGTAGTTCAGATACAACTTTTTTATGCAGGTAAAGTTTTCACAAACTCTCCTCAGGGAGAGACCTGGTCACTAGTACATTAACAGCACATAGATGATCTTTAACAGATATCTTTCCCCTTTCCAGTTTCTGTTTCTATTTTTATCCTACAGCATGGATGTGCAATCTTCACTGTAGTCTGCTGATCTCAAGGCTAATCTTCGCTTTCTGCCAGCAAAATGAAAGGTCAGCTACAGACCAGACACCAGGAAGACCTCCCAGATGCATGGGTATTTATATTTATGGAGGACCTGATAATCTGGATGTCAGTGAGCATCTTGCCACAGAGGAAGCAAGCAGGACTGCAGACCAGCAGCCCTGGGCACCACTGATCACCAGGAAACCAACAATGTTCTCCCAAATGCTTGAGACTTGCAAACACACTCTTTTTTCCACAATGGAATAAACCCCAAACATTTTTTAAGTTTTTGCAAAAGCAAGATTTACACCAAGAGGTCCAATTTGAATGAAAAACCGATAGGTTTTGGTTGGTTGTGGTGTTTTCCCAAGGTGCAGGAGAAGCACATTTGATCTCTTGGATCTTTCTCCTTCTGCTTCAGGGAAGGTATTTTCCTTTGGGATCACTTTAAATTTCCCACCTCTGAAGCCACTGCCATACCATCGTTATTAAAGGCCAAAGTCCTTCTGTTCCTCAAAGAGGTTACAGCCAAAACCTACCTTCACAAACTAGGGCTTCTCAGCATTGTGGGACTGACAAAACATAGGGCCATCCTCTTCAACACCTAAAATAAGCTAACTTTACCTCATACCCATCGGTCAAGAGATCCAGTTTCTCCTGCAGGACCTTCAGCAAAGCTTCTCAGCCCCATTTCTGAAAGCAGGGACTTGAAAACATCTGCCAAGACACAATGACTTCAATTTTAGAAGCTCTTGGTGCCCTGACCAGCAGTGTAAGTCAACAAAAGGATGAGGTCTACCAGGGAAGCTGCAGGTCAGGTCTCCTTTTGCCTCAGTGTAAACGAAGGCATCTAAAATTAAAGCAGACTCCTTCAAGTGAGGATGACCAGGGCTTCTGGTTTTTGCATTCCCAGCTTGACATATGGGCCTGCAGATGAGATTTTGCATGTGCACGTACACACACAAGCTTGGGGGAGAGAAAGGTTCAAACAAAAGAATTTCAGGCTCTTAAAGACCATCAGTTGGAAGCAGCTGCAGAAACCTTTGATAATTCCACGGGTTACTGAGCACTTTCCTGCTTAAATCTCTCCCTGGCCAGAGCTATTGCTTGTCACCCACCAAAAGATAATCCTCTTTTTTCTGATTTCATCTCTATCTTCTCTCTTCCCCCCTCTCCATATGAGTGCAAAGCACCTTTAATCTTAATTTCAGATGTACTTTTCATGATGCTGCAGATGTGTTATCTGCCACTGACAGTATTTGCCACGTATTTTTCCTTAAAGGACACTGCTTGACCTTGTAACAGCTTCCATGCCTCCAGCTTTAGAGGCTGAGCCTTTCTATTTGAAAGGATCACAAGTAATCACTTTTCTGTATCCATTATTAGCAGTGAACCAACTACCCAGAGAGCTTCTGCTTTGTTGGTTTTTTTCCCCCTCCAAATGCAGCATTTTTCCTGGGCAGAGACATATTATGGCAATTCAGACACTGACAACTGTGTAAATCACACCCAGGCAAAAGTTATTGATGACCTCATTCCAGTAAAGCATGAGATGATCAGGCTGCCCCACGGTATTTTGATCATCTGAGAACCCTGAAATTGAAAGTCACAGGCTCCATTTTGCTTGGAAACCTAACAAAAGGCATTAACTGTGACAAAAGGCACTTAGAACATCTCTTAAATTATCTCATTTCACACCAGCAGTAACAAATACTCATTTTCCTTTATTAACATACTCTCCTTGCCCATAACCTCTCTCATTTTTCTAGTTTTGAATTAAAACGCTTTCAAGTTATTGATCCCTTCTGCTGGAATTCTCTTCTCCTGTTTTTATTATTTCTTGTACACAGCCTAATTTGAGCAGTATGAACAGTGCATCCAACACAACCACCTCTAGCAGACCTGTCTCCCAGGAGTAGATGTGATTAATCTCTCCTGTGCAAGACAAGTCACGTTCCACAGCCCCAGCTCCTGCACGCTGCTGGTGTGCTCAGAATGGCACTCTCACATCTGTTATTAAATTATGTAATTACCTTATTTCTTCTCAAGTGCCTTCCCAAATAGGTTGTAGACAGTCACCAGTGAGGGAAGAAGAAAACCCAAATACTGGGAGTGTCTGCTGGAGCTCTCAGGAGCATTTACTCTTGCCTATCACTGGACTTCTCCCCATGCCAACTCAGCTGTGGGCTCCCCAAACCCAAGGAACATTCCCCAGCACTGGAATAGTGCTGAAGGCAGGAATTAGCACAGGCAAAGGCACACACTGCTGTGGATCTGCCAGGAGCTGCATCCCCTCCCGAGGGATGCAGGATGCCCTTACAGCTGGCTGGGGCTTCTGGCATCCTCACTGGCAGGCACATCCCACTGCCAGGGGCTCAGCCAGCTGAAGGTGGGGCTCACACACTGTCCTCACTGTGTTTAAATCCACTGGTGACATGCAGAGGCCTCACTAAACATAACCCCAGGCATCATATCACAGGTTTAGGGCTTTTTCTAGAAGAAAGACAGCACATTTGGAGGAAGAAGAGTCATCTTAGACATATGGCATAGCTCAAAATTGTGCTCTCTGTGAGCCCTTTGGCTAATCCCCTGCTAGGTGCCCTGTGCAGCTGCTGGCACCACTCTGCAGCCCTGTATCTGCTGTGGAACAGCATGGGAAAAGCACCAAACATCTTTGGCCATAACAAGTTTCAGCTACTATGGACAGATGCAAGTAAAAAAGATCCAAACCAAATCCCCAAGATTGCCACAAGGGAGAAAAAGGCTGGAAGATGGAGGTGGTGCTGTAGTGAATAACATGAGTGAGCAAATGTGTTGTGCTTTCTCTGCACAAAGATAATGCCAATGATTCACAGAGCTCAAGCCAGCCCAGTCCAAAAAAACATGGATGGCCTGAGAACCAGCCTCTCCCTGACCTGACAAGCAGAAAGCTGTCACCTGGCTCTCCTGGGGCTGCACAATCCAGCAGGCCAGCACAGCAGCACATGTGCAAATCCATTTGCTGTCCAAGGAGTTACAAGGCAGCCAGCATGAAGGAACAACATATCCCCCACCCATCCATGATGGCTTTCAAAGGCTGAACAGTGACAGACCTTGAATCCAGCTGCTCCTGTGGAGGCTGAACTCCATGGACAGCATCACTGCTGGGGGACAGCCATGTCCTGGACCACTGCCCAGCTGAGTGACCCCCCTGTGATGCCCACCATCCCTCCAGACC
Source organism: Sturnus vulgaris (assembly GCF_052056855.1). Classification (NCBI taxonomy): domain Eukaryota; kingdom Metazoa; phylum Chordata; class Aves; order Passeriformes; family Sturnidae; genus Sturnus; species Sturnus vulgaris. The sequence goes on along the minus strand of NC_142252.1, from coordinate 21,217,286 downwards.
CCAAACTGGAGTGGATGCTAAAGGCAGAGCACCTCCAAACCACATCATGACTATTCCAACAGATGCTGGCTTTTGTCAGTTAAAAAAACCATTAAAAATACTGGAGGAGTTCTTTCAGCAGGTGTTCAAGGGCCCAGCTCACCGCTGGGCTGCTGCAGGATTTTCAGCTGATGCTGAGTGTTTTCTGTGTGACCAGGCCTCACCCACTGAATGCTGTCCTTCAATGCCATGGATCAAGACTTTTCTGCATTTTGGGCAGTTTCATGACTACATTTTTGGATTCTGCAGAAACACTGTTTGCTGTAATCTGACATTGTGTTTCAGAAGCCTGCTTCCCCAACAAAAGATTTCCATCTTCTTTGGCAAACTACCCCTTGTGTTAGCCCTACTGGCATTCACATACACAATTCACAATTCATCTGGAACAGGCTATTTACAGAAATTCTGCTGAACTGGCTGTCTTTCTATTAGTTATGTAGAAAAGAAAAGGTTTGGCCTTGATCCTGGACCTGCTGAATTGAAGTGTTAAAGGGAAAATCTCTGAAACCCAGGAACGCAAAGGCATTTCGACTGATGCTGCCCACCTCAACTACAGCCATAATTGCTCTAAGAAAACAAGAGACTAATGGCAAGTCCAGTGGAATCTGCAATTTTTCCTAAGCCCTGATCGCTGCTTATATTGAATTTCTACCTCTGGAAAACAAAGATGCATTTCCAGCCTTTTGTGCTGTCTGTGAGAGCTTCAAACTCTGAGGAAGTTTTTATGTCCCAGGTGGGGATGGGGAAGGTTGGCTGGAGATTTGTGGATGTTCAGTGAAGGTACTGAATAAGGCATCTTATCCTCAAATGATGGTTTTGCTCAGGCAGAAATTCCAACACCAAGGAAAGTATTGGCACAAATACTTATAAATTGCAAGATATGCTGGAGTGAAAACCTCCTATCTTTTCAAAAGGGGATGTAAAGCAAAAAGAAGGTTAAGCTGGAAGGATGAAATGGCTCCCTGTCTACATCTCACTCTGCTGGCCCCAGAGACCAAGGCAGAAGAGATGGTGATCTTTTCCAGCACATCTACTTACCTCTGCTTGTTTCTTTTGCCATTGAGCCTGACATGTTCAACCTCAGCAACAGCTGCCATAAGTTTGGGGCTTTTTAAATGCAAACCAATGCTGCCACACAGAACACTGACCTGAATTAAAGATCCCTGTAAATATGAGAAACTGGAGCAAAGCAGCATCCCTTCCACTCCAGGGTGCTCCTCCTGCTGATGCTGCTGTGACTCTTGGTGAAACCCCCAACCACACAAATGAAGTAGGAGGCTCCTACAGCCCCACACTAAATCAGAGATTCACACCAAGAGAAAGCCCTCCAGCCCCAACCCAGCACTTCAATTTCTCATCCTCTTGCAGACCTGTGGGCCACTTCTGAGTCTCCTGGATGCATCCCATCACAATCTCTCTCCTGGGAAAACCAAGATGACACCTTGGTGGAAAAGGGAGCATTTATCAACATTTCTTTAAGAGCACTGCCCTGCTCCAGTGGAGAACAAAAAAAGCCCTGGGAAGTCTGAGAATACCAGCAATCACTGGGACATTAGTGCACAGTTCTGGAGCCCAGTGGAGGCAGATGACTGTGTAAGCACACGGGCTGGGAAGCTTCACACCCAAGGGCAAGCACTGGGCACAGGGAGAGGTGGCTGTGGCACCTGGCAGGACTCTCCAGGCTGCATCACCACAGCTCATGCTAACAAAGGCTCAGGTTCCTCCACATCCCTCTCCAGCTAACTGCAGCACTGTCTGCAGCCCAAACTGACCTCCTTCCCAGCCACCTACGCACAAGCTGAGATGGGCTAGAGACAAGAGCATGTGAGGATGGAGCTGGGCTTCTAGCCACACACTTCCTTGTGCACATTCCAACACAAGAATTTAAGACACCTAAAGACACACAAAAAAATCTGAAGACTTAAACAAAACAACACAAAAAAATTTACACCAATCTGCCATTCTTATGCAAGAAGAGGAAAAAATCCCACAACATTTGGAAGCAGGCTGTGTTTGCTTGGCACTTTCCATCTTTAGGTAATTAGTGTAAAGGGCTTCCCAGGTAAACCTAAAAATAAATGGCAGATTTTAAGAGAGACACCATTCTCTCTTCAGTGAGCCTTCAAAGCATAACCAGGAGAAGCTGCAGAGCTGCAGCCGGCTCCCTGCAGGCATCACTTGCCTCCAAGTCCTCAGGGTCAGCCACAAGTCAAACTGCATCAAAATTTGGAGTGACATAAAAAAAATGACAAGCAAGAAACGTTTCTGAAGACAAACATCACAGCTTTCACAAATGCTTCAAATCCACAGCCTGGACCAACGTTTACAGCTTGCTGCTCTTTCCATCCCCTTCTTTAAGCTTTCCAAAAAGCGCCTTCCTAGCTGAGAGTGGCACCTTCAGAGCTGGGAGGAACAAACACCTCCCAGCTCCAAAACCTACTTTTTCAGTGCTTCTCTCGGTTGTTTTCCTCAGCTGACCTAGCAGCAGCTGCTGTACTTGCTCCTCTGGGAATCAGCCTCACTCCCAGAATTTTGTTTCCAAAATGCTGGTGCAGGGGCATCCAGCTTCCCCATCTCATATATCCATTTCCAATGCTGGCACCACCCAGCAGCTCCCAGCTCCTGCCCCCCCGGACCACCCCAGTGTTGCTGTTTCTGATTGTATCGGGAAAAGGGTAAGGACAGGAATGGAAAGATGGGAAAGGAGAAGAGAGGAGTCATTCAGCAAAGGTCGCTGGAGAAGTCCACAGCAGTGAGGACCCTGGCCCCCAGCTCTCTGTGCACTGCACCAGGTTCCAATTCACTAGAAGAGCCTATTACTTCTTAAATATAATATCCAAGTTTACAACTGCAAGAACAGCAGGTATCAGCTTCTGCTGAGAGCATGAAGCTCCTCACCTGTGCCCTGCAGCCCAGGGTCCCCATCAGAGGGACATAACCTAAGAGCAAATGCTTATTGTAACTCACACGAGCCTTAAAGCGCCCACACCTCACCCACCAGCCACAACCACACCCTTGTAAAATACTGCTGGTAGCATATTACAGTCAGCAGAGCAACGGGAGCTTCAGCAGACAAGAAGCCACCCCTCCCAAAACAGAGAGTGATGCTTTCACATGCAATAACCCCAATTCTGAAAGCTGGCTCTTTTCTAAACACCTCCTGCACACTACACCCCCACCTCTCACTTTCAGTGTCCTCACAAAAGATCTGACAAAAGACAAGTCTGACTTCCCAGTCCAGCCATTCCTCAGGGACAGGAGAAGGTGGCACTGGACATGGCACTTGCTCCTATTACCTGCAAAGCAGCTGCTTGCAGAGAGCACCTTCTAATGCCCACAAGTCAAGGAGGGGGCTCTCCCTCTGTCCCTGTCCATGCCTGGCACCCACACAAACAGCACTGCAAGACCCACCACCACATCCCCCATGCTTTGCAGCACTACTGACTTTACTCGGCATCTTCAAAAGCAGGTTTTTTAACCCTAAGACATTGCAGATATTTTTTGTCCTGCAAAACTGTGCAGTATTTACAGAATCAGAGCAATCCAGCAATGCAAGGGAGACTGGACAAATGTCACTCCACAGATGCATCAATCTGCTCCTGACCTTCACCCTGCCCTTGCTCTTCACAAACTCAGCAGGGAGGGAAAGGGAACAGAGATTTAAAGGGAGGCAATACAGAAACATTTTTAATCACCTGTTATATCCTGCATTCTCTAGGACTGAAAAAGCACCTTTCCCTTACATTATTCAGAAAGCAGCAAAGCTAATGTGACATATTGGTGCGTAGGTGTGTGGGGGCTGGTTTCTTGAGGGGGGAGGGAGGGCTGAGGGCTCGCTCTGTGTTTCAGAGAAATGAAGCAGCACAAGATGTACCAGTTGCTCTGGTAACAAAGCTTTTGCTTTTTTTTTTTTTTTTTTTTTTTTTTTTTTTTTTTTTTTTTTTTTTTTGTAAGAATGAAGCATCATTTTAAGCTTTTTTCAGTTCAGACTTCCTTGCCTGAACGGCAAAAACAAATCTGTGTTCCAGAAACACACACTCCATTTGAGTCAGCATGGAAAGGACCTTCTCCTCCAGAGCTACTACAACATCGTGGGGAAGATGATAAAATTGAGGTTGCCCGTTTTCCTTCTGATAAACCTACAGGAGTTATCGCACAGCAGTACTCCTGCCCAGCCCCTTCCTGCAACCCAGAAAGAGCTGATAAAAGCCCAGCACCACCTGCGAGGTGGTGCCAGTGGAAGCCAGCCCTGGTGAGCATCCCCACGGCAGCACCACCATCCTCTGCCAGCACATGGAGCCATCCCAGCAGATACAATGGCTTAATATTTAATACTGTGCTTGTAATACAGAAGGATTATAAAGCAGCTTGTAAGTCTTGTAAATTCCATTCACCCTCAGACAGAACATCCCCGACCTTGAAGGTGATGAGCAGCCAGTGCTGCTGACAAGGGTCAGTGTCTGGATGTGAGTGGTCCAGCCAACATCAAAACCATCCCAGTGGAAGGAAGAGCCTGGGACAGGGCAGGGTGGGCAGACACAAAGGGCTCCCCTGCCTCAGTCCCCTGGAGCAGGCTCTCAGAGCAGCACCAAACCATGGGGAAAGCCAGGAAGCTTCCCAAACCAGAGGGACCAACCCCTCAGGTGAAGTGACCATCAGAGCACGAGGAGGGATGGCTACACCCATTCACACACTCAGCCTGCCCTGCCTTGCAGCAAAAGCAACCTCTGAAGAGCCTGAAAACATAAAAAAACCCCAAAGCTGAGGATACAACACCAGAACCACTAATGCGGCTCAAGTCACACCCAACCTCACAACATCACAGTTCGTCTTATAAACATGAAGGTGGGAAAAGAGAAATGCTCACAGCGCACCTTCAAATGCAACAGCTGTCTGGGGTTAGAGCTGCTTGTTTAGACTGCAAGATGACGGGGCTCTGAATTCCTTCAGCAGCCTGAGAATGGGGACACCAGGTACCCTTGGGGGGCTCAGGACCAGCACCCAGCACTGCAGGGCAGGTGTTGGGACAAGGGTGGCTGGCAGCGTGACCTGCTCTGCAGGCACCAGTGTGCACACGTTCAGTCTGCCCTCTCAAGCAAGGCACAGCAGTCAGTCTGCAGCTATAAAAGCTGTGTGTGTAAACTACAGTTAATTCTTTACAGCAACAATCCCCAGGAAATATTAATTGTGTGCAGCATGGTAGCTTCTTCCACACGGATAAAGCAACAGCGATTAATTATCAAGCTATTGACCATCAGCCTTTCAGAATGAGAGACAATAAACCAACTGATGATTAAAAACAATTACTGTCATTCCTGACTCAGGCTAATTATCTGAACTCCGTATAATGACCCAGGAACCTGTAGAGTTTCTGTTCTCACTAGGGCTGATGCAAGGGCCCAGCACTCGATCAGCAGCAGCCAGACTGAGACAGATGTCAAGCAAGTTAAACACGGTACAGACTCCACTCTATTTTCCTCATATCTACCCTCAAAAATAAGTTAAAGAAAAAAGGAGTCTTCTAAAATCGTTCTTTAGGATATTTACTTGCTACACCAGTCTGCACTGGTGGAATGCCTGGGGATGCCAGGAGGAAGGATGCCACTGTGCATGGAGTGCACCAACAGCACCCAGGACACGCACTCTCCCTCCTCCTCTGGCATCTACAAACTTCAAGACAACATTTATCAAACGCAGGCTTGTGCCTTGGACATTCCCACAGGTCTGTCTCAGGAACCAAACTGTCCCAGCAGTCCTGCTGCTCCCAGCTCTCCAGCAACAGGTGACCTTAGATTTCAAATATTTTATTTACTTTCTAATACCCACACACCTTAACATCTCCATCCACTAGGTCAAACCTGGGCATTTGCCTCCAGGTGAGTCAGCCCTGACTTCTGGCAAATACCAGCTGGGCAATAAGTAAGTCCTGACTAAAGACCCTGGAATGCACTTCTTCATCCTTTTCCCACGTGTATTGCACGCCCGACAGACAGACACAAATAGTACAACAAAAAGCAATTGCAAAAAACCACACTCTCTTCCAACAGCTGCCTCACTTGGGCTGGCAGAGGACATGGGCAGCCTGTGGGCAGCCAGGAACCTGTAGAGGTGCTCCACCTGCCCTGGGGTGGCTCCAAGGAATAATTCCCCTGCCCTGCCCCATCCCATCACGTGGTGATGGTAAAGGAGCTCCTTGGAGGGTCACAGCTGACACGGGCAGCACGTGGATCCCACACGCTCTAAATTAGAGCACAGACTATTGCTGCGTAATAGCTTGGTGATTATACTGCATTTACCAGATAATTAAGCAATCAATAGTTATTGTGCAGTTACAGAGGTGCCCACATACCCTATCTTGTACCCTGTAAAATAAAACCTCTCTGAATCTGTAAATGGAAAGCCACATCCCAAGGGCACAAGGCAAAGCAGTGCTTGGCATTAATGACCACTGTCCTCCTGGCACAGTTGGGAAGGAGCATGTGAATATGTAATCACAACATCATTTACTTCAATGTTGTAAAATAAACAAGAAGAGAGGTACAAAGGTTACCATTTGATCTATTTCCTGATTTTTTTTTTCTCCCTACTGGGAAGGCTTGCATCAAAATCCTTCTTGGCTGACACCATCCATGGGCCACTGTGTGAATGGCCATGGTAAGCCCATAAAAACTGGGGGATTGCTCTGGTTTTCCACTTACTCAGTGCACAGTAAGTATCCCACTGCATGTGTCCCAAAGCTTTGCACCCATCTATTGGACAGGTATTTCTGAGTAGCCCAGTGTCCTTTTTACTTTGAGCCCATATATTTATTGGTGCTGGACACACTGGTTGTGGCCCTAATCTATCCAGGCAATCTAAGCACACACAGTATTTTAAGGTGTATTTGTTTGCTCTCATGCAGAGTAGAAATAAACAGCAATAATAATGTTCTGGGACATAAAAGCAGCATTTCCTCACAATTTAGATAATGCTCTGAAGGGTCTTAGTGAGTTTTGTGTTTAGAATTGCTTTCAGCCATCAGCTAAAAACCAGTGAGGCAAAGGTTTAATTCCCCAAGTCCAAATTCCTGATAGTCATTTCCTTAAACACCTATAACAAAAATAAAATCCAAGGACACAAAAATTCATGACTGCAACAATGTCTGGCACAGAAGCCAGCAAATTCTCAGTCTTTCATCAAAACCAGTTTACTGTCTGTAACATTAGATGCAGGATTATTAGAAAATAAAGAAAAGCTTCCGATTCAATTAGAGAGATAAATCATCACCACTGCGGTCCCTCATTAAAATAAAAATCGAGCTATTCACAAGAGATTGTTAAGCAGCAAACAAGGAATTTTTCCAAAGCAAAGAGCTTGTGGTTGGGGTTAGAGAAGTGACAGCAGAGCAGGTCACTGCCGAGAGCTCCTGCAGCACCCAGGTGTCACTGGGGTATGACCAGAGCTGTGAAAACCAAAGGGATATTTTAACCTGCTGTCCTGAGCAAAGGCAGACCTTTGCTTGAAAATACAGAGGTCAAACCAAACCAGTCGCCTTTGCCTCGAGCACAAGGCTCAGAGAACAAGGCTCTGACTCACAGAAGCACTGTGAACCACCTGAAAGGGATCTTCAAACCATGACCCAGAAAGCAGGATCAAAGCAGCAGCAGCTGCATTCCAATGCACACGCTCTGGCAGTGGGTGCCCTCCTCCTGTGAGCTCTCAAGGTGCACCGGGCTTGGCCAACATGACTCTCCTCCTACGAGCAAGGAGAAGGCATGTGCTGGGGCTGGGGCTCCCCAGCCTCTCCAGTGCAGCAGATGCTGAGGCTGGCTCCATGAATCTCTGCTCTGAGGGCTGCTGTTACTGTGGTACTCCCAGACACTTCTCAGGCTTCTCAACCTGCTGGGCTGTGTGATCTTTCAGGTGTCAGAACAACATAAGCATGCCCTTTATCCCATGGGATCAATGGCAAGTTTGTACCTTGCACATTTTGTCCCCAGGTTCTGGGCAGGCCAGCTGGTTATCACCAAGTGTGTAGTCTCCAGCACAAAGGTGGCCATGCAGCAGTGCTAGACACAGCTGCTATATCAGATTTTCTAGAGGAAACATCAAGGCTGCAGCACACAGACACAAACATTATCCCCTGCCTGGAATAAACATCTCACTTCTGCCTCTTTCCAACAGCAAAGTTGCTCTTCTTGCTTCAGAGAGGGACCAGCCATGAGAAAGGAGGGTGATGCTCACCAGGTTACTGCTCCTGGCTGAGAACACAGGGGCTGGACCTGCAGAGCTCAGGCTGGCAGCCAGCACCAGAATCCAAAAACACACAGCCTCTAGGAGGGCAGCAATGGTGCACCTCAGGTAACACAGCACAGAGGGGTAGGTCACCACCCCTGCAGGATTTAACAGATGTGTAGATGTAGCACTTAGGGACATGGTGTAGTGGTGGGCTTGGCAATGCTGGGTTTTTGTCTGGACTCAATATGAAAGACCTTTTCCAAACTAAATGATTCTGTGAACAGTCCAGCCCTGCCTGAGAGGGGTTTGGAAATGGCAGTGGAACAACCATCTAATTACAGAGGACACTGCTCCTAGGTATGGATCACTTCTACGGGCTGATTTAGAATGGAGCCAGAAGGTCTGTGTGTCTTGAAAGTTGATCCATTTGTTTTGCTGCAAGAGATAAATACAGCGGTGGTATCTGGAGAAAAAAAAATGCAGAGATCTTATTTCCACGCTGGGTTTTAGGGTGGGACGCCATAAACAGTTATGTATGTTTTATATCAAAGTCTCCTTTTGTTTATAGAGCGTGTGCTACTCCAGGACTTCAGTTTAAGAGAGCTGTGAAGTCAGGCTTAGCCTGAGCTCATACCTCAATACTTACTAATTTGGTTTGGACAGCAACGTTTTCCCCTCCACCCCCGTCACCATCCCGTCTGGCACCGGCACCACGTGAATCACACCGAGGACAATCCAGTTACTCCAGCAAGTTAAAAACAGTTAGGAGGAGGATTTTCCCCTTGTACAGCATGGGAAAAAGGAACACAGAAACCTTCAGCCTACACTTGGGACATTTCTGGGTGGTTTTTTCCCCTCTGAGGTAACACACAGAAAGAATAGATGCCAGCAAGAGGAAACCTGATCAGCTGAGCCACACAACCAGCAGCACCAGCTTATTTCCCTTTTTTGCTCTCCACAAAAACACGACACTTTGAAAAGGCCGTTACAGGCACATAGTTTCCACGGATTGTTAGAAATATGAACCAGTTAAAATTAGGTCACCTTCCACCGTTATTTTAGCAGCTGAGAAGAAAAACAGTTCAGAAGGGAGCTCCCGCGGCAGGGAGCACATGGTGGGAAAACAATGAATACCAGAGGGGAAGGCTCTCTGGAATATAACCTTGATAAGAACAGCTTTGGGATGGGGCGGTTTTTCCTTTGTTTTTGTTACTTTTTTAAAAAATAAAATCTGTTTCACTTCAAAAATTCACACATTTAAAACTCCACAAGTTCCAGTTCATCATCCAGTTCACTTCGATCCCTTGATCCTTCTACTGACAGGATTGGTCTACAGCAGCAGGAGGATGGGGAAATTGTGGCTCTTTAAACATCATTTTCTTCAGAAGGGGCAGCTCTCTGTCTTTTAGAGCATGACAAGCAAGAGCCTTGTCTCCCAAACCACAGAGTAGGAGCACATGAGTATATTCTTTTCTATAGTCAAAATGAAACATGGGCATGACGGGTAAACAGGATCTCTGTGTGCCCACACACACACGAGTACACGTGTACACAGCACTTGTGCCCACACATACAGGAGTTTCTTGGAGAATGAGGCCCAGGGAAGGTACTGACTCCCAGCAGAACCAAAAAGTTGGCAAATTCCTCAAGCCATTCCATGACAAGAAACATCTCCCCACCACATATAAACACAGATAACCCCAGACTTAGAAATAATTCAATCCCACCCCAAATGCACAAGAATAGTCCATAAAAAGACCCCACCAAGACAACAAAATCTGGAAATCCCCCAAGCTGTGTTTGGAACAGGTGATATAATATAGCAGAAGTGAGCATTTTAAATATTCTTGTAAAGAAGTTCATGCTTTTAAAGGCCTGCTCTCCACAGTCCCTTCACTATTCTCATCCAGATTGCTGCTTCTAGATGTTAGAAAATTTTAAAGCAATCCTACTGACTGTAACAGGAACTTCAATAAAAACATTTTAATACTGTTTTTAATCCTGTAGCAGGTTCCTGCCAGTGGAAAGTACGGCAGCCAGCCTGTGTGCAAGCAGAGCACTAGACTGTAGCAAACTCATTTGGCAGCCTATTGCAGCCATAAACTCAGCTCTCAGAAAAGATCGAGATTTAGCTATTAAAGCACAGATTTCTCACTCCCTCTTCATCATCTAATCAATAAAAAGCAACTAGGGGGAAAGGGGGGAAAAAAAAAGCAATTCATTTTCTTGTGACAGTTTCAGAACTAATGTGGATTGCTTATTATAAGAGCTCTGTGTGCTACACAGTACTTGCACACAAGACCAAAAGGTCAGAGTTCAGCAAGGCTTCTTGTCAGCTTTGAAATAGTCAAAGCCCAGTCAAGGTGATGTGCTGGGATGCTCCATGTTCAACACACAGCCAAGGCAAACAGGATCACTTCAGCTGGAACTCTTACCTTATAGACCTGCCCGTAGGTGCCATTGCCAACGAGCTCTACCAATTCAAAGATTCCTGCAGGATCCTAGGAGAAAAGAAAAAGAATTTTAAATCAGCAGTATTTATAGCCTTCTGAAAAAATTAACGTCTGATGAAGATCAGCATTTCTCTGACAAGGGTTTTGAGTGGTTTAAGGTTTTCAGGCAGGGATGGGAATTACAGGGAAAATGAGCAGAAGTGTGGCACTATTCAGGTGACAGTCCTGTGGGGGCAGCCCCAGCACTCTGGGCAGCACAGACCTGCCCAGTGCTGCCCACCTCCAGCACCTGGGCTGGGAGATGCCAGGCAGGTGCCTGTGAGTGAGCATCCATCCATTTGACTGTCATCTGCTTAATGTATGAACACTCAACACATGCCTTAAATGCAACAGCAAACATTTGCTATTAAAAGTTAGATTTTCTTATGCATCAGCTTTGGAATAAAACAAGCTAACTGGCAGGATGCCATTCTGGGGCTCAAAGCAGGGGTTTCAAGGTCTGTTCCTGAGGTCAGCAGCATTAGTGTTACTAGGTCTAAAGGCCTTTTTGTTTTGATGCATCCTGGCTGTTGACATCCCAGTTGAGATGAGCAGATCCAAGGCAATGCTATATGAGAACGTGATACCTTGTAAGGGTGACATCAAAGCAAAAAACCCTGTGCCCAGATCCTCCTGCACTTGGCATGTGCCCAGCACATGTGCACCTACTAGCACAGTCCAGAGACGATATGAGCAGTGAGGTACCAGGGAGGCTGGGGAAAGAAAGGAAGAATAACCAGCACTGCTATTTTCTCCTCTCAATGGGTTTTCCCCTTCCTTTAAGAAGCTTTATTTGTACTCTCCTGCCCCTCTTCCTTTTCCTGTACTCATCACTCCAATATTGGAGAGCACAATCCCCCTGGAAGCTGGTGGATGTGGAGGCATCCTGACATCCTGGGGCTTTGTGTGCCCCTGTGATCACCCACATCACCACCCATCCTCATCCTCCCTGCTGGGTTTTGAGTCACTTGAGCTACTGGATGACTTGGCATCACATGAGCCTAGGGACACCAGCTGTGACCCGAGGAGATGCAGACAGGTCAGTTACCAGCTCCAACAGGCCAAGGAAGATCAGCCAGCAGCACTCCTCAGGAGAGAAGAGATAGACACTCACCCCGTTATGGACACAGAGGTTTCATTCATTACAAAGCTGCATGGACTTCTGGGTCCAAAAGTCAAACACTGGATCTCTTTGAAAGCTGAGAAGCAAGGTTCATCCAGTAACAGTGCCACAAAAGTAAATTAATCTGGGTCCTGACATGGCTGGGGCAGCTTTCCACCCACACAGGAACATGTGCTGCCATGGAGTGGCCACGGTTCAGCACAGCTCTGTGACAGGGTGACAACAACTTCTCTGATCATTCAGAAATGCAACATCCTCCTCCTGCCTGTTCCTCCATCACATACAAGCAGCTTCCTCAAGGCCCAAGAAGCCCTGGGGTACTCCAGGGTGGGAGCCCCACTCAGCCTTCAGTGGGACAATCTGCAGCAAAGGGCAGGGAAGCTGTGCTGGAGGAGGCTCGGAGACCACCGAGGACACATCTGCCCTGGTGCAAACACACCTCCAGCCAGACACTTGGGCCAGGCACAGGTGAAGCTGCAGCACAACAGGTTTCCAGCATGCAGCATCTCAGCTGGGTGTGGACAGCCTGTGAGTTCTGCTGCCTTGGTACCAAGCAGGGAAATGCCAGGAATGGATGGGAAAGGGAACTGACACCGGCTTTCCATACTGGGTGAGGAGGCGGGGGAAGGGGAGACATGGCAGCAGCTGCTGTTTGTTTTCTGAGTTTCTTTCCTAAGGGTTGTTCTCTGCAGTGCTGAAACAACTTTGAAAGAGGCTTTTCCAGTGCTACAAGTATATCTATTTTTGAATATTCACTAGGAGATTAAGGCAGAAGAAAGCTGTGCCTAGGGCATATGCTTAGGAAGTTTGGAGCAACATCCAGGGATGCAGCTGGCCATTTCTGATAAAAAGAACTCCTTTTTGCAGTATGCTTTCCAAACTCTTTCTACAAATCCTCAAACTAAAGAGCATCCCATCCCACCATCCCAAGCTCATTTGCTCTAACATGTGAAAATGTCACATTTGTGGCTCCAACAGGTTTACCTGAATCCATCCATCACTTGTTTAGTGATGCCAGTCCCACACCTGCCTCTGCTTTCGCTGTGCCCAGGGCAGCTTTGTGCCAGCCAGAGGCAGCTCTGTGCCAGGAGGGCTTTCCCCCATTGCTCCCATCACCCACACCTTCCTCTCCAGCTCCCACCAGCCAGGCAGTTTCTCTGCTGCAATGTCCCATCTCCATCCTGTTTTCTCCCTGCATTTTTCCAGAAGCATTACCAAGGTAACTGGGCATCTCTCAGCACAGCCAGGAGTGACACTGCTCCCCTGACTGCTCCACCTCAGCACAGCCAAAACGATGGGAGCACCAGCACTGTCACGGAGCACAGGGGGCTGGGCTGGATCTCTCCTCCCAGATGCTGCCCTCCTCAGCCTGCCCTCCTCCCATGCAGCAGGCAGTCAAAGGGAAAAGCTTCTCCCCAAGAGCCACTATTAGAACCCAGGAATAATATGCTATTAATAGCCTTTCCAGAAAACATGCAGCAAAGGATGGTATGGGCAAGGAAAAAAAACCTCGCTTCCCACTGGCCTCTCCTGGACCGATTCATACACAGAAAAGAGATTTGCATCTTAATGGCTGCTGGGGAATAGGCTGTCCCTGGTACCAGGGGCACATCCTGCACATCCCACAAAGCCCCTGCTGAGATGCTTCAGGAGGGTACCAGAGAGCAGCGACAGCAGCTCGGGCAGGCTGGAGTGGGCAGCGAGGGAGAAAAATAGAGAGGCACACAGCATGGGTGATGTTAGCCAGGGAAAAAAGAAATCCACCCTGCAGAGCCCCAACCAGGACCAATCCAGGCGAAGCAGGGAATAATCTCAGACCAAATATAGCCTGTGCTGCAGATCAGGGCTCGCAGCAGAGCAGGGCTGCACTTGGCTGGGGGTGGCTGCAAAGCTCATCCCACACAGCTGCTTTCAGCAGGCACACACCTCCTCCTGCTGATGCCCTCTCCTCCATCCAGGAGGGACACACAGGTGATAAGGCTGCTGCAGCCTGCTCTTCCCACACCCCAGAATGCCTTCAAAAAAACTACTGTACCTCGTGTAACTCAAAACATCTGCATTGAATAACAAGTCCACAAATAAAAGGAAAAAATGAGGTGAGCTGTTAGTTTAGGCAAAGAAGGTGGATTGTTTAAAACGGGGGGAGAGACATTTAAGACAAATAATTTTCATTTCTACATTAGCTTCACTCTAACTAGAAAAGGATTTGTACAGCTGTAGTAGCCAAGATCCCTTCAACTAAGGTAGGGTCCTTCCCTCCTCCCTGCTACTGCTACTCAGAACTCGTGCCAGAAGGCACAGGAGAAAACTTGGGCTCTCTATATAGCAACAAAACACTCAATTGCATTTTTCAGCTGCCCATGGGATGGGAAATGTTTCACAGAGTATCACCTGCAGCAAAGGCTGTGCAGGGCTCCTCCAGGCAGAGATGGGCTGGGATCTGATCTCTCTTGTGCCAGGATATGATCATGCTGCCACAGATAAAGCCAGGACAGGCTCAAATTCAAGTGGGAAATCGTTATGTTTCTACTAATCTCTCAAGAAAATCAGTGGTACTAAAGTTTCAGTGGCTAAAACCAGTCCAAGACATGGAAAAATGCAGAAGTATCATCCTTTCCAGCAATATGATGGGTAAGGAAAAAAAAGTCCACTTTATTTCAATAAACAGTGTATTTGAAACTGGTGCATTATCAGAAAAGGGACTTCTGTGTGTGGATGATAAAGCAGGATATATTCAAATTTCAGTAACAAAACAGGCCTCCCTTTTGAAGGCTTATCAGCGTGGAGCACACAGTGGGGCATACAGGTTCCTGGTTAAAACTGCTCCCTCCCTTCTGCCTAACCCAGGTCCCACAGAACTAAAGCTGAAAGATGTCCTTGACCCCACCATGATGTCTCAAGTCCAAGGCACAAAAGAGCCAACGCTTTGCTTGAGGAGACTATTCAGAGAGCAATATCCACACCCAGGGCTAAGTCACCTAAGGGCCAAGGGCTGCAGGCGTGTATCAGTGTTGGCTATGGTGAATGCTGAGTGAGAACACAAGTTAGCCATCTTTAAATACCTCCATGCAGGTGTCCATAAACACAAGAAATATTTATACACAGCCTGTACACCAAATTTGCTAGTTTTCCTTGAAGGAGGCTCATTTTTCTCCCTTCTAGCCCATACAAAAGGAATGTAACAGGAAGGGTTACATGAGGAGACAGTGGAAAGATGCTCAGGAGAGGGGAACCCAGGGGCACACCAATTAAACCACGATTGCTGTGGATGCACAGGAGGGGAAATCAGAGATTGGAGCCTCCGTAATCACTGTGCACTTAGTCTCCCAATTCTAGCAGCTAATGACAACTTCCAGCCAAAAATCATGGAGCTACCCAGTCATTAAGCAAATGTTACAACCCTAGAGAAGGAAAAAGCAGCGTGTAACCAGAGGCAGCACAGTTACGGGTCAGTAACAGAGGAGTGTCCCCAGGCACGAATCAGAAGAGTTTTTTAATCTCCACCAATATATAAAGCCTGTGCAACTAATGCTCCCAAGCATCAGGATATTACAAGCCTCTGCCTTACATCTCCATAATAAAACAGCCTCAACAGGAGATCCCACAAAAACCAAAGCAGGCTTACAAAGCCATTTACTCATCACCCTCAACACAAGACCCAAGGAGCTCAGTCTGTGTGCAGGTGCCTCTGCCTAGACAAGTCCTGGCAGTCACAAGGAGACATTTTGGTCCTGGGAAGCACCAGAGGGTCATTCTTCCCAAAAAGCTGGCTCTTGTAAACTAATGGCAATGCCATGGCACCCAAACAGCCCAGCTGGCATCACACAGCTTGGCATGGCAGCACTGTCAACCCAAGCAGTTGTCTTGAAGTGTCAACTGCCTGGAAAAAGTTGAGTCTTCCAATCCTGCCAAGCTCCAACCAGAAGTGAAAGATCTTTGATTCAGTGTGTGAGAAAGGTTTTGCAAGGAATGCAGGAGAGACAGAAAAGCCTTTCAGCAATAGAGTTCAATAGGCAAAACTGTCATCAGGGTAACATTTCTAATTATGGAAAGCATCACTGCAAGAAATTACTACAAGGATGAAGCCTTTAGCTCTCACACTATACACCTGCCCAGATTTCACTTCCCAAGGCCAAATGCCCAGGCTGGGCATACTCTGTGAAGCCACCTCTCATGTCAGCAAGATGCTCTAGAAGCTCTGTGAACAGCCATAAATCTCCCAGGCATCAGGACCCGAGTAACCTCAAGCTCTACAAAGTCCTCTGCTGTTCCTTCTGAAGGTGCTACCATTCACTCATTTGGCAACACTTTCTGCACTGGCCTCTACAGCAGGAATTGAAGCACTTGTGCAGTTTGACAAAACAAGGTCTGGATCACCTTGGGGAAGTTACCCCAAATGACACGCAGTTCAGAGAAAAGTAGAGGGGTTTGAAGAGCACTTGAAAACACAGCTGCTTTTTAGTAATCAGCTGGCTGTCTCCATCTCCAAGCCACTTCTAGTTAACAGCCCTGTGAGTAATATGAAGATGGACTGCACAAGCCAGGAGAGGATTGTTAATATAGCTGCAGACAGCAGCAAACAAAGCAGCAAGGCAGAGGCCAAGGCAACAAAATACTGACTGAGTCACTGGGAACTTTCTAAAAAAGAGGTTGGGGACATGACTTTTCCAAGTTTCAATCGCACAGACGTAGTCCTAAGCCTGCCCATTTATTAAAGGAGTGCAAAAAACCTCAAAAGGCTGCACAGGTATTTTTGAGATAAATGCCAAGCAATGAAGCAGAACCATGCTGGACTACTGGATGTTACTCAGCCCTCATAGGGATTGCTTAAGCTATCCCTGCTAGCTTTGGTACCTTCCCCTCCTTCGCCCACCCATCCAGAGACTCACAAAACAAGCTATCATCAATGCCATCTACCACTGCACCTCCTGCCTACTCAAGCAATACAAGCTGCTCTACTTGGAAGAGTAATAATGAACTCCCCAAGGGCTTTGTTTTCATTTTGAAGAAGCAGCTTGTCCTCCCTCACCCCCAAACACCCAGCTCTGTAACTTAAAAGAAGATGTTAGTCAAGAAACAATATTACTACGCAGCGTAAGAAAAACTGTTCTCAGGGCTAAGTTATTAACAGAAGAAGAAATTCTCACCTGGACAGCTGAGAAGCCTGTTTACAAATCTATTTAAACCACTCCTCTGCAGCACCTCACCAGGAGATGCTCTTCCAGGCCCTACTGAGAGCCACATCTATGCTGTGTCCATTCCCTCTTCCTAAACCATAAATCCACTCTCTCAGGTCTCCAACATTCTCCTCCCCAGCTTCTCACTGCAATAAAGTTCCAGCCACCATGTGAGTGTCTCTTTCCTTTCCAGAATGTTAAGATCTGCCAACAGTTGGCAGCAGCAAAATTAAATAAGAACTAATCACCACATTGGGCTTTTCAGTCAATAAAACTGTATTACTTCTTCAACTATTACCTGTTTAATTTAGGATGTAAGTGTGGATTTGTAGCCCCCAGCCAGCTAAGGGAAGAAATATACAAAATCCCCTATGCACATACACAGTTCATTCCCACTCGGTTCTGCAGAGGCCAAGCCACTGAAGCTACAATAAACTGAGTATTCCAGATTTCCTGCTCACAGACTCAAACTTGCACACACAAAATTAGAGTTCTTCTGACCTAGTTTCTCCTTTCTAGCATGTCAAAAGAAAAAGCAGCCATTCTGTACCATCTCCACAAATATGATATGTGGGAGCTCCAAGCCTGTAATGAACACACATTCTGACCTGGAAAAAAATGGGTTTTTTCCAAACAAAATGATGCAGTTGTAGCACTGCAAATGGTGGGTGCCACAGACCAAGATGCACTAGTGATACCAGGAGAGGACAACAATGACATATCTAACCTTCCTCCAGCGTTGCATGTCAGAGCAGTCCAGGCCAAGGAAAAGCCACCCACAAGCTACACATCTACATTAATCAAAACAAGAAGGCTCCAAGCCTCCTTCCCACTCCTTTGAAAGCATGGCTACAACATGGTGGCTCCATCTCTCCTGATGTCATTCAAGCAAAGGGCAGTGAGTTTTGACTTGAGGCTAATGAAAATGAACACGTGGCCTCCCTGAGTCTCAGCACGGTAAGAAAATGCTGAGATATTCAAAACCTTCAAGACAACACAATTGTACTTATTCTTGTTATTTCTAAATGGGAAACCATTTAAACTTGATTTCCCTCCAAAGCAACCATTCCTCTCACCCTTTCAAAGCTCTGTAGCACATTCCACAGATCACCAGGACAGACTCCATGAACTGTTTGCAGAGCTATGACAAGCCCACCTTCCAGGTCACAGCAGAGCTGTTCATCTAGAAGAGCCAGAAGCCAATCAGACCACAAGCATCAGCAAAAGCACGACTGCTAAGTGAACCCCAAGGTTTTCAATGCCTTGCTAGATGAATGCAGCCTCAGCGCCTTCAACCCCTTCAACATATGCCTAACTCAAGCACACAACTTCAACAGGGCAATATATAAAATTGCCTTGGCTGAGCTCAGTGTGTCTAAAGAGCTCCAGTGCCAACTATAAATCACATCTATAGCCCTCAGAAGATCTAAAGTCACTACCAGTATTGTACCACATTTCTTCAGATGCAGACATCAATTAGAGCATAGCAGCTGGATGCTCGCCTCGCTGGAAGTCATTTGTGTCGTTTCAGACCAGTAAGATATTATTCCTAAATGTTTAGAACTCATCCCTCTGAGAAACAGAGTTTCAACCTTGGCCAGCAAATGTTTGCATCAAGCTGAAATCGTTACCTACCACTAAATGCTGTCAAAGGTTTATGGGGTCTTGGAGGAGCTGGTTTAATTACTTACCAAGGCAGCTGTTTTGGGAACTACAGCCTCTTAATATCCCACTCCTGGAGAAGCACTGTGTAAAGCACGGCTGCTGCCAAGCTCATGCCAAGAGAAGGGAGCACCCTCTCACAGGCAGGCAAACATTCAGCCTCCAACAGCAGGTCACACTTGTGGCTTTGTCTGTGTGTCTGCAGAGGTGACAGAAGCCAATCTCCACCTGCCTGAGGCACTGCTGGGCACTCCAGATTCTGCAGCCCTCACAGGAGGCTGCTGGGGTCACGATCTGGGATCACCTTTGTCAAGAAAGGACAGCCTTGCTTCCTTCCTTGCAGTGAGAGTTGTGGCCAGATGGATGGCTTGAAACAGGAGAATGTCTCAGTGCCAGATGCATTTTGCAGCAAGAAAAGAAAAGCAACCTTAAAACCTTTTGCTTTTTTAAACTAGGATGGTTTTGTACCTCTTACGTCTATTTTCAGTTATGGTTGTGGGCTGAGCTGACCAGAAAACTTGTCAGGGGTGAAAGGGTTGCAGCATCAACAACCCACAGACTACGGCTTTCAACAGCAGAGATCTGTGCAACAACCAACACGCAGCCAGGCATGTAGGCATGCGTTCCAGAAATCCCCAAATCCCAGATTAAAGCAGGTGCCATCACTTTTCAATATTTTCTTGTCCCTATACACACATCTGGAGAACCACCACCTCCCTGCTGCATTCACTCGAGAGTTTCTCACACCAGCCCAGTTTTCACACATCATCTGGAGATGGAGTTATCTGCTGGTTTTGTGCTTTCCAGAGTTTACCCACAGCCTGTCACTTGTCATCAGCTCCTCACACTCAGCTCTACAAGGGCTGGTTAGCAAGAAAGGCAGATAACTCTCCTGTGGCAGTAGTTTCATGAAAGGACAATATGGGGAACAAATCACTTAGAATTATTGAGCAGAACTCTGCAGGATAGACTGTAGAAAAAATCCAAACCCCACAACTATACCAACAAGCTGCCAAAACCTTGTACTATAAACTCATTTTTACATTGAATTGTCTTGACAAATCAGCAAAATTATTTAAAAGAATATCTAATATATGTTAATTTGCATGTTTCAATTTAGAAATACAAGTCTCACCCAAGAGCTAACAAGTTGTGGGGAAGAGGAAAGGAAGGCTTCTCACCTTTTTTCCTGCATTTCACAGGCTGTCTCCAGTAATGACAGACTCAGCAGGAAGTCTAAAAGGTTGGTTATGACAGACACTCAAACTGGGTGGAAAACAAGGTCCCACAGCAAAAAGCAAGCTCCTGCCTGATCCATGCCAAAAAAACAGCCTAAAATCAGGGTTGATCCACAGCTGTTGAAGTGATTTTCAAGAATTTTTTTTGCCAGGGTGTGAAGTATTTCCCATAACAAGCCTTCTGTATTTCTTGGTGGCTTCCTACACTGTGAAACACTCTCAGAAATTCAGGGAGATGCTTTATATTTCAAACCCCAATGCCCTGAATTACTAAACTTGGCAGGGCACACATTATTTAATTTAGTTCATTTGATACTGCATTACAACAGCACATTCAATGAGACAAAGTGGAGGGACCTTTCTCCCAGACACCCCAGGAAGATGTGCAGGTTTTGCTTTGCAAATCATCTCAATGTCCTGTAGATCCAACCACCACATTTTGCTTTACAGGATCAATTGTGCTCCCTGCCAAATTAGAGCCCTGTGGCACCTCCCTGCCTTGGGAGCTCTATGTTAACTCTGGTCCCTGGAACCAGCTGTGACATTATCTGGCTTTTTGCAGAGCTCCACAATTTTTTATTAGTTCACACAAGCGGGCTGGAAGTGTTAATATAAACACACTCACAGCAGCTAGGCAAGCCCTGTAAGAACACAGGGACCAGCCTGCTGAAGACCAGTACAAGATGGGAAAACAGAGCAAGTGGGGTAGACTGTAATAATTTGAATTTCAACTGAAAAATCAGACCAAACCCTCCTGGAGGCACAAGGTGCCAGCATCCACCAGCCACTTATCTCAGCCCTGCCTACAGCCCTTCCCCATAGTCAGGAATGGGGTCAGCTCTTCAGGCCCACCTCCCCCAACCCAAGAGAGACACTGCACATCCCCACGAGGATTTGGCCAACGGTCATAAAATGTGAGATTAATCATGAGTGTTTAAGTATCTGAAAAGATGATGAGAAACATTAGTAACTGCTTCTAAATTAATTGCCATTATTATTATTTGATTTGCTAAAGTCTCTGGGGCTAGATTTTATTTTAGAAAACTATGAACATATCAGATTAATCAACTTAAAATAAATGGTCGTGATTTATTTATTTCTGCTGTATCTACTCCTCCTTAAGCCTGGCAACTCACTACATTCTTTCCATCCTGTGAAAGAAAAAGAACAGGGGCTTTGCTTTATTATTATTTTAAAGGAACCTCTATGAATCTTAGCAGTTCTGTGAGTTTAAATCATGGCAAAACTATGTTGTGAAGGAGGACAAGTGCAAGGCTGGAGCTGGTTTCCACACTCTGCAGGCACCAGCTTTGCACTGGGAGCCCATCAGCAGAGTCACACCACACAGTCCAAGCAAATCAGATCTATTCCCCAATAATTTAGGCGTCCAAAGATGAAAGACACCCTACTAGATTTCAACAAGGGCTACCCCAGTGTGAGGCACACTTCTTGCAGAAAAGTCCTGCTAGCAAGGAAGAAGTTTAATCTCCTCTAGCCAGATTTCGCTGTTTCTGAATCCTCTGGAAGTTGGGTCAGCATCCTTTTCCCCTCCTAATCCCCTGCCTTTAGCTTTAGCAATGCAGCAGTGCCTCTGCCAGCAAACTAAAAAGAAAAGCCCTCACATATATTATGCTGAAGAATATTAATCTTGTGTTCCACAGAATATTAAGTGGATTACATCTACAGCCTCCAAGGAGAAAAACGTTGATTTCCATGTATCTTGTGCTATTATTCACCCCTATTACTTTTTCCTACCAGCCTAATGTTAGTCATGACAATTTCCCATTAATTAGTGCAGAGCTCAACTGGCTCGACAGGGCAAGCAATGACAGCAAAGCCAGCTTTGGGTTTTCTTGGATGACTTCCTGTTAGGATCACCCTTGAACACCAACATCTCTTTGTAAAGGTAACAGAATAGAAAAGAAAATTGCTGGCAGCATTTGAGATGTGTCCTTACATGAGGCACAGCAAACATGGAGGGATGGATGTTTCTGGGCTCTAGGGAATTGTGGTGGGGGAAGAGCTCAACAACAGCTTGAGGTGCCTGTTCTTATAGCCAGAAAGGAGCCCAGGCTGAAGGGCAACATCACCAGGCTTGGGTGCTCCCCACCCATGGGGAGCACCCATCCCAAACACCCTTCTCAGCATGGCAAGTCCAGCTCTCTGCTCCCTCTAGAACCATTCAAACCACTGCAAAGTGCCACCAGCTGACTTTGTAGAGTTTTACACTTTCTTTGCAGAGGTGTTAATGACTCTAAAAAAGCACGAGACTGGGATTAGCAGCTTTAATACCATTTAAATGCTTACGATTAGGAGAAACAAGAGAGCCTGCAAGGGCCAGACTCTCAGAGGGAGAGGAGTGTAAATTACTCAGTGAGGAGTAAGCAAGATCAAAGCCACTCCAAAAAGATGCAACCCACTAACAGTGACATCAGCCCGAGCTTTACTGAATATTTCACAAGCAGGCTGACGACTTTAAAAGCCAAACGGGATATTCTGATGATGCTGCACAAAGTAAGGAAGGAAAGGAAATCTCAGGACATATGTTTTGTTCTAGACATAATAATGACCAAGAACTCAGCTTTGGCTTGATGCATGGACACATTCACACTTTCTATTGACATCTTGTTGGTCTGTGCAGGGAAGAGAAACAACTTCTCAGCTGCAAAGCTGCAATTCCCAGGCTCTATCCTCTTTTTTATAGTTCCTGGAGTAATTTCAATTCTACACAATAAACAGCAGAACAGATAAGAAAAGCCTTATCAGATGAAGTATCTTACAGCTTCCCACATGGGCAAGACAGAGAGCTAATGGCTACAGAAACAGATAAGGATGCTCATAACCAGAAATCAAATCCACGTGTTTCAACAACAACAAACAGCCACAGAAAGCAAAATAAACAGTACAACAAATTCTGCCAGGCCACCCTAAATCCTCAGAAAGCATCACTTCATCCCTCCTTGCAGACCCACTGGTCCATCACCATCTCTCCTGGTCAGAAGGGAGGGGAGATGCCGAAGTTTTATTGTAATCCCAATGCAGCATGTGCTCAGCTGAGTTCTGGTCCACCTTGCAGCCCCAGGCTACAGTAAGGAAGACAAACTACTACAACACCAAGATGCTTTTGCAATCCTTTCGTTCTCAGTGTTGAAAAGGAATATTCATTATGCAGGGAAATCAACTCAACTATGCTTTCCCAGACAGCAAGTAATGTAAAGCCAGGATGGACTTTTTGTTCAGGGTAACACCAAGTACTATGCAACTACAATCCCTTTAGCATCCATCCCAAGGTCCAAACCATCATCCAGTGCCCTGTCTCATCCCTGCCAGAGACCCAGATTGTTCACAAATATCCAAACACACGGTAAGCTGTTGGCAGTACAGTTGCACCCTGGGTTCCCCACATCACTTAGTCTAAACCAGAGATACAGAATGTGATCCTCATCACTGAGCCACTCCAACAGCTCTAACCTGTTGGGTATTATCTCTTCATCTGATTCACCTTCTGAAAATTGACGCCTGCAAGTTATTTCCCTTCCCTCATGTCCCAAACATCACTCTGCGTTGGCAAGTATACAAGAAAAGCATTTATCCAAAGGAATTTGCTCATCAAGACTTGCAGACACTAAAACCACAGGTTATCTAATCTTAGGAGAGCATAGTTTAATGGCTACAACACAGGATGAGAGGCCAAAGGGTCTGACTTCTACTCTGAGCTCTGCCGGGGCAGCATGGCTTATAAGTGAATCTAAAAAAAGATGTTTGACCACTTGTTACCTTGATCTCCCCTGCTGTGAGACTCTCCTAAGCATTCCTTTCCTCACAGGGGATCTTATCTATAAAGTCCTCATTAGCATGTGAAAAGAGTTATGGATCTCCGGATGTGTACACAAGGAAAAGTCTCAAGGAGTGGAGAAGCAGCATTGGCCAGGGAGCCTGGAGACACATCCTCTTCAGTGTGCTCAGCACACTCCACATCTGTGATTAGAGAAACATTTGAACCCTTTCCCCATACAGGGAAGGGAAAAAAACAGTAATTTCCTTTTTTCTTGAGAAAGCTCGGAGGAAAGATTAAATTCTGCATCTCTGAAGTCAAGGAAATCATTCAAGATTCTCCCAACAATATCAAGAGACCCCACCACCTCTGGAGAGTCACCTGCAAAACCACCTCACAGGCAACCCCCACAGAACAGGATAACCCTCCCTGTCCCACCCTTTCTCTGGATGCCGCTGAGTGGCAGAACTGGATTGAGCAGGAGGAAAAAATCCTGACCTGGCACAGGTGAAACCAGAGCTGCGCTGGCAGGGTCTCACAGCATGGCTCCTGCTGGGGGCCAGAAAGGGCTTCTTCTGGTGTTAAACTCTCACTTGGAAAACAACTGAGTATCAACAAGCAAGCTATAGTATTACAGCTCTTTTGGGAAGGAAATTGAGTTATCCCCTTGGACCTGCTCGTGTCTTTCCCAGCTGCCTTAGTTAACCTTGAAGGCAGATCACACCAACCACACCAGTGCCAGAAACAGCCAAGCACCAGCTGGACCTGCTTCAGAGAGCAAGACCTCTGCCCCTAAGATTGGTCCACAAACCTCCTGCTTTCTCCCAAGAGGCAAAACACAGTGCACTGAAGGACAGAAGGTATGTCCACTCTGGTCGAGCCATAAGGAACTGAAACGTCTCAGAGGAGCAGCTGGCTAAAGAACTTGAAGAAAAACAAAAAAGGCTCAGCTCTTTTTAAGAGGAAAATGTCTCATTGTTCCATAATTAATGGAAAGCAGAAGAGGTTTTATGGACTCATTGAGAAACGAGGGTGAGCATTAGAAAGCACTTTTCAGTATTTCATGATCACAAGGTGAGCTGCTTGCATAATACTGACAAAGAACATGAATGCTGATATCACAAGGCAGTTATGAAACTTGGGCTTTAAATACTGAATAACAATAACTCAGTAATTAACTTTCATAAGTAATTTTTTTCTTTTTTTTTTTTTTTTTTTTCTTAACTGCAAAGTAGATGCTTCAACCTTCAACTGAGGTATGACTGTCCTCTCAGGCAAGGTTTACACACTATGAATGTCCTCTGCTCCCACCACTTCACAGCACCAGGGACCCATCCCAGCCCAGAGCCTCACTGTCAGTCACATCCTTTCTTCAGGCCTCCCACTCCTTTCAGGAGAGGCTTTAAGATCGCAGCAAGGGACATGCTGTGAACCTGTGAGGAGCAGGAGGATGAGGGAATAAACCTGAGTGACTGCATTCTGCCAGATAACTGCTAAACCCCCAGCGAGCTCTTCAGTCCTCCTCATGATGTTTTTTGACATTCTTGGGAATTACTCCAGTGTGACCAGGACACACAGTCTCCCGAACAAGACACACAATGTAGAGCAGCAAAATGTCATGAAAATCAAGGGCAAATGAACACAGAAGACAGCCCCTCCCCCTAGCACCACTTCTATTTTTAGGCTGCCATATTAGCTTGGAGCAGTTTTACTCGTTTCTGATAATGAGCAGAGTTTCTGCATCTTCTCTCATCTGTGCAGGCACTTTGCTTTACACCAGCAGCACAGAAGAGGTCACGTCAACAGGAGAAAACAAACCCATGATTAACTGTGAAAGAGCCTTGAGAAACCAACCTCAGCTTTGAACTTCTGCCCTTTCTCACTAGACAACCACACTGCTCCGTTTTTGGGGGGTATGGTCTGCTCACCTGCAAGGGGTGCCTCCAGTTCAATCACACGATAAACCTTTGTGTATTCAAGAGGCAGATGAGAGCTCCTGTGAGCTCCCACAGCAGCAGGAGCTTTATGCTAAAGCAAGAACTTGATAAAGAATCCTGTCATCATTATCAAACGAGCAAGATTCAAGATCTGGGTCCCACTGTGCTGGCAGCTTCTCTTCAGGAAGTAACATTCCTCCACCCCTCAGAGAAAACTATTCCTAAGGTACTACACACAATTTTCTGCAATGCAACCAACTTGTACATTCAGCGTCCTTTGGTTGCCTTAGACTACCCTAGAACTTCCAAGGTAAAGTTCTCTTCCTTCAGGTCCTTTCCTTCTCATCCCCCCATGCCTCTAACCTTTCTCCTCAGCCCTTCATCACCACCCTCCTGTCTCCTGTCACCCACACTGGTGCTGTTTAAGGCGGCAAGATCCTGCATGGACACCAGTCCTGTCTGGACTGCCAACAGGCAAAGTCCAGAGGGCGAGATACACCTTGGAACAGGTGGCAGAAGAGGGATGGTAGAGGTAAGACAGCTTCTCACCTAGAAAAATGAAAGCATGGCACAAGCAGCTCAGGGATGTTGTATCACTCAGGGAAGAAGGCACGCAAAGCCTCTGGTTTTTCTTCTGAATTTTCAGTAATCTACTTGCAGTCTTCTATTTGCCCTTTGGATTATGATCTTTCAGGAAGACCTTTTTCCATGCTTCTCTACAATTATGAGATCTAGGGAAAAATACTCCCCTTTCAAGTTAACTTCTGGTGTCAGCACTTCACAGAATTTCCTGACTACAGACAAAATCACGAGGCTTTTGTCAATTGAGAAACCCCTTTCTGACCATAGGAGCTGGTCACTTCTTGGCAAGTTCCTGTCCCCGGTCATAAGCACCTTCACACCAGACTCTCACTTTCTTCTGTGGATTGTGAAATCTCATTTATTGAGGAAAAACTCTAGTTCAGTAAGAGGAAGCATTTAATACAGCTAGTAGATGATTAACAAGTGAGTGCTCAAGTCAATTGCTGCAGGAGCACCTAAGAGAGTTCCTAAGGCCATAAAAAACTTCTCACACGTCAGAGGGGAGGAGTTCATGAGGAAGCTGTGCCTGGCCAAGCCCTCACCTCATGGGACCACAGGCTGCAGCTCTTCACCTTTCTCCCCCAGGCTCCTGGCTGCAGGTCTCCAGCCCAGGGCTCCACATCAGTGGAGCAACATCACCCCAGCAACCTTCCCACTGAGTATTTTATTCCTACCTTCACATTCCCCCATCAGCCAGGATACCTCCAAGACCTCCCTCCCCATGCTCTGTAGAGGTTTCATGAATGCACAGCTGAGCACCCATTCACCCACCTTCCTCCCTCCCACCCTCTGTCCCACAGCAAGCACTTGACCTCTGGCCAGCTGAGCCATCTGGCAGGAAGGAAAGTTATCAGGGTCCCCACCCTCGGGCAACAGCATGTACAGCAGGCAGCACTGGGGAGGAGAGCTACACAGTGTTTTGTGGCTCTTTTAAACCAAGGCCAAAGAAGCAGCAGCATTTCTGCTCAGGACCTTTGCCTTTTCATGCCAGAGTCACCCAGAACCAAATAAAGGTGCTTCAGTGCTCTTAAGTATCAGTTACTTCTAGGCAATAATATCCTGAACACCCTTCCCCATCCTGGTTTTTACAGAGCACAGTGAAGAAGTTACAGGGATTTGGTGCTTACTTCTTAACAGGCCATCATTAACAAGTGACTCATATTATATTGCAGTGTGAGTCATCTTGGCAGAGGTCACAAGCGTAAGTGACAACTAGTCTTCAATTATTTCCTTCAAGCTGAATTAAAGGTGTATTGTTATGCTAATTTTACATCTGCTACATCCTATCTTTCCTTCCACTGTCTCCAGAGCAACCTGGGATTTCAGCTCATGGTCCAAACTACCTCTGAAAGAGCTCTTTCACCAGGGTGTAATTATAGGTTGTCAAAAAACAGAGATGCCAATGGAAAGTCTTCTGGATGGGCTTTCAGTTATGGCAACTAATAGGTAAAGCAGCTCTCCCATCCATCCATCCATCCATCCATCCATCCATCCATCCATCCATCCATCCTCGCACTGCTGCTCCACAAGGACAACGAGCTGCTGTCCCTGCCATCTTCCTGCTCTGTTCATGCTTTACTGTAGTAAATGCTCAGGGACCTAAGGCTTGCCCAGAGCTCAAACACAACCACCTTCAGGCTGCCACATCACACATCTGGCTCCAAGAGCACAGGCAAAGCTCAACAAGAAAAATCACCTGAAACTATGCCAAGAATCATATGAATATTGAAAAAATTACTACATGGCTAGTGTAAAAAGGGGTATTTTCAGCCATTTTTCGTTTTCTAGCCAGGCATCTCCATGTTTCAGCCTCTCCTCTTCAGAATGTGTCCATCACAGGTCCTCAACCAGGGGACCAGGTGCACACAGCACCCCTGCCAGGGCAGGGCACAGTCACTGAAGGACACTTGGCTCAGAGAATAGTTTTGCCCATTAGAAAACACAGCCATTACGAGCCTGGTCACCAGTGGAGCATTCTGTTTACATTTACAGCAGTCAAACACAGTCAAACACAGTCACACTGGCTGTGAGGATCACTTTGGAGAGCATTTGTAAACTGCTCTCACTACTGGAATCCCATTTAGCTATTATAGCCTCTTCAGCCATACTAACACACCAATCCCCACAGAATAGCAATGGGAACAGCAGAGTCATCACACTATTTACTGAAGCTAATCAATACATAAAGGCTGAAGATTTATTGCACTGAAGACAGCCTGTCTGCACGGCCAGAAAATGCATTTAAAGTCCTTTTCATTTTGTTTCTTGGCCTCTGGTTCTTCTCCAAAAACATTTGCCTTGTACACCTATCTTTCTTTCCTCCCCAAATGGTGGCACCTGCAGACACACGAGAGAAGCCTCTTCCCCAAACACCTACCATGAGTATTCAGTGGAGCATGAAACACAAACCCCACAAGTTTAAGGGCACTACACCTTCCTTTCCAGCCACGTTTCATGGCTGTTTTGGCATCTCCCATCGGAGTGAGCAGGCTGGAAAATTCTGGCCTGTTTTGAAGAAGGTCTATGTGCCAGGTACAGGGACACAAACTGTGCCACTTATAGCCACACTCTGCTGTCCTGTTCCACTCAAGAGGGAACAGTTAGAGTCACGCTTATTTTTATTTACATTTGTATACACTGTTTTAATACACATAAATAAAATACCTTTGTAAGTGCCTTTCAAAGCCCACAGTGTATCTGACCTGCTGTGTTTGGGGGGTGACCACCCACAGTGCTGAGACACCACCAGAGTTTCACAACTGTGGAGGTGCACTGAGCTGCACCATCAGAGCTTGTTCTCTGGTTTCATCTTGGCTCATGTCTTGGGGACCAGTAGGCAACAGCCTGAGGCTTAGTGCTCCTGAAGTATGGATGTTAATTCAAACAATCAACATCTGGCAAGGAGACACATTTGTTTTGGTCACTGTATCAGCTAAATGGCCCCAGTGTAATAGAAGTATAGAATGGTTTGGATTGGAAGGGACCTTTCAGGTCATCCCCCACCATGGGCAGAGATGCCACCCACTGGATCAGGTTGTTCCAAGCCCCATCCAACATGGCCTTGAACACTTCCATGCAAGGATCATTTACCATTTCTCTGGGCAACCTGTTCCAGTGCCTCACTGCTCTCTAAATACTGCTAAGGAAGTCTGCAGTGAGGTAGGGAGGAGATCTGCGTCTTCACTTTTGCCAGTTTATCTCAAAATCACACTAAGCTTTTATGCTTTTGTATGAAAGAAAGAGGAAGAGACAAACATATTCTGATGTACAGGGAGATTTCTATTGTTGCCTGGACATCAAACAGCACCCAATTAGTCCTGCAAGGATCTGACCCAAAAATTATGAAAATAAATGCCTCTGAAGCTTTGATCTCTTGTATTTCTATAGCATGCTACAGCAGTTATTAGACACATTTTATTAGGCTCAAGCTGTGCGATCTTTCCCTCAGCAAAGGCTCCACCACCTCCAATGCATCCTAAAGTCACCATCCAGCAGATTAAGGGCATGATCCCAAACAGCCACTTCTGTCATGCACTAAGCACATGACTCAGCTGGCAGTATGCTTTTTCCTGCTGAGTTTCAAAATTAGGAGAAAAGAGAATTTTTAAAAGGAAGGGGAGAGGAGACTGTCAGCCACATTAATTTTTTACTTTTCTTGTTAGCTTATAAAGGAATATGCATGTGAGGCAATACCTCTGGCTTTTAAAGAGCACTGCTTTTAGAACAATTTACTGTTCTGAAAGCAACACTTTCTGCACCCTGAAATGCCACTGCTGGAGGGAACAAGCAAAACCTGTAACAAAAGGTTTTGTGCACTCTGAAGCTGAAAACCACACGTGCACTCACGCAAGCAGAAACACCCACCCTTGCTGCAGCAGGAGTGCTCAGAACCGAGAGGATGTTGAACTTGCATTGCTCAGGCTTTGCTCAGAGGAGCAGCTCACTGCTCACAGCTGCACAAACCAGGCACGGATTGTGCCTGCCAGAAGGTAGAGCTGTTTTCACCTGAGTGCATCCATAGGAAGGATGGGACCGTGTCACCCGCCCAGGTGACACCTCACTGACTGGCAGTGGACGGTGCCTGCATGAATATCTGCCACCATCAATATCTGGCTCCTGTGGCAGAGCAGAGCTGGTTACACACAGCACAGCAAAGGGAACACCTTCTGGTGAGGGTAACTCAGCTTCTGATGTGGGGCAGGTCATGTTGCTGGCTCCACTCAGATGGAAACGGGAGCTGGGATCCAACCTGGCCATTCCAGCGCTGCCCGCCTGATTGCCATCATTCATTACCAACACACAACCTTGAACTTCTGGCAAGCACTGCACCAAATTAACATGGAAAAGTGACATTCTGGATGAAAGGAAGGGTTTTCTGGCCATTACAAAATAAAAATCAGGCATGCAGAGAGATAGAATTGAGTGCCAACTAAACTTCTTATGAGTGTTTTCCAACCTTGGTGGCTTTTCTCCTTTCACTAATGAGCCATTGCAGGAGCTCCCCAGGGCTGGGAGCTGATGTGCTGGGCATCCTCATCCCACAGCAGGAAGGGGATACTCAGCCCCTCACAGGGCTCATCTAGACACAACCATGAAGGAGGAATGCAGTGAGAGGGGGAGTATCCATTTTCCAAGGACCATGGTCCTTAGCCAGCACTCCTTTAGAAATCATAAACTATTTACACAGAAAACATTAAATCTCACTTATGTAAATTGTTTTCCTGAGCCCAGAGGAGACTGACCATCAGTTTCAATGTGCAGCCACAGTTGAAAGTGACAAAACAGGACAGGAGACGGGGGCTGGGGAGAAGAAATTAAAGCTACTGGCTAAGTGGGAAACACGTCTCACCCACTTAGGCTTGTGGGTTTTAATCTGCACACTGTTTTAATGGCTGTGTGAAAGGTAACAAAAAAGGCACCTGAGCATCAGGAAATGGAAACCTCATGTGATGGAGGCTCTACACCTGCAGAGCAGTCATGGCCAAAAAGGCCACCAGCAGGGAGAAGGGATCAGCCAAAGTCCTGGGAGAGTGAATGCGGGTTTCATTCCACAAGGCTCCCACTTCTGTAACTGGCAGCAAGAGAAAACAACATTTGTGCTCCCCTGGCAGCCCAGGGCAAGCAGTTGCCTTCAGGCGGCAGGTCCTAAACCCTCAACACCATCTTCCACACCCCAAGGCACAAGAGCTTTTGCCAATTCTGTTTTTCCACACCGTGCACCCTTCTGCCTGCTGGTAGTTTTTTACCTAGGACAATCCAGCAGGATTCTACCCCTTTATATATGAGGCATGAAGAAATGAGACAGGGATCAATACCCCGTCCTTGGTCTACAGGTCAGAGTCACAGAACTCCCACTGATGTCTATAATTACCCTTGCAAAGGGTAAGGGTGCATTAAGAAGAGTCAGGCAAGGGTTTGCAGGGAGCAGCTCAGAGCCCGAGCCCAGGAGGTGATCGCAGCTTTCGCTTGACCTGGCGTCACATGAATGATGATTTCCAAGGACACCTCTTCCATAGCTGGGTGATTTATCCATGGAGATTTACATACAGATCAAATGGAAACTGTTGCCTCCCATACAGACTGTACCACTACATCTACAAGCCTTGCAGATAAAAACTACCTTCAGGTAGCAAGGTTAAAAACCTCCTCTAACTCCTCCTTGTCACATGGATTAAAAACAGACACTTGATTTTAAATATGCACACCAATCAAATGCTCTTTGTTGCTTCAAAGCTCGATTCAACAAAGCGCTTGTGCTCAAACTTCAGCCTGTTCAAGCATATGCTTTGCCATAAATTCACTCCAAATTATTAATTTTTATGGCTGCCCAGCAAAGGAACACTAGTGAGAACAGAGAACTCTTCAAAAACAACATATAGTGCTGTGTTGTGAAAGAACTGCAAAGATGAGGAAGAGTAACCAGTGCTGAAGAGTAACTGCAGGAAGAGCAGCAGCTGGGCTGCACATCTCCAAAAGGCAGAGAAAAGAACACAGTCAACCCCAGAGAATGATTTGACAGAAGACAGATCCTTTTCCATTGTAACTTTTTATGAGCACATACAAGAATATACATAGGTGCATAAAGGATACGTTTGCACCAATGGCTCAAGGAATGGAGTTGGACATTGACATCCCTTTGGGATGATTTAAATTAAAGTTTTAGATTAGATGTTAGGAATAAATTAATTCTCTCAGAGAGAAGCAATACACTGCAACATAAAACCCAGAGAAGCTGTGGATGCCTCATCCCTGGAATTGTTCAAGGCCTGGTTGGACAGGGCTCAGAGCAACCTGGTCTAAGGGAAGGTGTTCCTGCCCATGGCAGGGGTTTTGGAACTAGATAAGCTTTGAGGTCCCTTCAAAACCAAACAATTCTATGATTCTGTGATTCAGAGACCAGTATTCTGCTGCAAAGTTTTATGGTTTAGAATTCAAAAAGCTCCAAAATAGACAAAGTACATGGATGCTGTCATGGTTTGTAACTTACACATGCACTGAAAGACTCTGGAAGAGCACAGATTAAGCCCCTGATGGAATACTCTTGAGAGTGTCTTTCCTCAGGAACTGTGAATATATGTATTTATTTGTTGAACATCTGCCCCAATTTTTGCATGGCAGCATTATCATGTAAAATACAGCAAAATAAGCTTCTCATATCTTTTTTTTTAATCTCTAGAAGTCATCTCCAGTCAAGTTTGTTCCTCTTTCTATTTAGGCAGGTAACCTTTACAAAAGCTGCCCAAATTCCATTGATTTACAGAGTTTTTTTTTAAAAGGTGCTGGAAGAAGAGACCTAAAATAATGCTGCCAGAGTGGTGGCTTGCAGTGCTTATCCCCCATTAGAGCTTCTCCTAAATCTTTAATGATGCTGAAATATGCCATAAACTGACAAAGTTCTAGAAACAGGACAATGCCAGCATGTTTGAGTTTTGTGGGTTTTTAACATGTCAGCTTTTATCTTCATTGACAGTGATCAACTAATGCAAACAAAGGGCCACTGAAACTTCACTTCTATACAAAGCAAGCTAAAGGAAGAGTAGTGACATTTTTGGGTTTCATCCAATTCTTCCCAGCAACAGCTAATACTCACCAGCTCCTTAAATTCTGTGCTGTCTCCTCTCCAAGCCTGAGCATTAAAGGACAGGCTTTTCCAAAACAACAAACGATTTTAGGATACAGTTTCCAGAGAGTGCACGGTCAGCACTTCACTAAAGTAAATAACAAAAGCTTGGGGTTTGCTAATGAGTTCAAAACAAAAGCAACGTCCAGGTACATGAAGAAAACAATTGCTTCTTTCCCTAAAAGGCTCTTTTTAAACTGCCTGCCTTGCAGGAAACCCTCAGCCAAGCTGTACATCCCAGGTGAGACTGGTGCCCTATGCCCAGGGCGAGCTCCTGCCCAGGAGACAAGGAGTAGCTGTGAGCAGAAGGGGATTGCTGGCCCCAAGCCAGACCCAACCCAGGGGTTATCAGCTCCCTGGGAAAGGTTTTCCTCCCTGGGATCTTTTATAACCTCCCACACACCTTGCAAAGCAACTCAGATGAATCCAGCTGTGGCAGCTACTGCAGAATAGCCTGCTGCCACTGCTGGTACATCAGCCAGAGGCCCAGCCCTGCAGATGGATGCAGCAGAGGAAAAGCTATTGACCTGAATATTTGAGAAGGATCAAGGCCACTGCCTTTAGCAAGAAATGACAGGCTCTTGCATTCACTGAGACAAAAAAAGCAGGGGAAAAAAACCACCAAACCGAGCCCCATCTTTCTGTTCTCTCCTGTTGGGATCAGCTGTGCATTTACCACCAGAGACCATAGCCCACTGCATCCCTCCTCACTCTCATTCTCATTTTATTGCATAAATGTGCTCCTCCAACATGCCTGTCAACAGCCTGTGCGAATCCCCGTGTTAATCATTATTCTGCTAATAACACTGGCAGGTCATCCGGCTATTAAACATGCTGAGTGGACTAGCAGAAATATCTCTTTGCCCATACAAAAGAACATTATAATGTAGTTTATCTTATCCCCTTGTCTGTACAATATGCAGCGCTACCTGTTCGATGCCCTCATTGTTTTAAATTACAGTTCTCTGCAACATCAACGATCCTCATTACCAGCACCACCACGGGAAGATCACTGGTTTAAGAATTCTTCCTACCCTGGCGTGCTCAGCCCTGTGCACCCACAGGGGCACTCCTGGGTACCAGGGCAATGAGCACGGTGCCCAGAGGAGGATACAAACATGTCACAGAGAAGGCAGGAGCCAGCCCCAAGTGCACTTACTTCATGCACCAGGCCGTGCATTTTAATTAGAGTTCAGTGCTTTGTTCCTGGCCCAGCCTCCAGCACATCAAGCAGATGCACTGCTGTGGTGGAGCCCAACTGCATGGCCAAAATAAACTCTACAGTGTGGCAAAAACAGGAGCTCCTGCCACCTCCTATGTCACCTTCCAGCCCAGATCTACAAATCCCACCCCATAAGCCTGTGGGCAGTGGCAAACTGAACTGAATGATGGCGTGCAAGGCTCTGCTTGCACTCAGCCTTCAGCAGCACACTGCCATCCTGCCAATCCACCTGCCTTCCCTGGGACAGGAGGAGAGAAGCCAAAGCAAAGGACTGGGCAACCTGGCACTTAAAGGTCCACCTTTGTAACACACATTTGCCTGTGGTTCATAAGCCCCAGCCTCCTGGAACATTTCAGTGACTCAAACTCGGAGATAAGCGTCCTGAGCACTTCCTTTCCCCACTGTTGGGAACAAATCATCCCCTTCGCCAGATTTTTGAGTCACTACCTGCTCCGAGCATTTCAGAGTCACCCCTCACCCCTTTAAACACACAAACAGCACCAGAGCAACATCTCCTCCACCCAGACTCATCTATAAACCCGCAGCAATGTGACACTTCTTTTCTAACATATAAAAATTTTGCAAGGCTTGGGGAATTACTCCTCCCTGCCATGTTTTGTGCTCAGGCAGCAAATTTACTATTGATTTCTGATTCAGACCCCCATGGAATGATTCACGCTCCGTGCCCTATCTGCTGAATTTACGACCTCTAACAATTATGCTAAGTGCTGGAGGAGCTTAGTTTAGAAGAAGATCTATTCCTTGGCAAATTAAGCTCCTATTCTTGTCTCGCTTGCAATCCACCACATCTCTCATCATTTACAGGAAAGCGCCACAGCACTGACAGGGGGCAGAGGTCCGAGTGGCAGCAGCCCCGTGCTGGCAGAGTGGCCACTGCTGGCCAGGGGAGCAGGGTTTTTGCTGTCCCACCCCGCTGTGGGTCGGGGTTTCAGGTCCCCTTGTCTCCGGTTACCCTGAAATGCCAGCACTGCTCTGCTCACCGACCAGGCGCTGCCGCTGGCTCTCAGGGGGAGGGAGGGAATATACATTTCCTCCTAAAGCGAAAACAAAACCCTGGCTGTATCTGGTGTGCGTTGCTATTAAAAAGCCACAAACAGAAAAAAAAAACCAACAGCCTAAGCACGTGTGGATATGGTTTTAAAAAGAAATGGTACCCTAGTTCAAATACACTTCCCAACACAGATGTTAAAAAAAAAAACTAAAATTAAAAAAAAAAATCAGAGGGCGGGGAAAAAAGAAGGAGAGGGCCCCCTCCCTCCCAAATTATACTGTTCTCCTGGATTAACTCCACCGGCTTCAGCAATCTTTTTTCCAAGGTACCTTCCACCTAAGAGGGGAAACCAGCTCCAGGTCTGTTTTTAAGGCAGATGGTTCCCCTATTCCAATCTCATCTACACTGTGTATTGCTGAGCAATCATTTACACTATTAATCAACCAGAAACTCACCAGAAAGAAAGTAGGGCAAGTGAATAAAGATAGACTTCTCTTTTTTTTTTCCTTGCACTGAAGCAAGTAACATTTCTAAAAATACACTTGTTCAAGTCTTCAGCGGATTCTGCTTGATTTTATTTATTTGTGTATGCAGCGGGTTGCAAAGAGCAGCCTGGCTGCTGCCTCCCGCATAAATGCTGCTTCTCTCAATGACTCCCCATGCTCGTTCCCAACGAGCCGTTCTTACGGCCAGAAAGACGGAGAAACGGGGGAAAAGAAGAAAGTTACAAGAGAAATTGACCAGGGGGGACATCAGGCCACAGCCCACGCCGAGGCTGACACGTCTGACGAGCCTGACATTTCAAGGGTACATGCTGGGCTTCATTTTCCAGGGGGGTGAGGAGGAGGCAGCGCGCAGGGACACACCGGGAGAGGGATGGAGAGAGGCTGCGGGGCCGGGAAAAGAGGGGAAAGCGGGATCTGGGGCCGCAGCCCCGCACCCCTGCGTGTCCGCCTGCCCACGCGTGCTGTCCGGGGCCAGACCGGAGCGCGGGGGGGGTCCGGGTGGGAGCGGGGCCGCGGGGACCCGCCCGGCCGCACGCACCCGCGTCCGCGCTGCGCGCACACGGACACGGACACGCACACACCTGCGGGGGCACGGCCGTGCCCGCAGCCCCACACACATACACATACACACATGTATATATATACGCACACATACACACACACATACACACACATGTGCGGATGCACACACGTGTGGGTGCGCGCACACGCGGCGGCGGGCACGCACATGCACGCGCACACGGTTATCTACCCGCATTTACATACGTGCAGGCGCACATCACACACACACACACACATACACACTCACACATACATACACCGAGCGCCGCGGACCCCCCCAACCCCATCTCCCCGCCACCGGGGATGGATGGACGGATGGATGGATAGATGGATGGATGGATGCGTGCATAGGTGGATGGGTGGATGAATGGATGGATGGATGGATGGGGGGGTGCCGCTCCCGCATGCCTCCCCGCGATCCCCGGCCCTGCGCCTCACCCGCAGCGCCGAGAGGTCTATCTCGTCCAGGCTCCGCGCCGGGGAGTCGCTCGCCATATTTCCGCCGCCGGCCAGGCGGCCCCGCCGCCACCGAGCGGGCAGTGGCGGCCGCCGCGGCGCTGGCGCTATTTAACGCCTCTCCTCATGCGGGGCGCCGGGAAGAAGAAGCCGCCGCCGCCGCCCCTGCCCTTCCGCCCGCAGCGCGGCTGCCTAGGGGCGGCCAGGCAGGCAGGGCTCGCCGCGGGCTGCGCCGGGATGGCGGCGGCGGCGGCGCATCGCCGCGCCCGCCCCGCACCGCGCCCGCACGGCCCCGCGCCGCCCCTGTCTGTCACCGCGGGGGCGGCGCCCGACCCGCCGCCAGGGGGCGGCGCCGCGCGAGGGCGGGCAGAGCCCCCTCAGGGGCGGGCGGGGGCTGCGCCGGGACCCGGGACCCGCCGCGGGGGCGAGGGACGGCACGGGCACGCAGCCCCCGGTGGCGGTGCAGGGTCGGAAGGGGCGAGCGCTGCGAGCCGCGGGGGTGCGTGCCCAGTGGCGCACAAAAGGGCTCGTTCAGCGCGCAGAGCCCCCCGACGCAGAGCGGGCATCCAGGCTGATGCCGGGCAGGGGTCCAGGCCGCCTGGGTTCCCCCACCCCAGGATCCCGGCAGTGGTGCCTGTCAGGTCCGGTGGGGAAAGCTGCTCGGTTTCAGGTGCTGGACCCAAATTCTGCCAGGCAGGAGGGTGGGAAGCGCCAAGGCCAGGGGAGCAGCAATCCGCCTGCTTTGTGTTTGTTCCTCGGGATGCTCGGTGAGATTTGGCCCTTCTGCAGCTGGATCCAGATGTTACACCTGGATTTGCTGACCTGTTGTCGACCTGTTCGCTCGGCACTCGGGAGCCATCCCAGGCGTCCCAACTCCCATGCTGATCCTAAGTAGGAATAAGAGATTGATGCTATGTTTGGAATTGGCCAAACCGTCTCCCAAGCCAGCAATAGCTAGGTAGAGTCAGCTTTTAGTTTTCCTTATTTCCCTTTTTCGGATGTGGTTCCTGCCAAACCAGGTGCCGTATATAAATATATATGTATAAAAAAATCTGTTGCCTTTGAGAGAACCGTATGGAAGCTGTACTTACAACATCAACTTGTGTCAGGAGCTTACAATATGCAGATCTGGGAAGCGGAAACCCTACACATGAGTCAACTGGCAGGCGGATGGGATTTTCTTACACTTTCTGATTGGAGATGTGCTCCAAAGAGTAATAATAAATGGCATTACAAACAGTCGTGCAGTTGTGGGGAGGCTGTGTGCTGCTGCTGCTGCGGGCGGTGCAGCCTCACCAGGCAGGACTGCGGGACACCGACTGACCAAAGGCCAGAAGGAATTGCTGAAACCTCCCCAGAACCAGCAGGACTGGTGCTGGGAAGCCCGCACTGGGGGACAGCATCCTTGCCTTATCGCTTACTAATCCTGATTGCAGGCGTTTCAGCTTGCAGGGCTGCGAGGGCGCAGCAGAATGTGATTTCTTTTGGTAATGAAGTGCCCAAGTGGCAGGTAGCGGAAGTCGCACGGGGCTGCACATCACCCGCAGTGACGGCAGCCTGCCTGGATTTAACCCCTTTTCCCAAGCTACAAATCATCACTCCTTAATACCATGCCCAGTCGATAGCCCTCACTCACATATAAAGAGGTAAATTTCATCAAAATGCTAAACTCAACAAACTCCCCAATCTTTTGCAGTGTTTTTCTAGACCAGATGCTGTCTTGTGTCTGTTCCAGCCCAGGGATTGCAATGTTGCGCTTGTAGTTGGGGAGCTGGAAGCAAAACTGCCTGGAAACTGGTAACAAACCAATGCGAGACTTCCTCCTGCTGTCATTGTTCTCAGGGAGAGAAGGGAGGAACAAACAGGATGAGAGGATGCTGGCTTGCTCTAATGTGCTTTCCATCCAAGAACACACAGGATTATTTGTGAAAAACATAAGGATTAATATATGCATATATATATATATATATGTATGTCTAATCCTGCAAATAGACAGATTGTCCTGATCCTCAGCACAAGTGCCAAGTCCCAAGCTAAGCTGTGATTTAATTATGATCTATCCACTGCCTATAGAGATGGGAAAAATGTAGAGGACCCTCCTGTTATCACTGAAATAAGAAATGCATAAAGCGATAGAGGGAAGTGACAGGAAAATCCCAGAGAGGGCTGCTGTCTCCAGGCTGCTCAGAGAAAAATCGGAGCTTTGGAGGGGAGATGTGCACCCAGTGACCTCCAGAGATGCCAGGGCTGCTACGTGGGCTGTACTGGTGCCCAGCCAGGCTGCAGGAAAAGCTTAAACTGAGCAGTCATTTTTTTAGGAAGCTTTTTCCATTAAAAAAATTAAGTTTCCAATATGTTACTCTTTTAGTTATGTATTTACCAACCTATCTGTGTCTCTCTGGACACTGTTTTTTTCTGCCAGGAGCATCAAAACAAACCTTGCAGTAACAGTCGCCGTGACTCAAAGCACTCAGTTGAACCGGCTCAAAATATTTTGCCGTGAGTCATTTCAGCACGAAATTGAGTTTCAATCTGGCAGGTCCCCCCTGGGCATGGCAGCCGGACCCTGCTGTGTCACACCAGCTCCAGCCAGCACTGGCACAGCTATGGGTGAGATGCAGCAGGGCAGGGCACCACCAAGTCTAAAGGAATTGAGTTACCATATCCCATCCTTCATTAAGCAATAACCATGGGAGAAGCACACAGCCCTCCCAGCTCAGTCCCCACATCCCTCAACAGCTCCGTTTCCATGTCTGCTGCTACAGACTCTGGGATCATTCTGTGACAGGTCATTGTTTTTCCTATTTCATTTCCATTTGGAAAGCAAGGAAATGGGGAAATGCCATATTTCCTACAGGCCTTAGTGAGCAATGAGCACCTTAATGACCCAAAGCTCTGCTGTCAGCAGTGGGGGACCCTGAGATCACTATTTTTGATTTACTCATTGAAGGGCATCAGCCCCCACATAAACTATCCAGGGCACTTGACCTCTGCCTAAAACTAAATTTAATTATCTAACAGTGCCATCACTGTTAATTACATTGTGAGGGGGCGTATGTGGAATGAGTAAATCTAAGTGACACATAAGCCCTTGCCCAATTAGCAACAGCTTCAGGTGCTTTGGGCTTTGGATCATTCTTCAAAAGATAATCAAGAGCAGGAACGAAGCAAACAAGGAAGCACATTTGGGCCCCAACATATGATTTATTCCACAACAATTCTGTGACCACGTGGCCCCAATTTTTCTGGTGTCCTAAGTCCAGGCTGGTTTACCCTATTGTTAGCTCATGTAAGGGAGTACTTAAAGGACTCTGCCTGAACTGAACAGGGAATGCTAAAAAATTTATACCCCGTAAAATGCATGATAATTGAGGTTTAGGCTAACATGCAGCTGTGTTAAAACAGACTCAGAAATGACTGGCTACATGTGTCCTAACCTACATCTATTGATCTTAAATGCACTTTAACTGATTCATTATCACTTACTGATTGCTCGTCCTCCTGCTGATGTGGGTTCCTCTCCGGGGAGAGAAGTGTTTTTCCATTTCATCCTTGGAGCAGAGCAGGACTACGTGAATGAACCCTGCTGCCAGGATTTTTCCTACAGCTGTATACAAAAGAAAAATCCCCTGTAAATAGTTCATCACTCCCTTACTTAAGCATTGTGTAAGTAAAAACCTTTGTAACCACTGCAATGGGAGAGTAAATGGAAAATCAGCAAGGGCTCTTTGGAAAACCCTTCCTCTACAGATTCATACCAGGGAACAAACAGAGTGGTGCACTCAAGCAGCAAATTCTTGGGGCATCACGGGGAAAGAGACAGGGGATGGTTCACTTCCAGGAGGTTAACTCACCCACAGCACCTCTCCGAGCTGCTGTTCTTCCCCAAAATATTCAACACTGAGGACCAGCACGGGGTTTTCTTTATGCCCTATTTTTTGCCATTGGATTTTTCTTCTCTCGAGGGCTGCCACTGTGGGCCAAAGCCACCAAGGACACACCAGCCTAGAAGCCAACCCCAGCCTGGTGCTAAACGCATCAGGAGTGCTTGCTGTGCCCTTGTCTGGTTTATGTAGCTCAGACTCACTCTGTGCCTGGCCTGAGCTAAAGGAGGCTTCTCCAGGGTGGCAAGCGCACACACCCTTTGAAGCACCTCTGTATTATTTACCAGAATGGTAAAATTTAAATGTAAAATTTCAGGTTTTACATAAAGCAGAGCTGTATGTAATAATGTGTGTGCCTCCCCAGTAGATGCAGCATGCACTGATGTCTCTCCCCTCAGCCTGGCTGTTAGCATCAGGGGTCTAACATCTTTTTGGCAATATGTTTTTATGTTGCTGTTTGGGAACGCTCCACACTAGTGATGCAGGACTTAGTTTTGTCAATTAACCTCTTTCTTTTGTGCCTCCTCTACAAAGAAAAGAAAATATTAAAGGGCAACCCTGCTCTTCAGGAGGGTGTCAGGTCTTTTATAGTCATTTAAAATGTGCCAATTGTGACTGGTTAGAAACCAATCAAAACCTCATTTTTGCACTGCTTGCAGAAAACCTAACGTGGCCTTGCCCCTAGCAAACCACATCCCCACAGTCCCTCTGAGGAATACTAATCTCTCCTTTCTTTGCCGGGGTCTCAGGGATGATATTAGTATATGTAAGATCCAGAATGCATGAGCAGCCAGAATAGGGACATTCCCCAGAACCCACCTGCCACAGCAGGGAAGTCCTTTGGGAGCCCCTGCCCATAAATACTGGATTTACAGCCCCATCCACGGGGTGGAACAGCTGCTCCATTTGTCAAGTGCCTTTTATCAAAATTATTTATCATCCCAATATGTTTTTTATGCGGATCAGTCTGGAGCTGAGCTACCCTAAGCCAACCAGTATTTATTTTCTCTCTTTCCCTTTTCTCTCCTGGGTTGCCTTGCATCCCAAAGACAGCCCCAGGTCTGGGAAACACCTGACCCGAAGCCACCCCCATCTGGCATGAAGCACAGATCAGTAGAACAAGAGAAACTGGCTTCTATCTTTTGTCAAATGCAAATGACTGAGAGTTAATTAAGACACATTTCAGGAACAGTGAGGTTTTCTGTTTTTTTTTTTAAATTATAATCTATCCTGAGGTGTGGGTAGGGTTTAACATCTCTCCTCGGGAAAGGGGTTACAAAACTGGAACTGCAGTTGGCAGAGGTGCTGACAATAAAGGTCTGACAGGGCTTTGGTGGCAGCCAAGCATACAGGGTTCTCCAAGACCTGTGAGACTGGAGGCAATACAGGTCTAAAACCTCCTTGGCATATTTATTTTTCCAGATTTCCCTTTTTTTTTAATGATCAGTGTCTTCACCATGGCTTGTGAGATTTGTTCTACAAAGAAGATAGGACCACAAACACATGATGATTCTGCCTTGTTGAGAGTGAGTTGAATACTTGCCATTTTCCCCTGCAAAAGGCATAAGTCTTTTACACACACACACACACACACACACACATCCACAAAAAGAAAGAAAAAGAAAAAGAAAAGAAAGAAAGAAAGAAAATAAAGAAAAGAAAGAAAGAAAGAAAGAAAGAAAGAAAGAAAGAGAAAATAAAAAGGTTAAACTACAGAACAGAACAGACTTTGCAAGTGTTTTCAGGCTTCCCACTCATCATCAATGCCCAAAGCAGAAGCGAGTCAAAAAACAACTGGAGGTACTTAAAGCAACTCAAAGAAATCGTCTGAGTAGCGCTTAAAGTGTGAGGGTTTGAGTAGGAAGATGGGGTTTGAGCCAACTGCTGTTGCCTTTCTGGGGAGGCTTTGCTCAGAGGTATTTACTTCCTCATGCCTTCATGGAGATGTGGCACTCTATGAAAGCACTCCTCCTGGAATTAGATGAAAATGGTTAAAAAAAAAAAAAAGAAGAAGGAGGAGGGGGATGTTCTAGGTCCTGTCATAACAAGGAAAAGCTTAAAAAAGCTCACAAAAATATTCACCAAAGGTAAGACATGCTGTACGCTTAGGAAGCGGATGGAGAATATCAAGGCATGGGCTTTCTGACTTGCTGAAAGAAAAAATCATTACCACAGCACCCAAAAATACCACCTCACCATCTCAGAGAGGAGGCACTTGAGTCTGGATTTATATATGGAAGGCCTTCTGCTGCAGGGATGTGGATGGAGGCTGGCTTTGAGCCCAGGAGGTCCTGTAGAGTTTATATATACTGATTTATACATCTTTAC
The DNA here is from genome assembly GCF_052056855.1 of Sturnus vulgaris. Taxonomy (NCBI): domain Eukaryota; kingdom Metazoa; phylum Chordata; class Aves; order Passeriformes; family Sturnidae; genus Sturnus; species Sturnus vulgaris. The sequence goes on along the minus strand of NC_142252.1, from coordinate 21,173,955 downwards.
CTACGAGAGGCAAACCCAGGAAAAAGGGACAAGGGTCCTCCTAGCTGTGCAACATTCCACTGGTCAGTAGAAATCTGGGAATGAAGGAGCATCCAAGATGGGAAAAGCACGTTCACACTTGGTTCAGCACAGGATATATCGATCAAAATAAAACGGGTACATTTAAACAAGCTGATGACTTTAGTGTTAACATGTGATTTCTGAACAACTACCAAAACACCAGGCAGGAAATTGTGTGGTTTTGAAAATATCTGTTGAAGGCGTTCTGCAGGTTCAGTGGAGTGACTCCATCTTCAGTTAAGAAAGCAGAAAAGAGTGGGCTGATCCTCAGAGCAGGGGGAAATCCTGCCCACATCTGAGCCTGCAGTCTGGGCTCTCGTGAGTAGGTTACTACAAGGGAACCATCAGCTGGGAATAGACAGGACACTCAGGAGAACCTTGATAAGAAAATTACATCAACCCCAAACGACAAAGAATAACTGAGACCCGGTTCTTCTGTGCACCAGTTCTGAGTGGGAGGGATAAGCTGGAAAATTTCCTTTCAAATTCTGTCCCCTACAGGCTCAAAGCAGCCAGAGTATTAAAGAGACTTTTAAAAGTGTCGTTATATATTTAATTAAATCAGAAATTCGTGTTTCTCAGTTTGTGGCTCCTAGCACATGCAGCACTGCAATCTGCACAGAGGTTGCCAAGACTGTTGCCACCCCCAAGAGTTACAAGACTCTCAAAAGCACACGGAGGTGACTGGGAAGAGGCACACTGAAGATGACAGCAATTGAAGACTGACTTCTTTGTCCATCACTGCTGTCCGAGGCTGTCACAGAGGTGCTCCAGCCATGTCCAGTGCAGGGCTCTGGAAAGCTGAGACATCTACAAATACCAAAGTCATTGTTTGTACACACACTGCTGTGTTACTGGTGCTTTGTTACTGGTGTTTTTCTAACCCAGACTTTGCCCAGGAGTCAGCTGAACGGCTTAGGGCAGTGGCAAAGGCAGGAAGTGTTTTTGTGCCCTTGGATACTGGAAGAGCTCCAACCTGTCCTGACGGTAGGAATCCTCCTCCCTGGTGCCTGTCAAGGGGGATGTAAAAATGAGACAGTGGTTCAGCCCACTTTCAAGTCCTACTTGACCAAAGCTGATTGTGGTGAGTCGTGTCCTGTTGGTCCCCTTCCACCACATGCTTGGACAGAGGGGACAAAGCCATTCTGTGCTACATCACCTCACCAAAATGCACAGAGGGGAGGTACTGACAGCCCCACAGGGAACCTCTCTGCAAAATTTCTCTGAATTATTTAGTTGCTATAGAAGGTTTCAGTGCTTTACACAACATCTTAAGAAGCAAGTTAGCCATATCCTGACAGAAAATCCACCATCCTCCGCACAGGCAGGTGGTGGCTTTAGCCCTTTGTGAGCTCTCAGAAGCACCAGATGACATGCACAGCAAAGTCTGAGTTTTGCATTTGCTGTAGCTGACACATGCTGTTCGCTGAAAGAGAATTAGCCTTTTCCTCTGCAAAACTGAGCATTAAGAGCTAGTCCAGCTGCTAGTAAATGGCAATTAGGCTGCTAAAAGCCCAGGTTGCTTGTGAAAAATAGGACTTGAGCTCCTGAAACACACAGGCCTTCTTTCAGCCTGGTTTTTCATTACTTTTCAATCTCTAACTTGATCTAGTGTTAGAGCTGAGATGCAGCTGGCCTGGGATTACCCATTAAAATAATGAAAAACCTGTAAGACAACTGTAAGACAACAATTTCTTCCAGGCATGCAAAACAGTTGTGTTCGCCCTTACAGAATTGCCTGTGTTTTGTTTCAGGTCCTGGCTTTGTAGATAAAAGAATGTGAGAACATAACGAGCACATCAGCCTTATACTGAGTTCAGATTAAGCACGGCAAAACCACCAGCACAGCAGTTTAGTCAGAAAGAAAGAAACATATGGGGTCAAAGTGACATTATCTCACATGGCACTGAAGGGAAATGTCCCTTCAGATTATCACAAGATGCTGGGCACTTGCTAAACACACTCGGCTGGGTGGATGTGCCACATCGGAAAAACTAGAAAAAATTCTGTGTGCCAGTAAATCCTCTGCTAAATTCTCTTTGCAGAGGTTGATATAAACAAAAGTTATGATGAACAAAAGGGGAGTACACAAGCCTGCTTGGCAAGCGTGGGTCTTCCAAATGGCATATCTGAAGTGCTACTCTGGAGACATTTCGCTTAATTTTTCTCCCAGCTCTCACAACATTCAGCACATTTGTAGGTCTTGGAACCACGTGTCCATATATGACTTTCAGCTCCTATTTTAAAATAAACAACTGGAAGTTGTAGCCTTAGGAAAGCAATAGAGTATGATCCCTGATAGGTTAAAGAAACTGAAGTTAAGTTCAGGTGAATTGAGGGTGGAGGTGATGGGATTAGTGAGGTCCCAGGTCAAAGAGATCATCCATCCAGCGTGAGGAGGGCTCTCCAACCCCCCACTTCCACTCCAGCCTTGCTGTAGTCTTGCCAGAAATAAAATATTGGAAATGTGGGTGACAGCTTAGATTACACATTGCTAGAAACAGCCAGGATAATCTGCCTCCAGCTCCCTAAAAGGAAATCTTTAGCTAACAAACATGCTCCAGCCTTTTGAGCTGGCAGATAACAATGGAACAGTGAATAAAACATAGCTGGATACCAGGGAGGTGTTTCACCAGGCTAGAGGAAACAGGGCAGGAGAGCTGCTCCTGCAGTCGTTTGGCTAGGAAGAGAAAGAGGAAAGTGCAGGGTCAGGTTTTTGGGTGTTGCCATGTGCCACACTGCAGCCCTGGCACTGTGGCTCTGCCAGTGCCCTGCTGTCAGGACAGCCAGCACAGCTTCGTGGGCTTTGTGCTCCTCATCAGGGGCTTCATCATGGCCATCTGTCATTTCCATGTCCCTCCTGTGACACTACAGCACATGGCTCTGCTGGACAGATCCAACGGTGGGTCAAAGAAAAGCATCAGCTTCCTTGTTTATAGAAAAACTCTGCATGGGACATCCCTGCCCTTCTCGAGGGCAAACCATCTCCATGATTTCCAGGTAGCTCTGTCCCATCTAAGGCTGTGAGATTTCCAAAATGAACTGCTGAGGTTTTAGATTCCTTGGCATCCCAGGATCCTCAGAAAGTGCCCCATGGTGCTGCTGCTGCAGCCATCACCACCAGTACCACAGGACAAGCAATACTGTGTCTCTTCTGACGGTAGAAACCTTGTGGACATGGATTTTGCTCCTGCTGAGAAAGTCTCTGTTTGGAACAGCATGTCTCAGCTCATGGAGACTTCTCCTGCTGAGACATTTAGAATAAATTCTGCACAAACCTTTCTGGTATGGTAAAAATAATAATAATGAAGTGGCAAGCCCCAGAAAGCGTACACACAGTGGAAACCAAATTTGGAATGATTTAGGTGTTTCAGGCTTTTTTGGGGGCAATAAGCAGCTAGTGCAGCTCACCACATGCTCGCAGAACCCAAGAGCTCGAAGTCAGCTTGAATGAATGATTCATTATTCTGCACACGCTCCAGCTCCTCCATCACTCCAGCCTGTACCCAGCTGGATCTCAGGAGAAATTCCTAGAGTGTGTAATTGTGTATAATGTGATCATCCTGCAGCAGGAAATAGGTTTGTAAGCATTCTTAGCCAGTACAATCGATGTCGTACAGATATGGTCTGCAAGGAAACCAAGTGGAGATACATATTGCAGCGAGCCACTGGAGAGCCAACGCAGCCTTCTGGGAAGGACATGTTAGGCAGGGAATGTATTTAATCCCCAACAGTCACGGTACACGTAGTACTTCATTTAAAAATGTCTCAGCGTGACCGTGCTCGGAGGGAGGGGGGAGATGCTGACCTGCGAGCCCCCAGCAGCAAGGCCAGATGTGGGGGAACATCCTTGGAGAGAGGCAGGACCAGGCTGGAGGAGGGAGCCCGGCGGGGTTTTGTGCTTTAGCTGCATCCTCGTCCTGCAGCTCGGCTGTGGCCGTGGGGACCGGCAGGAACCCGGCACAGCGGGGTGGGGGATCCCAGGAAAGGGCACCCCCTCCTCGGGGACCGGCACAGCGGGATGGGGGCTCCCAGCACAGGGCACCCCCTCCCCAGGGATCGCAGGATGAGCCCGCAGCACCCTCTAGAGGAACGCGGCCACCCAGCCCTCGGCTTCGGGGAGGGTTTGGATCCTCTGGAAAGCGTCTCTCCAGCAAGGCTTTTTTCCTTAGGTGGGTTTAATCCATCGCTGTGCACCAGCGCACTGCTGAGCCCGAGCAGCGCCAGGCTTCCAGGCTGTCCTGCCTGGTGCTGGAGGGGATGGAGATGCTGCAGGAGAGGGTGAGATGGACCAGAGGCTCCCCAGCAAACCGGGAAGCAGCACCATGGGGAAATCCTCCAAGGTCACACCTTGCAGGGCTCCAGGTGTGTCCCCAGCTGTAGTCGGCATTGTCTTGGTTTTGGCAGGTTTAACCCAAACTGGAAGTGCAGGTGTGGAGATGAACATGTCACTCACAGCATGTGGTCCCTGTAAGATGCAGTCAGCTTAGCCCAGGACTCTGAGCTGTAGGCACAGCCTCCCCCAGCCATGGGCTCTGCATCCCCACACACACCTGGACAGAACAGCTGTCAGGCCAAGAAGAGTCAGGTGGATTGTACCTAAAAGTGACTTATCCGTGAAAATTGTGGATTAGGTGGATTGTTACTTTAAAGTGACCTTGAGGCTGCTGTAATGTGGCCCCAACACAGCCTAAATTCCTACATGTGATTAAATGCCCAGGTTGCATCTGCATAACTCTTTCCAGCCAGGATGTGCTGGCCAACACACAGTCCTACAAGATACATGGGGATTATCTGGGTTTCACTGTGCACGAGGCAGGAGACACCCGTGGAAAAACATCTTGTAAGTGTTGTGCTGCTCTGTGGCTACAGCTGTGGCTTGTGGCTACAGCTGTCTTTGTTTCTGGAGTTTCCCTGTTCCATATCTCATACTGGTCAAAATGGAGCTTTTCTGTATAGAGGAAAATATTAACTCTATTTTAAATTACTTCTATATACAATACCTACTTCATATTTCTGCAGTTATAGTGCTTTTATATTTTATTTCATGAATCATTTACCAAGAGGAAGCATGTCTGAAATGTGAAAACCTAAAATGTAAAAAAAACCCAAAAAACCGACAAACACAACCCAAAGTCTCAAACCTATTTTTCAAGTTGAATTTAAAAATGCTGGGCAAGCAGCCTGAGTCCTCTCCTGAAGGACCCATTTTTTGTTTCTGTCTTGGATGTACAAAGTGCAGGTTCCAGCCTGTGAGTCTGCTGGGCTTGGCTGGGCCCTTTAGTGTGCATTTGTCTGATAAAGAATGGAATAAGGAAGATAACCCAGTGAAGAGAGTAGAAACACTTTTCTGCTTGTTTAGTGAAGGGAACAAGGATGAATCAGATGAATGCCAAAGGCAGGACACCAGCAGCAGGATAGAAGCACAAAATGGGATAGAGGCATGAAGCATGGAGCACAGGATGGGATAGAGGCATTCTCTGCTATAGGGCTGAGAGAATTGGGATTGTTCAGCCTGGATAGGAGGAGGCTTTGGAGCCACCTAATTATGGCCTTTCAGTACCTGAAGGGAGCCTGCAAGAGAGATGGAGAGAAACTTTTAAAAAGAGCCTAGAGTGACAAGACAAGGGGGAATAACTTCTAACTGAAAGAGAGTAGTTTTAGATTGGATATTAGAGAAAAATTCTTCCCTCTGTGGCTGCCTCTGGATCCCTGGAAGTGCCCAAGGCCAGGCTGGATGGGCTTGGAGCGACCTGGGATAGTGGAAAGTGTCCCTGCCTAGGGTGGAACAAAATGAGTTTTAAGGTCTGTTCTGACCTGAACCACTCCATAATTCTACTGCTGGTACTTCCCTGGGTGAGAGCCCAGCCTCCCTGTCCCCTCTCCCAGGTGGCCTCAGCTCTCCCATTCCAGGATATATCCTGGAGAGCAGGGTCTGTCTGGAGATACTGGAGCATCCTTGTGATGTGTCTGCTTTAAGCTGTGCTTGGCCCTGGATTCTCCAGCTGGAGAGGTGGGTCCAGCTCTTCCCAGAACTCCCCTTGAGCCCACACCACCTTCAGTGGCCCTCAGCTTCCCAATGGGTGACCTCCAGCTCACCTGCCCCAGCAGGGCTCCAGTTGAACACCCAGCCCTTGGCTCAGGGCATGTTTCCCAGTCAGGATATTCCATACAGACAGGCCACCTGCTGGGCACTGAGCAGCTGCCACTGGGCATCAGAATCTCCAGGGGACAGACACCTGTGAAGCCTCATTAACACTATCTCCCCGTGCCCCTTTCCTTTGTCCTCAAATGGGAACTCACAGAATATTTAATTATTGAGATCAGGCTGAATATGGAGAGATTACTCATCACAGATTCTGGGGATAAACAGATTCCTTTGCAGAATAATTTCTTTTTTAACAACTCCCCCTCCCCTTTTCTCCAAATTAATTTCCATCCCAGCCATGAGCCTCTGTAGAAAATCTTGCCATAATCATTTTGAGCTAAATATTCTGTCTAATCAATCAAAGCACTGGAACCAATTTTGAAGCTGTCACTTTTAATTTTTCCAATAAGAAAAAAATCGAGCATTTCACTCACAGTGCTGTTGTGATTCAAGCTCTTCAAACCTTCGCTCCACTGCACCAGCGCTTCAGAGCCGTACTTGAAAATGTGAAGAGCTGACACAATTGCAGAGAAACTAAAATAAATTGATTTTTAGCAGTGAGAAGAAACCTGTTTCTTCATGTACCCTTAGACCTGGCTCACAAAACCTATTCTTTTTTTCTTTCTTTCCTCCTCAGAACAAAAATAACTACAGCATATTAGTGATTTCATGCATGCAAAGGGCTGGCATTCATTAAAGTTGATGTGTTATTGAGAGCTCGGTGCATAAATGCCAACGAAGGGCCAGAGAGCAGATGTGCTGGCTGCTGGAGTGGACGAGAGGATTCCTCCTGCCCCTGGCATGGGATTCCTGTGGACACATCCACGATGGAGGAGCTGACCTGCGGGAGGAAAAACGGCTGGAGAAATCCATCCTGGGAAGAACAGGTTGTTAAACACTCTGGCAAGGGCACTTTGTGTTCAGGGTAGGCGTGGGCTGCATTTCTGCTCAGTGAGGAGCCATCAAATTGAGGCTTTGCAAGTCCTCCAGCGGGCAAACAGGAACATTCTGGTCGGGGAAACGTCCGGGGGAGTTTTGCCATCCCGTTCCTGCCTCCCCACACAGTCAGTGCCTGCCATAGCCATAAGCTGGCATTCACTTCTGCTTTTAGGGATGGATGTGAATGAAGTCAGGCTCTGTAGGAGCACTGCAGGAGAGGGAAAAGCAGCAACAGTGCCCTCGAGTTGGGCCCCTACTTGAATCCAAAACAGAACCTGCCGGCTACTAAGGAAAAACAAATTCTATCCCACCCAAAACCAGGAAAACCATGTAGAAAAGGGAAAGGATCCTTCCTACAAATCCATACCCGAACTCCCTAGGTTCAGGACCACTTCCAGTTTCACATTAATTTCACACCAAAAGTCTCAACTGTGATCCCATGGCTTTCCTGCTGCTCACAGGGAAACCAAGCAATGCTGGCAGGACACAGCTGCCCCGTGTGACCCCACAGCCACCCTGCTGCCATCCAGCACCCTTGGGCTCAGCACCATGCACCCAGCAGTGACTGTCAGGCCCCACATCGCTCCTGCTTGCCACTGTCTCCTCTTCAGGAGCCTCTAAGTGGGATTCAGGGGGCACAAAATCAGCAGGGGGATGCTGAAGTGGCAGCAGAAGCCAACAGTGTCACTCAGCAGCTGCCTGATGTCTCTTACCAACCCCCTGCCTCACCCTCTGGCTCTGTTGTCTTATTTTATTTTTATTGTGTCTGTCGAGGACACAGATTGGGTTTGGAAGTTCTGAAGATACAGAGAGCCCTCTGGCATCTGAGGAAGGAGATGAAACCTAAGAAATGGAGAAGTTAATATGTTTTCAGTTTGCAAGAGAGCTTGGAAATGCCACTGATGCTTTATTAATCTCTTCTGCCCCTGGAGGACAAAAGGCAGCTGCTTCTTCCTCTCTCTCGCTGCTGAATTTCCTTTAAGTTAGAAGAGATAGGGGCAAGTTAATTCTATTTTGGAGACAGAGTGTTTTTGTCTATGCCTTTCATAATGCTTTTGGATTATTAAAACTCCTTTAAACACGACTTTTTAATCTATTTAAGAAGTCCAATTTTCTATCTATGCTGTTTCACCCCAGCAATTTCTCTCTCCCAGGGAAACCCAAATGACTCAAGTCTAGCCATTTTTATTGCTGTTCTGGGCCTTTCCCCATCACGTCTTGGCTGCTGATACAGAGCAAGGACAGAACTCATCCCAAGGCAGGATGAAGCCCCCAAAACAAGGAGAAATGACACAGAGGCCAAACGTTCTGACATGATGATAGGTTGTATTTTCAGTCCATTAATACACATTCATTTACCAGATACAAACAGAGTGGAAAGGAAAGCTATCGTTAGCAGGAACAAGGATACAAAACTCAATTCCAGCAGCCTTCACAGAAGGGATATTCAGTGTCACAGCAGCACTGTCGGAAGGGAGGGACACACGGAGACCTGTGCTCACACCCCAAGTGGAAGCTCTCCTTTTGTGGATTAGTTTAGCTAGAGACATCATTTTCTAACAAAAAACAACATTCTCCAAACTGTGACTTTTTGACACTTTTTCTCATTTCCCTAGGGTCAGAACTAGGGAAAGTTGGAATTATTTACACAGAGGAGATTTTATGAAAAGACATTGGAAGGTTAAAAATAGAATAATCACAAATACTGGAAAATACAACAAGAAAGCAGGCAGGGAAAGGAAAATATGAAAAAAACAGTGACACCCCAAGATGATAATTGCATTCAGTGGTCGATATATGGTTAGTGGGGTGGCTCCACTTTGATACACAGATTCACATGCTGGTCTTGACTCACTGCCATGAAGTTACACTCATGTTTAAAGCAGGATTCTGCAGAGCTCCTGGTTTCAGCAGGATGTCAGCAGTGCAGCAGCCATTGCTTGTTTGAAACCATTTGCAGAATGAATGCCACGAGCTGTGACAGTGTGTTCACATCTCATGGGGTGCCCAAGGGGTGCCACAACCTCTGCTCATATCCTGGTCTGGAGCCCTCTGGTTTTCTTCCCCTTGGCCACCACAGCACTGCAAGGCTCTGCTGCTGCTGAGAGGGGTCAGCTTAGCCCAGCATGGATTTGGGGCTCCACATGCAGCAGGAGAGGGAAATGGCATTATCCTACAGCACTCTCCTACTTGTATGGGAGTGTCCCCACAGCTCTGTGCAGATTCAAAGCTGACTGTCCTTGCTACAAATGCTCAAGGCTCTTACATTGAAATAACAACAGCAAAGCACATCTGCGCTTGATTGTACAGGGATGCTCCTTTGGAAGGAATAAAGATATTGGAAATTATTCATGGAGGAGTCCCACCTAGGCAACACCTGCACTGAGGTTCTCCCAGGGACAGCACCAGGATTACAAAATCATGTGAAACTTGATCAAAAGAAAGGAAAATAGAACATTTGGGGTTTAATGTAGCAAGGCTCATACCAAGTCAGGGGACAAACTGAGACCAAGAGATCAGAAACTGAGCCGAGCATTTTGCCTCTTCCATGGAGCACTGGAGTGGTTCTCCTATAAATAGTTTTTTAGTACAGTTCTTGCAGATGATGACATTTTATCTCTCATTTTTAAAATCATGCATTGACTTTACAGTGAAACATTTATTCAGTCCAACATCGATATAACAAAACACGTATTTTAAAATATCAGACTATTAAAATTTAAGGAAAGGAGCGTGACTTCTCATGGTGAAACTTGTTAAGGAATAATTTAAAGGGAAAATAAGTGTTCTACTGAGGTTGAATTACAAAATAAAGTCTGAGCCTGGGAGAAGTTCTAATTTCCTACAGTTCTAAAAAACAAATGCCACAAGAAACAGTTGATGTTTCTGGGGTTGCTAGTGCTTGAATCCACATCACCTGTTCCAGCTCTGGGTATCGTGGGTGACCCTCTCCAGTCTGAAGCCCACGCTGGTATGACAGACTAAGAAGTAGTGATTGTTCAGGTGCAGAAATCAATTCTCTCAAGGTGTTCAACTTCACAGGCTTCTTAATATAAGAAACAAACCTGTAGCTGACAGGACCCCCGGAGCCAGCTCCAAACAGCCCAGCCCAGGGTGTGAATGAGCAGGGCCTTCACTGGGAGTGGCTCCAGCCCTGCTGGCTCTTTGGGGCAAGCAGTGCTCCCTTCCTTAGGAAACCTGGTGGTCCATAAGCCCCTGGAGATGCTGGGATCTCCTCTCTGTGCCAAGGCTGCCTGCACACCCTGCTTGCATTTGAATGTTTGAATGTTTCTAAATTCCTGGTATCAGGGATTTAGCACCAACACAGGGAAGGGATGGTCAGTGCAGTGCCTCTGTTCCCACAGAGGGGAGCCTCCTCCCTGATAGAGAGCCAACACCAGGCCTGTCTGCTACCTCAATAATGAAAGACTTTCTTAATTAGCACCTTTTCATACCAAATCAGTCAATTACATCTCCCTCCATGGCTCTGCTGTGCCACTGGACACCAGCAGCTATCACACAGTGGGCTGAGCATTGCAGAATCTGAGTGGTTTTTCCCCAGAACAGCCTGGCAGAGGGGGAGTAACACCCCTGGAGTTAGGAAGCCCCAACAATTAGCTACCTGCCATTTTAAAATACAATGTAAGGATAATTTAACCATTATAAAAACCTTTGCTAATATGAGGATGAGGAGAATAAGAGCACTTAGAAGGTGACAGGAGTGTTACACTTCAAGGTTCAGTGTATAGTGAACACTTTCTGACTCTGAACATGGATTTGTGTGACTGACAAGGATTCTCTGGCAGGCTGTAATTGTTTAAAGTCAGCAGCTTCAGTCAAACTAGAACAGCTAAAAACATCAGGAGAGAAAAGCTCTGAACCTGCACTGATATGAAATCACAGGACACCTTTGATCTTTCTCGATTGGAAATGGTCAGGGCACACATTGCTTTGGCTCTGTGGGGGGTGACCCCGGGTCAGTTTCTTTTAAGGGAAAAAACATCAAGGCAACATATTTATGTGCTTACAGCATGCCAGGTAAAACCATCAACCCCCCGGATTCAATCACATAAAATGCTGCACATGCACTTCCCAAAGGTGAACCAGACCACAGATGCCAGAAAGGAGTGTAAAAGGCAACTGCATCTACAAAACACAAGTGTAAAACAGTGGAAGCTGTAGGAATGGGCTGAGATTCAGAAGAACATCTGGGTTTGTTCCCTATTTGGGTGATGCAGCAGGTACAGAATAAGCTGGTGCCTATTTACAGGTCTGAACACAGAAGGCAATCAGCTAAAATGTCATGCCAGCTACCTTTCGGGGATAGCCAAGCAACCAGTGGAATTCTTTTCCAGTTAAAAAACCGTTGGAAGAGCCAGAAAAGAAAAAATAAACTCTTCTGTGAGCTAAATTAAATACCAGTTCACTAGGCCTTTTGACCAAGGAGTGTTGGGCACAGGTATAACCCTGGGAAGGGATGCCAGGATGCAGGGGCCAGCAGAGCCTCTCACTTCCAGATCCAATTCTCCTTAAGTGTTTTCTAATGCTCCATTTTCCCAGTGCCTGACACAGCACTGCAGACTGTCAGGAGCACCTCAGCTGGAGCTGGACATGAAACTGGGAGGCACGGCCTCATTGCAGGATGGAGCATGGGTAAGACCCAGGCTGGTGCCCACCACACAAGGTCCTAACCAAGGAACTGTAGTGTTTTTCCCAGGATGCTGGATTGAGCTGCTGCTTCTCTGTACAGGGAGGTGCAAAAGAGCTTTGGAAACCTTCTTACAGTAATGGAAAACAGGAATGTGCAATGCTGAGTTTTACATCTGCTTGGGAAGACACGTCCTGCATGACTGAACTCAAGGTTGTAGGTTATTCAGTAACAAAGCAGAGACAAGGCTTTGTCACCTGCTCCCTTCCATTCACCCCATCTACAAATCCACACATCAGCTCAGTCTGAGCGTGGTGTCAGCTTAATGGCCTTTCCCTTCTTTTAAAGAGGGGGAAAGGGATGGAAATGAAAGTCCACCCATATGCTGCAAGATAAACAAGCAGAGTGCAGAGCTTCGTTCAGATCATGCTGGCTTTCGAGTCTCAGTCCTGTTACACGCGGTGCCTTGGTTTGCTCTGGCTCTGGACACCTCAGGCTTCAGTGGCAACCTTGATTCTCTCCTGAGGAAAACAGTCACACTCAGTGGGACCAAGCTGATGTGCTGTGTCTGCAAAGGCCAGCAAACTCCAGTGATTTCCAGCACCTCCAGCTCCACTGAGACTGCCCTCTGCCAAGCCTGAGGGCTGCTGATTGCTCCAGCTGCAATAGGAAGAGGATTTTTTCCCCTCAAAGGGATGAAGAGACCGAAATGCTGATTCTGATAGAGGATTGTTATTCTGTTTCCCTCTAAGATGTGAAACACCCACACTCGGAAAGCAGCAGGACAGCCTAAGGCAGCAGCAAATGGCACTTCCCAACAGCGGCAGGGCTGCACAACGTGCTCTGATGGTGTGGAAGGGGTGAGATGGGGAACTCCAGCGAGCCAAGCTGCAGATACCCAAAGCCTGAGAAGCAGCACACGCAGCCCACGACTCCTGTGCAGCCACAGCACGATCACAGTACGAGTTATGCAACCACAGGACACAGCTGGCAGTGGTGACAACATCAACTGGGAGTCAGTTCCTCTCCTAGGAAGTAGCCTGCATCCTTTAGATGCTCAGAGCATGCCTGAAGAAGTAACTCCTCCAGAGGTTACACTTCTCATCTGCCATCATTTCCAAGTTTTTCTGCTCCTCTTGTCTGCTAGTGTTGATTTGCTTCAAGATCCTCTACCGAAATCCTTCAGAAGGGCTCATTAGCTTGGTGGAGAAGTTTTTTGTCTCTTTTCACTCTCCAAAATCCCGTATTTTTCATTAACTTCTCTCCTGAGAACTAGACTTTAAAAGGTAAAGCAGCCTGCATCTTCTTAAGTCCAAACCTCCATGGGTACCATGGACTCCTTTGTTCCAACAGAGGGAAGCAAGTACTCTTCCTCCAGAAAACGAAAGGGGAATTGTACTAAAAACCCACGAATCTTTTTTAATTCTTCTGCTGCTTTTGTAGGATCATCATTTGCTAATTTGGGCTTGTTGATGAAATCACGCAGTTGGGTTAAATTATTCACCTGGTCACTGGGAAGGCATCGAAACACCTGATCAAAATAGAAAAGTCACCTGTCAGTGTAGGGGAAATGCAGCAATGCAGACCTCCTGAGAAAGACCAAAGCATCCAGTGCAAATTCCCCAGGATGGGAGTGACTGAATTAACAGCTCAGAGAACAGGGAGGGAAAAGGTATGTGCCTGTCCTCAATGAGGCTGGGGCAGGCAGAGGAGTAGCTCAGGGCTTTTTCTGACCACTGCAAAAGCTCATTAAAAGACAGAAGTAAAATCTGCTTCTACTCCAGTTACACCACGGGTAATTACAAGCAGTAACTACACCACGGCCATTCACTGGAGCTACAGCTGATGCAAACACAAGGAGAAATCTGATCTGCTGCCTTCATGGGCACTGTCACACTGAGAATGCTCCAGCTTCTTGTTCACAGCTCTTGCATCTGGCACTACTCATTCCTTCAAAACATCTCTGAAGGTCCAACCCCAGGAACTGAACCTGTTCTCTTTGCCCTCCCTGTGCTGCTTCTCCCATTGGCATCTGCTGCCTCTGTGTGGGATGGAGGGAGGGGGAAGTTGCTGTGCTCCTCACCTTGTCAAAGATGGTGGCATTGCGAGCTGCTGTGGCAATCCACACCTCCTTGAAGAATTTGTCACAGACGGGATCCTGGTGTTCTGGATTGAGGTCAGAGCCGCCAAGGACAACCCTGAGAAGACAAGGGATGGATGCTCACAACTGGGCATTCCCCTCTTGATAAATGCCAGGAGACAAGAAGTTTCCTTGGGACTTGCCAAGCCCTGTGTGCTCCCAGCACCCTCCCACTCCCTGTGATAATCTGTCAGCTCTAACGCTGCTTGATTTTCTCCTTTTCTTCTGTGCAGTAACTGTCCAGATGGGAAATAGGGTGGCGGGGGAAAAAAAAGGGAAAAGAAAAAGGCCTTAAAGTAAAAATGGCCGTGTTGTGGGCCAGATGGCTGCTTCCAGCAAAAAAGCTTCCTTTATAAAGTGACACTGCCACCCAAGATTGAGAAAGTGTGCAAACAGGATCTGGAGGGGAAATACCACTTGTTTATGAGCTCTGCTAGCAAAATCCTGAAGCAAAAAAAAAAATTTAAAAACAAACTACCAAGCTGTGGACAGAGCAGTGTGAGGAAGACCAGTGAAAGAAAAAAACAGCAAAACCCTGGGCTAAGACCAGGCCATGCAGAGCTAAACCTGGGCAGGAAGCAGCAGCCCGGATTGTGGGGGCAGGTCAAGCCTGAGCAAGCCCTGCCTGTATCCCTGCTGAGCTCCCACATCCCCTCCCAGCCGTGCCCAGAGCCCACCTGAAGCAGCGCAGGCGGAGGGACAGGGCGAACCTCCCGGCGCTGTACTCCTGGCCGTCCATGACCGAGGGCACGGTGTCACTGTCCTGCACGATGATGGCCATCTCGCTGTCCCTCTTGCCCAGCATGCTGCGGTCGTTGATGTTGGCAGAGCCTGGGCAGGGCAGGACAAGGCACAGGCAATGTCTCACTGCTGCTCCAGGTGATCCTGCACACCCTCCATCACCACCCGCCACCCCTCGGCTCCATGGCAACCATCCACGGCTTCCACAGGTAAAACCCCAACCTGATGAGTAAAGATTTTAGCTTTTATATTTTTCAGATCCTGTACTGCATTAGTGTATAACTCTGAACTCCATATAGAGTGCTAGAGAGCTCTCCTCACATTTTGGTCAGATCCTTCTAAGCCTGAGAACCAAGGACACCCTCTGCCTCAGGCCCTGAGAAGTATAAACAAAACTGAATAAGGGTGGGGAGCAAGTTGGAAGTATATGACTTAATTACGTGAAGCTATAATTGGGAGAATTAGCCCAATATGCAAATAGACCAAACTTTAATCTGTCTGAGAAACTCGTGACCATTGTCCATTTTAGGTGTAGCCCCTTGGGGAGGCTTTGTCTGCCCTTAATATACCTGGTCAGAGAAACCTTCCACTAGAACAGGTTGCTGTTCCATTCAGGGAGGTTTTCTTGAGACCAGCTGAGGCTTTGTCTCCCCAAACAGGTTTCTCTGTCCTATACACTATTTGCTTGCAGTTGTTGGTCCAAGGGAACAGCAAGATGTAGGGAAGGATAGGCATAATGAAGCAATTAACCCACAGAAATGACCAAAACAATAAAAAAATCTCAAGACACAGCTGTGAGAGACCCCCAGGCTGCAGTTAGCCATTGAGCCTTCCCAGGAACTGGATTAACTCCAGGGGAGCCAACACCTCCAGAGGAAAATCCAGCTAAGTGCCTCTCTCTGTCCTTTCACCCCCTCCTCCTGCCCAGGAGCTCCATGAGCACTTCATTTCCATGCACTGTCTCTTATGTGGAAAAGGGATGACTTCCCATTTCCTTACCAGGCAGCACAGATGTGCAGGCTGTATAAAAATCTACCCTTAAGCTTATAGGTACAGAAAATAAAAACTAAGAGCTGCCTCAGGCCCCCAGACCATCCCAGCTGGAACAACACAGCCCCTGCTGTGATATCAAACCACCTCAGAGCCCCTCTGTGCACTGGATCTGACCCCTGAGGAGGTGACAGAGGAGCAAACCTCACCATAGGTCATCTGAGACCACTGCTTTGAAGGGAGGGAGGATTTGAAGTCTTGTAAAATCTGGTATTAAGGTAGTCATTGGCAAAGCCTTTATTGCTGATATAACAGCTCAAAAAGGGCTTCTTTAAAGAAACAGGCTGAAATTCTGCTGCAGTGTAGAGCTCTACGCCTGAAGTCTCTTGTCTTTGCTTCATTTTCTCATAATAAATACGGTAAGAGAAGAGGATGAAATGATATCTCTTACTCCCTATAGCATATTGTCCCATTCTTAGGAAATGGAGCTGATACATGACACATGTTGTCCAAACCTTCCAAATTTTACAGCACATTCTGTTCTTTCAGGAACAGATGACAAGTCTCACAAGTCTTCCTGCTAGAGCAGAGTTTGATACAAGACAGATGGACAATATTCCCTGCACTGGGATTCTCTTCACGGTTACACACAGATTTAAAAGATTTCAGAAAAACAAATTAAATGACAGCCCTCTGAATCCTTTTTTCCTTCTTGATGAATTTATGAGTTTGGTTTTTGGGTTTGTTTTTTTTTAAACAGCAAAATATTTCTCAGGAAATAAATGACAACATAGAAAAGCCCATGGCACTGCAGGCTGCACTGTGCATGGGGATGGGAAGGGATTGATCCAGGTCCAACCCAGTGCCCCAAACCCCTCCTGAGAGCTCCTGCTCACCGATTATAACTGTGTTGTCATCAGCAATGAGCAGTTTGCTGTGCACATAGATGAGCTCCGTGACCAGCTTTCCTTCCAGCTCTGCATATGTTCGGAGGCCACAGAATGATATGTAGTTTATCCACTTATCTCCAACTGAAAATTAAAAGACAAGAAAACTGATGGGATGAGGGAGGTGGAAGAGAAAAAAAAGACCTTGTTTACATGAAGACATCTATGAAGAACAGTTAACTTCTGGGCACAGCACAATAGGTGGACAATGACACTGTTTTTCTGCAGATCCTGCAGAAAGGAGGCTGGAAGCAGGTGTTTTGTCCATGGTCAGTATGGCAAATGTGCCCTAATGCACTTGTGTGCAGTTCAGATTTACATCAGGACCTAGAACAAATGAGGCATTATGCACAGTCCTAGCGTTTATGATATGTGGGTTTTCACAGTGCTCTGATTCCCAGCAGAGCAAATTCCAGCAGGATTCCTCATGGCAAGGAAACAGCCTCCTGCTTAGGCAGGTTCTTCCTCTCCAAATCTGACAACTGCCAACAACAAACCCTGTGTGGGATCCAGGGGGAGGCTGAGGGCTCATAGCTCCCAGAAGTGTGACCTTGCTCAGGACGTTTTCCAAATAACACAATCCTGAGCAGCTGCAACTGTGCTGTGCTCCTCCCTGGGGTGTTCCCCTCCTCTGGATCAGGGCTGCAGCCAGGTCTGAAATCTGACAAGTGGCCATGGCCTGTGTGACCCAAAAGAGCTCACCATGGGAGGATGGCCAAGGAGGAGGTCACTCATAGCCCCACGATCCCATAGCATGTGCTGCATTACGTGTTGTAGATGCATCCATCAAACAGCAGCATCCAAAATAAACAACATGGAGGAGAGGAATAAAGTTCTTACCCTCTGCCTTCAGCTGGCCCAGGATGGAGTTCTCCCCTCGGCACATGGTCCTGGAAAGAAGGTAGGCAGCCATCAGCACCCCTGCAGCTCCAGACAGCAGAACGTGCTGGAGCAGAACCAGGTGGGGTAAATCACAGACTCAGATGCCTCTCCAACAGGAGAAACAGAGTGCTTCCAAAGCACTTTTTTCCCCCCCATATGACTGTTACTACATCAAGGACTGCTCATGTTCCAAAAGGGGTTTATACCAAGCCACACAGGAGCTGGGGAGCACTTCTGCCTTCTAGAGCACGTGGCAATGATTGTAAATGTGTGACAAGCAGGACTGCTACCCCTGTGCCAGGCCTGGATGTGAAATCACGTTAAGAAAAATGTCAGCACGTGCAGAACACCAGGTCAGGGAGTTTGTGTGATTATGGCTGGGCTGGAAAAGTCAGAGCTGAAATTCCACTGAGACCCAACCAACCCATGGGCAATTTCCTTTGGCTGCCCTTGCAAAAGGAAGCTCAGGCAGAAGGGTCAGGAGGACATGCTACTTTCCACCTGCTTGTGTCCCCTGCTCCACTCGTCCTTCTGGAGGTGCAGCAGGACCCCTGCAGGCCAGCAGACAAGAGAGATTTCAGTCTGAGGGTTGCAGCAGTCTCTGCACACTGACTGTGCCCTGGCCATACCATAACATAGCAGTTTTCCAGTAAAACCATCTTGGGCCATTTTGCCTTCTACATTTTCCAGCACAAGGAATTTCCCTGATGCAGCTCAGTCCTTCCTATGTGACCTGCTGGACTGCAAGTGCCCCCTCAAAGCATCCATCCTGGAGCAGAGGAATCAGACTGGGAAAGATTCCATTGCCTGCATGGGCTCAATGGCAGAGCCAGGCCAAGTACCAACCAAAAAGGCAGATTTGGAGACAAATCTTGGTCAGCAAGTTTGATTTAATCAGCCAAGTGGAAAACAAATCACAGAATGGTTTGGGTTGGTTGAGCCTTAAAGCTCATCTAGCTCCATCCCCCTGCCATGGGTAGGGACACCTTTCCCAAGACCAGGCTGCCCAAAGCTCTGTCCACGCTGGTGACACTGATGGCAGGTGGGGCTTGGGGACCCCCTGCAGCAGTGGGGGTGTGCAGGGCTCTCTGGCAGCCCCCCTGTGGTACCTGTAGTTGAAGTGCATGATGGCCTGCAGTGCATTCCCCCCGCCCGTCGAGATGTCGCCTTCGAAGCCCGGCAGCAGCGGGATCACCACGTACACCCGGAAACGCTTGTTCTCACTGAAAAACAACAGAGTTCGGGGGAACATCAGCCTGGCAATGTCACATCAGCCTGGAAAAGTCACAGCTTTCCACAAGGTGAAGTCCCCTCGGTTTCACTTCCCCTGAGATGACCGACTTGGTTCCCATCTGATGCTGCCACACAAATTGTAAGGGAGCAAAGTGTGAAGTGCATTTCCAGTTTCAGGAAATCATCACCTGCCATCATACTTCTGTGAGTGCTCCTTCAGGAAGAGAGGGAATAATTTACTCTCAGCAAACAGCAAAAGAAGCTAAAGGAAAAGAGACATTTTTACTGAAATTCAGGGGCAGGCTAAGGACTTTTCAGATGGTCTCTGCCACTACAAATGTTTGTTTGAGCACCCCAATACTGATCACACGGATACTGGTGCAGACTGGTGTGGACAGCTGCCTGGCAGAGCACAGCAAAGCCTACAGAGCTATCACAGGCAGAAACCCAAAACTTAACCCAACATTCCCACTGCCTCCTGGTTTTCAGAAGTCAGAAACACCACAA
The DNA here is from genome assembly GCF_052056855.1 of Sturnus vulgaris. Taxonomy (NCBI): domain Eukaryota; kingdom Metazoa; phylum Chordata; class Aves; order Passeriformes; family Sturnidae; genus Sturnus; species Sturnus vulgaris. Next base: position 21,154,720 of record NC_142252.1, on the reverse strand, counting down.
GGGTGGAAAAAATTCAGAGTATAAGAAAAACATTGCTCACTGGGGGAAGGCAACTATGTCCTTGATACATCACAGCACCCAAAAATCTCAGTTCCAGAGCTCTCCAAACTCATCTATACCCTGATCGTGATCCCATTCAGAACAAAAGCTACTATTGTAGCACTGCTCGGGGCTTTTCTCAAAGCTCCCTTTGGGTTTCCTCTGCTGACAAATGCCAGGTGCATCTGCTCTGAAAGCACTTTCGAGGTGCCCCTGGGTGCTGGGAATTCCCTGCTCTGTGCCCTGGAGGAGAAGGACGAGGATAATGCTCCATGGAAGGATGCTGCCACTAGATGGCAAACACAGTTTAATCAGCACAAAACCATTTCAGAAGCATTCTGAGGATGAGCCAGTCTGCAGTTTTTGCCAGAAGTACTCTTTCCTCGGGCAAGCCGTGCCCGTGAATTTAGGGGTGTGGGAATTGGGCAGCACTGGGGTCCTATCTGAGCTGGGAGGAAAACAGTGCGGACCTGTCTTTCATTTCAATTTTTGTTTCATTTCCTTCCAGCTGTGCTGGACACTGCAGGCTCTGGTTCAGCAGAAGAGCTCACAAACAGTTAATGAAGCCTTACCCAGACACAAGAGACTGTGAAACCAAGTCTGTTTGTATCATGAGAAAGGTCTACTAACAAAAGCATTCCCCAAAAAGCAGCTTGTTTGTGTAAGGACAGTGTTTACCAAACTGCTTAGAGAGCCACCCATGAAAACAAGAGGAAACCAAGAAAAGAACATTATTAGTAACATCAGTAGAAAATATTTAGTCTAGAAGAGTGAGAAGTATACAAGATCACTACAGACCTTAATTTATAATTAAACGCTGTTTTCCTGGGGCAGTTTGGAAAATTAGTATTACGATACAAACCATTTAGGTCTCAGTTTACTTTTAATCTAAGGTAATGCAGAATTTGAACCTTATATTCAGTTAGGAATTGCCAATATTAAGCCAGCACAATACTGGCATACAACAGGAATAAAGCAGAAGTGAGCATCATATCTGGAAATGGGTCACTAAGAATCTGTGTGACCCCCTTTTGTAAGAAGAGTTTTGGGATCTGGACAGAATGCCACCCCTTACATAAACTTTATATAACAGGAAAACCTTAACAGATTACCTGGAGAATTTGCTGCTGCCTCAGTTTAGAAAAGTTTAGAAAGTTTCCTGTATATCAGCCCAGCAGGAGCAGGGTACAGTTTTATACTATGAAATGTATGTCTCAAAGAGACTCCAGGGGAGCAACCTTAAGCAAGGCTGCCCAGGATCAAAGTGAAGACAAGCCACTACCTGTGGCATTGATGTCAACACAGGGTTAGGTGTGCTGGAGGAGTGTCTAAAATACGGTTGGATTCAATCCACTCAGGAACAAAAAACAGTCCCCTTGCAAAGACTGGAGGTGGTGAACACTCTCCAGCATATACCAGAAAAAGTTATTCAAACAATAGCAGAACCCTGCAGTCAAATCCTGAAAATGTGTTTGCTTCCCCAGTTGGAAGCCGCTCCCCTCTAGATGATTTAAATAAACCACAAATCCCAGTTCACCCTTCCCACCCATGAAATTGCCTGACCACCCACCTCAAGGCAAGTTGGCAATGGAGCAAAGGTGTCACTGAACCAGAGCACAAAGGATTTGCCTTTAAACAAGTTCCATAGTTAAAAATATATTTACATTGGGGTAAGTCCAGAAAATCACTTTCTGGATGCAAAGAAACCACTCGGGAGTCTCACTGCTGCAAATGCAGATGCTCGATCCCATTGGTTCTGTGTTGGCACAGCTACTGTCCAGCTGTGTCCACTGAGGGCTTATTTTCTGCACCATACAGTGGAAATGCACCTGAAGACTTCCAGTGCCTCATTAAGAACAGGTTACCTGTGAGCTTTAAGAATCCTCTGAGCAATCGCATCACCGATCTTGTTCCAGACAACTTTATCATCAGCACAGCTAATAAAAAACTGGTTCTGCAGGAAAAGCAAGCAAAGCTACTGTCAGACACTGCCAGCAACCAACCCAAAGTATTTGTATGCTTTATTTCAGACCAAGAGCAACTAAAGATAGCTGGGTTTGTGTGCCAGTGGAGTAGAGGCTTTTTAAAATTATGATTAAATGATATGTGTGTCTGTGCTTGCTTAGGGAATGAATTAGTCCTTATTAATCACACTCATTAGAAAGTTCATGTCAAGAGCAACCTAACAAGAGGCTAAAAAAAAAAAAAAAAAAAGAGAGGAGGAAAAGCATCTCCATTCAGCCAGCACTGAGTGTCACTCTGACACAAGAGATTGCTGCAGCTGAAGGCTGTGTGGATGAAGAGCTGCTCTGTGAGTGGGAGATTTGGGCATGCACAGGGGACACTACAAAGCCACAGAGGGGACAGGGAGACTATTGCATAGGCCATGAAAGCTGCTGGCAATTTTGCAAAGAGCCTTGTAAAGGAGAGGTCTACTTTTTTCCACCTCGTGGGCAGATGGCTGTCAGGGTACACAGCCATCAGCCTGACCAGAAGACCACTGAAGGTAATGGATCTGTCTAAATGCATAAAAACTTATGACCAAACCTCAATAAGTTATTACCCTCCTGATGGCTACCAGCCACGCCCAGAGCATCAGGACCCTCCTGCCTTCCCTCCCTGCCACTCACCTCTATGTAGATGTAGTGCTTGCTGTTCTCTATCACGCTGATGTAGGCTTTGTGGATGGACTCCTCGTGGTATTTAATGCCAGCAGACCAGTCAGCAGCAGAGCGGATCACCTGGAACACAGGAGAGAGACACCTTCAGCTCTGTCCATCCAGGACAGCACCATGGCACCCCAATTATCCAAGGCTCCTCCCTGGCACAGCCAGGCTTTCACTAAATAAGGTGGGAAGTGCAACATTTGTGCTGCATTTGTAGTTGTGAGAAAGGACATTCAGAAACAGTATTAATGCTTAGCCATGTTTTGATTAAAAACATAAGAGCCCTGTCCCATTGCTGTACTACTGCCCTGTCACCTGAGCAGCTCCAGATGCTTGTTTTTGCTTATGTTCTTGTGATAAACTGTTTTTAAAAAACTCTAAATTCCCAAGCTTTAGGGATGCACATCCCCATCAGAGATCTCCTGCCCAGCACTTTAAAGCTGGTCTCCAGCTAGGACAGGGTGTTTTTCCCCCAAGGAGGCTGTACAGAATCATACAGTCAGTCTGATAACTCAGGCTGTGCCTTTGTCCTCAGCACTTCAGGTAATTTCTTTATTCTGCCAAATTCTTGCACAAGCCATCCCATTTGTGATGATACTACTTAGTTTTTATTGGAAATCCACTTCTAAAGTAGATTCCTGCAACATGGCCAGGGCTAGTCCTGCCACTCTGTCCTGCAGTTTTGTGCAAGAGAGCCAAAACCAACATGAGAAACAATCTTTGTGCTCTGGGCCAGGCTGAGCAAGCCCCACAGCAGTCAGCAGCCCGTCCCCACCAGCCAAAGATGCTGTGGCACCTCCTGCTCCTGCACTTTGAGTCAAGAGGCAGCCACACTACGCCCCAAGTGATGCTTTCCAAGATGGAAATGTAGTTTTTAATTAAGTATTGGCCAAGTACGTGCTTGGGAGAATAGTTACTCATTATTAGCCTCTCTCTTTAAACACTGTCAAGACAAAAACATTGAAGCAATAGCCTTAAAATATCTCAATATAACCATTATACTGGAACTCAGAGCCAGTTCCACACAGCACAAGACTCAGGGAGTGGGGATCTGTGAAAAGTGTGTGTCAGTTGCAGCAAAATCCTGATCTCTTGGGATCAATCAAACCAATCCTCTTGTCTCCAGATCATCTCTGGAGGTGGCACTCAGGACCACTGCTGTTAAACAGATGACTCCTGAGCTAATTCCTTTACCTGGACAGGAGCTTTCTTCCATATCTTTTTTTTCCAGTAAAAAACCGGCCCTGCAACTCTCATATTTAGCTGCTCTCTAGGCAAACAGGAGGGTGCACTCTGAAGTCTCCCTCACCTGAGTGTTGGGGTCACAAATGTTGGAGTGAAGGAGCTAGCCTGAATAAAAGGGCTGTCACAGCCTTTAGCAGTGCCAAACAGCTGCCCTTTGTCTGCATAAGCCTCTGCAAGGCCATGCTGATCATTCCCAAAGGTTTTTAATCACTCATTTGGTTTACAAAGCTAAGGCTGAGTGTTCCCACTCATCCCAAGCTGGGCTCTTCTGAAACAACACTGAGCACCACGGCAGACTGAGATCTTGAACAAAATTCCACCACTGGCATTAATAAGCTGTTACTGGCATTAATAAGAACAGAAAAAACAGTTTTCCTGGGTAGAAAGCAGGCTAATTATTCCATACACAGCCTGGACTGGAGTTCACAGCACTTACACTCTCAACAGCACAGCAATCTGGAACTGCATTTCAGAAAAGTGGCAGATTGTAGCTTTCTAGTGCACAAAATTTGATATTCAACTTTTCTTTTTTTTTTTCCCCCTAGTTAACACAACAGGACCATCCCTTTTCAGCACCATGACTTCCCAGTGCATCATCCGCCTGCCCTTCCCAACATTCCTCCTCACCCCTCCACATAACTGGCACCCCAGCTCACCCCACACCCCAGGCTGCCCCTATTACAGTGCCATCATCCTTCTGCCTCACCCCAGAATAATGTGTCATGGCCAATTCCAAAATGCTGGCCCAGCACCACCCAAAAAGCTCCCATCAGGTACAACCTCAAATCCCGCTGCAAAGGGAAGAAGATGTGTCAGAAAACATTGGATGGGACAGAAGAATGAGTACAAGGTGTTTCATCTTGGACTTCCTCAAAATAAAGTTGTTTTTAACAGATCTGCAGCCACAAGGACAGGACAATGCCACCAAGGCAGCATTCCATGGTGACAAAGCTGTGGCACTCTCAGACACACACACCCACACACCTGGAAGTTTGCTACAAAGCCCTTCCCTTATCACTGATGTTCCGTCTCACACTTCTGGACACCTCTCTTTCCTGTCAAGGTATTTAAAGGCAGCTGGTTCTAACCCAACCTATTTCCTGGGGAGAAAAGGCCACATGCTGCCCAGCAGAGCACGTCCCATCCAGAGCTGGAGTATCCATGCTCCTGCCTCTCCCTTCCCCTCCCTTGAGCCTCTCAATAGCTTGTCATCCCTTTAACTTCTCTAACTGATACAAGGGTAATAAATGTGATGTTTGCTGAGGGCTAGTGCATAAACCCTGAACAATGCCAGACTTCAAAGAGGTGAGGGCGTCAGCTGCTGCCAGAGCATTAAACTTTCATTGCATTTCCATTAGGAATGGGATGTTGCCTCACCACTCATGTCTTTCGCAATGCTGGCTTTGGCAGATAACTGCAAACTCTGGAGTGGAAATAGGGAGATGAAATAGTGGAAAAAAATCTGGCACTGCCTTTGGCAGATCTCTATTTGACTCCTGCAAGAATCAAAATGCTCTTGCAATAAGTCATGTTGCTTATTGCAAGCAAAGCCCCGAAGTTCAAATGAAAGAGGACGGGAGACCATGCCTGACTCCTTTTTCTCTTCCCAGCCTGTACCTCCACAGTGTTTCCCACATACACTGCATTCATCCTCCCTGCCCAGGGGAAAGCCCTTGTCAGTGCTTTATCCTCAGAAATGCTTTCCTACTCCTCTCCTCTCACAGAGGAGAGCAAAACCAGATGGTACAACGAGGCTGGAATCTGTTGCTGACAGGTCAATGGTTTGGGCTTGCAGCAATGTTGCAATCCCCAAGGATCCTTTGTGTTTTCTCTTCCTCTGATCTGCCCACAGTTGAAGACAGATTTGCAAACAAGGTCAGAGACAAGAAATCCAACAGCCAGGCTTTCCTCAATCACCCCACAGCCAAGGACAGTCCTGGGATGCTGGATTTTACCTTGGGGCAGTAACTTCTGCCTATAAAATCCCTACACAGTACTAAAAAGGAGATTACAAGGGATTGGCTGCTGGCCAGCCAAAGGGTTCAATACTACAAAGAGCAAGAATGTTGCCTCTAGTTTTTCTGGATAAAAAGTCGGTAAAAGATTTTAGGATATCTGCTTATTTCTGTTCAGAACTGTACCACTCAGAGGAGATGTGAGTACCTGAGCCCTCTGCTCCAAAATGAATAAACTGGACAAGCAAGAGGCTGACATTTCTGTCCCTGCAGAAAAGGAGAAGTCACACAGGAATGCCCTGATGCACAAACTGGGAGCTTCAGAAAAAGGCAAGCAGGAGGGGAAGTTCAGATCCAGGCTGCAGGTGTCCTCCCCTGTCTCCATTTCCAACAGCAGCCAAATCTGAAACCTCCATCAGGAGGAGAGACTGAGTCACTTGAGGATTTGCAGTGTGACTTCAGGGATGCTCAGGTCACTTGTGTCACGGTGGGACCAAGGGAAACCAGGCAACTGTGGGTATTAGGGAGGAGACAGTCAAAAATTTACTATGCACATGCAAATCCCTGCCTTGGAGCTTGAGGAGGTCACCCAGAAATCATAACCAGCTGAAGCAGCCTGAGGACCTGCACCCAGGCAGAGTGCCCCACCCTGGACACCTCACTGCTTCCACCAGGCTTGGCACTGCAAATACTCTCCCTCACCAGTTATCCCTCATACTGGGAAGGCAGATACATTTCAGGACAACGCATTTGCAGCCTAATATGTAGTTTTATTTATCTGTCTACATGCACGGCTATTTTGGCAGATGTATAAATGTGAAATGAGCAAGGTAGTTTCAAATGAATAATTTACAAGACAAACCTGCTCTCTTTTTGCTGTTTATGACATCACTGAGAGCAGCCCCTCATTTCCTGATGTATCAGTTATTTGTAATGCCTCAGCAATGTGGTGGCCAGGCTGGTTTTCCAACTGCTCACCCAGCACTCAGCACCGGCGTCTGTGGATTCTGCAGTCACCGTTTGAGCTCCATCCTCCTCTCCCGTGGCCTGATGCCCTGAGCCAGCAGCTCTTCAGCTGGACTGAAGAGAAGCTGGATCTGGGTTGTTCTCAGTTTAATTTCTCCTTTGGGAACTGTTTCCAGTTCTGTAATCAGTAGAGTTTAACTTTTTGCTACAGTAAACCCCGTGATTCAGAAGTTGTAGCTTATCTTGCAGTTAAAGCATGCTCAGGGGACACAAGCCCCATTACTTCCATAAGAACAAGATTTCCCAAAAAGCTGGTGTCAGACACAGACAGGGAGGCATTAACAGCCACAGGGAACAGGATGATGCCTAAAGGGGACTACTTCCCAGCAAGCTGGGAGCCTTGCTTTGGAGGCTGATGTAAAACACCCCAGACCCCTGACACAAGATCCCCGTGCTGCCCATCCCTCACACCACACAGAGAGGAGCAGACAATGCACTGGAAACCCACAAAACCAGAAAAAAGCATCTTATTTCACTAAGCTTCCCCAAGCAGTGCTGTCATCTGGGCAGACCACTCCTTACAAAGAGCATAGTCATGCATTTTTCCTGGTTTTGGTCTAACTGCTCTTACTTCATACATCTTTCATCCACAGAGACACACAATGGCTTTGCTGCTTCAGCATAACTATTTTGACTTTGTACTCTTCAACAAGTTCATATTTCTGCTGGGTAACAGCAGTATTCAAGTATGTGCACTTGATAGAGCAAACTGGGCTTTTAAACAGAGGTATCTTGGCAATTCTGACTGTGAGACTGATTGTCACAAATCAGACTGTGGGCTGACTGTGTGGAACTGCATAGAACCCCCAAGGGTGCAGGGCTGCATAATAAAGTGCAGATGAAGTACAAGGCAGAAAGCAAAACGCCACAAGACTCCACTTAATGCTGGGCTCTTACTGACCACCACCCGTCTGAGCGAGGCGTCAGGGCCTGGCAGGCTGCTCTAAGATCTGAGATAAATTCTCAGTGGGTAACCTCAACCCATCAGGCCTTCTCAAATCATAAAGCCCAAATGTTAGGTGTTAGAAGAAGAGCAACAGAAAACAAACCATTAAACCACAACAGTATGCAAAGTCACAGTGTTCCCACCATTTGAGTACTGCATATACTTTAGTCCCCTTACCTCTAAGGTGAGGATATAAATTAATGCCTCTCTACTAAAAGAGTTACATTATTCTATTGCAATTCTGATCTGATCACCTAATCCGTGAGTTGAATTAGATAAGAGTTTTGCATCTTCTTATTCAAGTTCTGCAGAGGGTCTGTTGGCATTCAAACTTCCTGGGAGGATGCAGAACAAGCCCTTTGAGGAGTATGGGAGCAGGAGACCATCAACACCCACCTGGACTGTGGCAGGAACAGCCTCAGGCACCTGATACTTCAATTCATGAGCAGTTTGCTGAGATTTTGGCAACAGGAATGGGTAGGACAGGGACCGGTATTTGGGTTTCATAATCTGCACGGGGGGGAAAAAAAAAAACAGATAAAGAAAAAATGCTTGAAACAGATAAAGAAAAAATGCTTGCAACCTATCAGAACAAGGAAATAAGCCAGATGCCTAGAGAGGGCAGGGGGATGAGGCAAGGCTGTGCTTAGCTCCATGCCCCCAGCAGTGACACCCACACCCACCTTGGTGAAGTTCCAGCGCTGGATGAAGTGCCGGGCAACGTCGCGCGCGGCTCTGCCGTGCACCACAGAGGAGATGTCGTGCCAGGGCATCCTCGGCGTGGTGTACCTGTCAATGAAGTCTGGGACACAGGGGAGTATGGTTCAACTTCCTCAGATAAGGGACAGGAATGTAGAAAAGCTTCCCCCTCCTCACACTGAGATTTCTGGGACATGGCACCAAGCAGCCCCGAGGCAGGTGACTTGGACTGCAACAGCATAATTGGCTCTAAAACCCCTCAAAGGGAGTTTTGCTGCTTTTTCCTAGCAACCAAACTAAACCAGCTTTGTTACCTCTGGCTTGGAGGCAGGAAAAATACGATCTGAGATTGAAAAAGTGCAGAAGAAAGTTTGGGAGAATGCAAAGACTCCCACTCACCAGCAAAAGGTTTGTCGAGTTGAACCCAGTCTTTAAAAACAAAGTTGCAATAGTCTTTTCCGTGCCAGAACCTGGTTTCTCCAAGCAGCTCTCCAACACCTGTCTTCAGGCTACGGATGGATCCTTTATCTGCTCCAGGCAAACAAAACAAAAACATGCTCCAAAGTCAGGGCCATCCATTGCACACAGCAGTGAGAGACTCACAGCCATGGAACAGCACTGGTGGGACATGCCAGTCCCAAGCAGCTGAAGCTGGTTTCTCCCCAGTCCTCCCCTTACTTTCAAGGGATATGTTAGTAATTTTTCTTCCTTATTTTAGTATTTTTTATACAATCAGAAGAGGCTCTATATAAGAGTCTGCTATAGAAATGAAAAACAGATGCTGAATTTATCTTGGACTACATCACCCTATAACCATTTGCCTTTCCCCTGTTCAATAACAACAAAATATTCCCATATGGCAGTCCACATTATGTATATCATCTGCTTCATGTATTTTACATTAATAGTGAACTAATTCCATTTTCTCTGCTAGAGAGTTTATTATTTGGCCTCACTAGCAGGGTCTATCTCCTCTAATAGAAGTACTATTTATTATCTAGAATGAAATGTTCATGTATGTTCCCTCACGAAGTATTGTGGGTTTTCTTAATATTATTTTGTTTTTTCCAAATAGCAGTGTCATTTTTGATACAATTTTACATGTTGAACGAATGGATCCTGAATTCCAAATTCGTGTTGATTAAAAATGGTCTAAAATATTGTATGCGGGGATATTCCCTCCTAACAGGATCCCTTTTCCAGAACACATTTTTGGACAGTGAACTCTTTTTCCTCACTCTTAGAAAAATCCAAAAATGTTAGCCTAGACCATGAACAGTTAACTGTTGTTATTTCCTGACCCTGAGAGCAGCCTTCATCTGTGACACCAAATACTAACACAGTAATTATACAGCAATACCACGAGCAGAAACCTCCTACTAACCCAACCACGCCACCAGGTAACCATAAAACCCTTTAGCACACAGAAAAACCAACTTTGAAAAGTCAACAAAACACACACTGGCAACAGCACAAGACCAGGGGACACAAAGCAAGCCCTGCCAGCATCGCTGTGACCCCTCCGAGCCGAGCCAAGCCATGCCATGCCAAAAATGCCATGCAGCAGCTTTGCACCACAGCTGCCTTGAGAAGCTCCAGCTTCTAGTGAGAGTCCAGGTGGAGCTGGGGAATCACTGACTCGACACGCTGGGTGGGAATGGGCATGTGTGGGACACAGGCCAGCACACGCTCCCTGTGCTCTGATGACTGCACAGTGACTCATGAGTGAGCACGAAGGCACAGGGGAGCCTGCACGTTGTCTCCACAAAGACATGGAAATGCTTTGTTGCCTGCCATACTCTGTAAGTAATATTTTATAATTGGCAATTAATGCCTTAGAGGAAGATGTTTGCAAGAGGATGATGCTGAAGAACTGCTCCTCACTCCATTACTGAACACAAAGGAATCTTGGAAAGGTACCAACACTGGGACAGGCCCTTCCAACACCAGTCCAGAGGTAGGAACAGCTCAGTGCTCACAACCACCCAACTCCTGTCTCAAATGAGTATGCTTTCCTTGGTTTTAATTAGAAGCAAAAGAGGGGACCCAAGTCTTTGTCCAAACACAGGACCGGCAGCAGCCCCTCTGCTGCTTCCTCTCTCTGTTGCATGTCTTCCTGCATCAGGCTCACTTTAAAAATATCCAGTACAGAACTTCCCAGTTCCAGTAACAGCTTTTTCCTTTACAGAATGAGAGCTGCTGAAATCATCATATACCAGAATCAGAACTATTTCTGCAACTGTTCCCTGCTGTCATTATTGCAAATTTTTTGTTTGCTCATTTGCTTCATTTTGATTTGTTGTTTTGGGGTTTTTAATTCTTATTTATGTTGCAGTATTTGTAGTTTCTGGAGAAGGCTGTTCTACCAGGATGCCCACAGAGGAGGGATAAGGATGCTGGGAAAACAACAAGCAGTGAAGGCTGATCCTGGCACCCAACCTCACTCTCACCATAGCTATAATGCAAAAACAACAGCAGTTAAAGCCTGAAGGGGTCCACAGCACTGCCTTCCTTCACTTACCCTCCCGAGGCTCAGCGAGCCCCTGTTTGGATTCACTGTGGTGATGGAACATTTTCAGATGGGGCCTTAAACTCTGGATTATATTCGGTTGGCTCCTAGTGGGGCTAGAGTAACCTGCAGAAAGTCAAGATGCTCTACTCATGGCAAAAACACGTCCACCTCTGCCACCCTAGTGCCTGCTCCTGTCTGAAGACACCTGGCAGACAGGAACTCAAACCAGACATCAGTTTGCTGTAAAAAGTGACTGCCAGGCAAAGGACCAAATTCAGGACCCAGCTGGTTTTAACTGAAACAGATGCAATGAAGTACAGAGCCATGGCTGTGTCCTGAGCTGACTGCTCCCCATAAGGAGGCAGAGGCAAGAGAAAGATCTGCAGGTAGGGGATGAAAATTCCAGTAAATTCCCTCATCTCCAGGAGCCGAGGACTTCCAGGAAGAATTTCATTCTGGAACAATTGCCAAGCTGATCCTTGTAATTTTTGGCACTAAAGTTATCTTTAATGTTGGGAATTAAAAGATGCATTTAAATATTCAACTGTTGAACAGACTTTCCTCTCTAGTAAGTGGGTAAATTTAGAATATTTCCATTTAAGTGAACTTATTTAAAACCTAGCTTTTAACACTAGTCTACAAGACAGGATAATCTCATTCAGAAATTATTTGCTTGTTATAATAAATCCAAGTTGAAAAATGAAAGATTCAATTCTCTCTTACAGGAACGAACACTTTCCAACAATACAAACATTAAGAATCGCATACACTGTATCACATGATCTGATGGCTCATGGAAATTCTAATTAGCTAAATAAAAAAATCTACATTAAACCTTTCTTCTCCATTTTGCAGTGACACAAATTTACATGTTGATTACACACAGCTATTATTCTGATAGTTAGGTAACTTGTCAACTTTCCTTCCAAAAAACACAAAGAACACATTGCCCTAGAAATCATGTGAACGTGCACATACACCTACCCATCCACCTCCACACATCCTTTATATACATTATTTAGCTGAGCATCACTTACTTGACTCACTGTCGATGCTGCTGACGCTGTCAGCATGGTGCATGCCGTGCTTGTGCAGGTGCTTGTAAATGCTGAACCTCGAAAACTTTTTGGGTTTCCCTATTCCTTTCATTTTTGATGTGTCTGGGGCATCATCAGCATTTCTCTCAATCAAGTGGCTCTCTGGGACCAGAGTTTGAGGCTGAAGCGGGACATGTTCAGTCGACTCTGCTGCAGACTTAAAAGACACAAGACATGGCTGCAGGTCAGGTATGAAGAAGTTTCCCTTTACAGATTCTTGTGCAGATCAGTGCTCAGAAACAACCATGAGCCAAATTTTGCTCTGTGACAGACACATTTTGGTGGGAACTGTGGCATGTAGTCCATCCCCACTGCTTTCTGGGCAGAGTCTGTGCTGAGAAAGCACTCGCCAGGAAAGCCTAGTAATATTAGCAGCACTTGGATCCATAAATTTACTCTGGATTATTACTCCCCTTGAAATTCTCATCAACCTAGACCTCTCAAATTATTGGAGACATGTGGCTGCATACAGACCCAGATTAGCAAAAAGCTCAGCAAACAAAGCAGCTGCAGAGGGCACAAACAACAAACATTACAGAGCACTGTGCAAGTGCTTACTCTGCATTTCTAAGTTTTGTTAAGAAAAGAGAGGTTGCCCAGAGAAGTGTGGACGCCCCAGCCCTGGAAGTGCTCAAGGCCAGATGGGACAGGACATGGAGCAACCCAGTCTAGTGGAAGTGGAGGGTGTTCCTGCCCATGATGGAGGTACAAATTACATGACCTTCCAACCCAAACCATTCTAAGATTCTATGATTTTAAGAACGCAGACTTCAAATTGTGGCTGCTGTTCCAAGCTCCAGGAGAAACCCATCTCTCTTATCTCTGTGCCCTAGCAGGGGCTTATCAGCACCTAGCTCTAAAGAGTCGTTTGATGTTTAGATCATTCCTCTCACCACTTATTTGTCATTAAAGCTCCAAAACCCAACCCTAAGCTCAGGAGAGGACACAGCCTGTTCGGCCCTGCCCCAGCCCTGCTGTGGCTGACCGTGGCCAGCAGCTGGAGCCAGCCCACTTACTGCCAGGTTGGCGGTGGACACCGACTTGGCGGCGGAGGCGCGCTTGACGCTGCCCACGTCGGTCAGGCGGTGCTCGTCGTCGTCCCAGCGCCCGTAGGCCAGGTCAATGCCACCCACAAAGGCCACGGACTGGTCAACGATCACCAGCTTCTCGTGGTGGGCCCACAGGTACACGGAGGAAGACACGTGGTCTGGGTGCCTCATCACCTGTGAGGAAAGCAGCACTTGAGCGCAGCATCGTTGTCAAATTTTAAATCTTTCCAGACAGAGAGCTGTTCTGGCTTTTTTTGGGGTGATGGGGAAATGATGGAGTTGTTACTGGAAGCTACTCAATTTCCCCATAGCTGGTGTCTCCCATATGGCAGGCATTTCCCCAGGATGCAGGAATCCCAGGCAGCAATGGTTACTGATATTGGGATAGGTCGCCCTTACAACAGTTTCACAAGAGGACCACAGTCAAAGAAACTGCTTCAGCTGAGCTGTAATAGCTGAGCTTTCAAACACAGAGCCTGCTCTGAGAGAAAACAACATATTGGTGATCTGAGTCACTTCTTTGGTTGTTGCCACCACACAAGTGAAATGAGATGTCGGGTGGTTTTTTCCCCCCACTTAAAATCAAGTTGTTTGGCATTTGTTTAGAATTTCTTTTTGACAAGTGTCTACAGAACCCTAATTTCTAAGCTCAGAGTTTTATTTATGATGTTAGAGCCACTAGACCAGCTTCCTGGAGAAAAAGCTACCAAGTTTCACTTGGCTACTCCCAAAACCTGTGACACAGCTTGTGTGTATTGTCCATTTTTTCTACAAAGATGATGAATGAATACTTCCCTTCACTGTGACAACTGATCAAGTGAAAATAAATCAATTATTCTAGCATAACAAGTATCTTACTGCTAATTAAGGTGTATGTGTCTCTAAGAGACTGAATCTAGCTTTATCTACTGGTTTGTTTGCCACAACTGATCTTCTGCTTGGTGCCAGAACAGCAGTGTAACAACACAGGACAGTGGAATGCTGTTCTTCTGTGGTGAGAACATTAACACCCAGTGTTGACTCTCATTATTTACATTTGAGCAGAAGTGCTGAAATGAGACAACACACTCAAGTTTTAATTTTCCATTTGATGTAACCCCATTAACTTGTCACATGAAATACATGTCTCATGAATTAAGGTAAATAGTTGCTTTGGCAAATCTAAACTAAGTAATTTTATGTTCCATTAGAACCTAAAGAAATGAAGTTGCCAGATGTGGCAGTCACTATATGGGTATGTCTTGTCAGACTATTCCCACTGCAGTGGTGGGAAACATTCCTGAACTTGCAGTTCCCACCCAAGTACACCGGGGTCAGCACAAGCCATCAAGAATAATTGAATGCAAACACCCTCCACACAGCCCTGTGCAATTACCTTGATGTTTGGATGGAGGTGCATGAGTGTCCGCTTGCTGTATTCACTGTTGATCCCCAGGGCAAGCTCCACCTCTTTGTACAGCATAACAAAAATTCTCACTCCTTGTTGCTGTCAGAAATAAAAAAAGAACGCATGGAATGCAGGCACATCAGTGGATACAGTCTGTTTCCAAAGGGAGGAAAAGCTAAGAGGCAGTAAATGTGTTGTGTCTGCTGATGGAAATGCTGACTGAGGTTACTTGCTCTTGGCTATGCTCTTCCAGATCCTCCCTGAGGACCCCATAGACTGGCAGGACCAGCCTGCTTGGGAAAGCTCTCAGCTTTCTGAGAAGGGCTCAGTACCTGGGTTTGTGTGGGTTTTGTTGTTTTTGATGAGCCATGCCGAGGCCCATCCACAAGTCATTCCTACAGCAGCTCCTTTTACACACCCTTTGAGGTAGATTTTGCAAGCATGATTCACTCCAATCATGTTCATCCACTAAAGTTCAGTGTTCTGCTGCTTCATGTTACCCTAAGGGCTGCCCAGGGTTAAATGTCCCTGCAGGATGACACAGTGAGGACACATTGACATCCCCTTCCTGAAGGGGTGTCACCAACTCAACACCATCAAGGAGGTTCATTCTGCTGGTAGAGATCAACAAGCTCCTGGAATACACTGAGCAGTGCTAAAAACATGGTGCTTTTTGTGACTAGCATCGTATCCATGGCAGGGTTTCTAAGAACTTGTTAAAGCATTTTGAAATGTGCCAAGTGCCTCCCAAACCTTGGCAAATACTGGTCATAAACTGGGACACCTCCACTTCCCATAAATCAGCATGGATTAGAAGCTTGCACTAGAGTTTGCCAGCTTAAACTTGGAATCTAAACTTTTTTTTTAAAATTCCTATTCCCATGAAGCTGCTACCAAGAGCTAGGGCAATCTCCAAATTGTGGATCTCCACTGCACCCAAGGGAGTCCAAGGCAACACTGCACACAATAGAAAAGACAACCTCACCCCTACACCATGACATCAGCTTGCTGACTGCCCTGTTGAGTCAAAGAAACACCACAAGTGACAGAGCAAGCATTTCCAGGGGCTGATCTCACTCACCTATCACAACGTTTTTATGGCCATAAGAAAATCCATGTCAAAGTGATAAAAAGAAGCCAAATTCCTCCTTTGAGTGAGTGATGCCTTGTGGCCGGTTTATTTTTGCCAGAAAATAAGAGTCATTCCAAATCAACAGCAGTCAGACACAAAGCTCTCATGTTTTATCTAGGTATGTGGAGGGGTGAGGACTGTGATGACAACTGGCTTCAAAGGGGAGAGAGCCAAAGACTATTTCAGCATGTCACAGAATCACAGAATGGTTTTGGTTGGAAGGGAACTAAAAGGACAACTTGTTCCACTCCCAGCCATGAGCAGGGACACCTTCCACTAGACCAGGTTGCTCAAAGTACCATCCAACCTGGCCTTGAACAATTCCAGGGATCAGGCAGCCACAGATTCTCAGGTAACCTGTGCCAGGGCCTCACCACCCTCACAGGGAAGAATTTCTTCCTAATATCTAATCTAAACCTGCCACCTTTTAGTTTAAGTCTGTATCCATGTGGACTTCTGCCCTTCAACTACAGCAAGAGTTCGAGAAGTTTCCCAGCCATGGGAATAAGCCTTGTGACTCGCTGCTGATATGGGCAAGCTCTTTTCAGCACTGGTGTTATCACAGGGTATGTAAACAGCTGGAGCACAGCCCACACTCATAAACACACCACAAAGTGCTCAGCCTTCCCTGTACCTCTAAATTACATAAATCACATGGAGAGCATGGACAGCAGCAGGTCTTTGACCTGCCAGGAACTGGAGCAGTTGTAAAACAAGGCTTTGACCTACCAGGAACTGAGGCAAGTTGTAAAGCAAGGCTGAAGTGACCCAAACCTGGGGCAATCAAGAGGATCTACCCTTCTGCCTCTGAGCTCTTCCAAACCCAAACAAGGGGAACAAATCAAAACATGTGTTTTTCCAAGGCCATCTGGAAAAGGGCTTTAGCTCTCATCTCTACCAAAGTGAATGGTGGAAGTGCTCCAGCCCCAGTATGACCCCCTGGCTGGGTGGGTGCAGAGGAAGGGTAACAGCTGGAGCTCACTCACTGCTTTCCTCTTGAGAATGCAGTCCAGCCGCCAGCGATTCCCTTCCACCACCGGTCGCTTCATGAAGATTTCTGGGCTCAGCCTAAAGAAAACAAAGGTATATAAAAAACACAGCAGATGTAGCCTGCAAACAAAGCAAGCACCTGCCTAAATAACCAACTTGGGAAGCAAAGGAATTGAAGTTTAAATAAAGTGGATGTGAAAGCTCATGTCCCAGAGTGATGCATTCTCCAATATCCTGCTCTTTGTTCTTTAATAACTGAGCATTACAGAGGGCAGAGGACGTGTCCAAGCACATTCATCTTCATATTCAACAACCCACGAGACCAAGCTGAACAGTGATGTATAAATAGGGAAATTTGGACTGTATCTCTGAAAGACAGATGCAACAAAAGAAAACCCTGAGGTAGAACTGAAAGAAATATGCAGACATAAAAAATAAAGAAGAGTGGGATTTCAGTTCTCCAGGTACCTGAGCTATCTGAACAAAACAAATTTGTGCTGAATTTTCCTTGCTGCCTAAAGACAAAGCAATAGGATCTCTCAACAGGATATTTTATTGCTTTAAAGATTACAAGAAACAGTTAAGCAACCTCCATCTAACTCCTGCATAGCAAGGTGACAGAATTAATTCCTTTATTTTTGTACCAAGCATGGCAACTTGGGCTTGGATAAAGCATATTGCTACATCCTATTTTTATCTTGATATATCAAGACCTAGGTAAATTTTGGAATTCCATGATACTTTAACAATTGTCTGAATAAAACACTAAGTAAGAGACAATGGGTCTGAAACGGGATGCTTTTGAACTGCCACCTGATGTTGCATAAGGCGAATCCATGAGCATAGAGCAGACCAAAGGCACACACCCACAAGATGCTCTCACCACTGGCATGAGGCTTTCCAAGGCAGTGAAGAGGAGCTGAAAGGGGATCCCATGCAGAATCCCACGGCAAGAGCACTGCTGAGCATCCCTGCTCCCTGATACACTGAAAGACACCCATGCCCCTCAGTTTTGCAGCTAATTACACTCCTGAGGAGCCCCTCAAGCCACCACATTTGCAGTTCAGGTGGTGCCTCCGTGCAGTTTGAGGCATTTCCGTGGAGGGAGACAACCAAGCTGTTGATCTGAAGCGTGTGCTTTTGCTGCCAGCCCTCCTGAAAAGGCCTTTGAATACAACACAAGGAGAGGTTTGGGTGTGCTGCCAAACCATCTGGCTGCAGGGCTAGCTGCCATACTGTAGGGCTCCAAACAGTGCTGCATTGTCAGGAGTGTCCCCGGAGAGAGAGCTGGGCAACACCCAAACATGTCAGTACGAACCACCAATCTGTGATGAAAATTTCTTCCTTAGCAGCTTCCATGGCATTTGCAACGTCTTCAAAGTACCACTTGGCATTGACATACCTGCAAAAGCAAACAGAGAGCAGAGTTATGCCTCCTCCCCTTCATTAAGCAAAGTACACAGCTGAAAACGATGGGGTTCCGTGTTAATGACATTTATGTTCTCTTCTCAAAAACAAACACAATCCTAATTTCCAGAATCAGGAGAACACGCAGGGAGAATTCAATGCTGCTACCAGTAGCTTGATGAAACAGCACATTAAGGCAATATTAGGTGACTCTTGGCACTTCTGCCAACTTCACACAATATTCCTGGGTTCTGTTTGACATGCAAGCCAGGTTTGTCTCTCAGGAAAGGATGATGGAATGGTGTTTCCTTTGATTTATGGAAAGTACTCAGGCAGAGGTTGTTGCAAGGCAGACGTTGCAGGGAAAGCACTGGTCTGCTTCCAGCTAGAATCCAGTTTTTGAGGCACTTCTGGGAATGGATTAGTGCAGTCAGGTTACACTGGGGACAGAAGGATTTCTCAGGGACTGCTGTGTGCATAAAGCCCAGCCACCCTCCAACTATACCCAGGTCTGCATTTGTTGATTCCTTTTTCTTTTCTTCATCCTTACAATGACAAACACCCAACACATTTGAATTTAAACGAAACTCGACGTTGCAAAACACAACGAGCTGTGACACAGAGCTCCAGCCACCAGCACTGCTACTCCATCCCTTGTGAAGAAAGCCTCATTTTTTTTAAAATTTTTTTTGCAACTCCTTTAATTACCACCAGTCTCCACAGCTAGCAAAGGCTACCAGCTGTGTCCATCAGAGCTGGGGTGCTGAGGGAAGACAGGTAACAGGTGCTCACCACTTGGCCAGGGTGTTCTCCTGCACGGCCGCGTAGGAGCCGAAGCGATGCTCCGTCAGAAAGTCCTTGCCGTGCTTCCGGATGAACTCGTCTATGCCCTGCCTCCACCACTGGGCATGTCTGTAGCTGTTACACTTCAGAATCAGCGACCTGGAAGAGCACAGGGCAGGAGGCTGAAGCCATTTCCATTTAATTGGGCTGCTCATCGCTGCCTGTCCGTGTTGGTAAATGTATCTGTACCAGTCATATTTTATTTACACAAGAAACAGGGACTTTGCTGTTTTGTTTGCAAAAGAATGCTCAGCACCGAGCTGCTCTGAGTGACTAACAGCATTGCACTGCCAAGCACAAAAAAACCCACCCATGTTTAAATTATTAGCACCGGTTTAACTTGGAGTTGGAGCCAGCTAATGTTGTATTTTTAAGAGATGAATTTATACTGTGCACTAACATAAAAACATTAAATATCTCTTTATCCCCCACTAGCATGTCTTTTGAGTAATACTCCATTGGGAGGCAGAAGAAAACATCCCTGCTTGCAGCATAAAGAGAACAGAGTGCCTAAAAAATTACCTAAGCAATTACTGCCACACCAGACTGTGCAACTCAGCATGCACCATGCCCCAGGACCCAGCAATAACCACAGGGATGGACAAACAGGCTCCAAACGCCTCATTAAGACATGGGAAATAATCAGCATTAGGGCCAAATCCCCAGCAGGTCTGAGCACACCAGCAACAGCCACCCAGGCTTGTTAACCCCTCCTGCAGAGCAGCATCGATTCCTCCTTAAAAAAGCCAAAGCAAACTAAAAGGGGATAAACAAAGTTGTTTTCTTACCTGGAGAGATTGTCAATCTGCAGCCCGTATTTAGTTTCTGTCTCTTTCTGGCCTATTTTGATGTTGAATTCCTTATCGACCAGCAGGACAAAGGAAATGGCCCCTGAATCAGGTTTCATGTACATCAGGAACGAGTCCTTCACCACCAGCCACCTGTACAGACACAGCAATCATGTCACCTGGATTTCACACCCATGCCAGGTCTCAAAACATGAGCCACAAAAAGAGCTCATAAAATGGAAAAGTGCTTCTTCAAAAAACGTGCAAATCATTTATCAGGGAAATCTACTAAATGGTAAAAATTATTTTCAGGAGCTAGGCCAGTGGGTGGTTTTCTTGAGCAGGAAAGTGTCTATTTTATGAACTTGGGTAATGAGTTTTAATTGAATATAGAACTTTTAGAGTATTAAATAACTCTTTTTTTTACAGGAATTTTTAAAGATACAGGTTCCCTTGTTTAGCAAAACCCATGAGAACCTTCCTGGTCATAAACCTCTGAGCACGAGGCAAGGTGCAACAACGATTCCTCCATCCCTGATTTTTATTCAGCTTGTATGCTATATGGGAGTTATTTGACATTTCTAACATTAATTCTGATGCTAGGATCACTTTCACTTCTATCAAAATATATGAACAAGTCATTTTGGAAAGCTTTTATTGCCAAGCAACAGGCACCCTGTTAGAAACACATGAGGAGGGATGACCAGCAGGTTTTACATAAATACTGTAGCCTGAAGGCAACTCTGGGGAAAAAACCACATTTTTTACTGTGAATGGCATTTCTAATTTTTTCTCCCCCTGCAGCGTAGCTGGGGTAACCAGCAGCCTCTGTCCCACACAGGTCTCCATCACCAGACCTTTGCCTCATTCTTCTGCACACCCAGAAACACACAAAGCAGCACAAAACACAGCAAAAATCTGTTCATTCTTGTATCTTTAGTAACAGCCTCAGCTCCTCCCCCTAATTTTTTATTAGATCACATAATTTCTTTTCTTGCTTCCAGGGCCCTGAAAGAGTTACCTGGCATCACCTCTAACTTGGTGCCAAAATACCCCCCCCTCTATGTGGCCCACAATTTCACTCTTAAACATCCCACAGGGTATATTTTCAAATATTCTCCCTTCTGTTTTTCGCAGGCAGCTCTACATGCCTGAGGAGTCCTGCCTGTGCCCATTCACAGCTTTACCCCACTATCCTCCTCCAAGTCCCAAAATCCTTCCCCTAAATAATCCTCTCTGGGAAATGCTACTGTTATTTGCTTATTTATTGATGCATAAACTATCAGTCCCCGTGGGCCAAGATGGGAATGTAGTGTCTCACTTGTGATATTCTGCACACAATCCCACTCAAACACTTCTCCTACAACCTTTCTAGGCTCTAAAGAAAAATGGAGATCCATCAGAGCTGGATGTGCTACTGTCCCCACTACAGCCTGAGCTCTGGACAACATATGAAAAGGTTAACTGAGGAGTATCAAGAGGAAAAGGAATTTTTTCCCATAAAAAAGGAAAAGAATTTGTGATGGTTTAATGATTTGACCTGAAAGAAGGTCACATCTTCATCTCCTTGTGCCCTCATTATAAAAATCTTCTGTAAACCTAAATTAAAAAATGTTGGAAAGATTGTGCAGAAAAAGAACCTTTTCTTCACAATACTGCAGAAAGGTTTTGTTAGAAATCAAAACTATTAAAGAGAAAACGAATGACAGCCCACAGATGATCATAAAATCCAAAGGTGCATAATGCTTGGGGAAGCTCCATCGACTAAGAAATTGTTGCTGCAAGGCAGATATGGCTATTTAGATTTTCAAATGGAAAGATTTGCCTGGGAAGGGCATGCTCCAGGAAATACACCCTGCATTTTTTGGAGGCTGCCTGGTAACACAGGTACTCCCCCACAGCACACATCTCCCAGCCCCTGGCAACACTGAGACCTAACACAGAGGGTAAAGGGATGGGAACAGCAAATGATGTCTGTCTGCAGCAGGAAGGGACATGGGAACACGATAAAACATTGAGATTCAATACCTGCAGTAATAAGCAAGAGGAAATGTATTTAATGCCAAGGTTAATTGCACCAAACAACTCCTTAGTGCTGCAGGTCACGTCTGATTTTATCCTGCCCTGAAGCAGTGCAAAGAGTGTTTCAATTAATTGATTTTCATTTTGTAAATTGAGGAAGGGAAGCTCAGAAAGCCAGGCTGAAATCTGCCTGGGGCAGGTCACCAGCCACATTCCCTTCTGAAGGCACAGAGCCACATGTGCTCCTGCAGCAGGGAAAGCTGGGCACAGTCTGGGAGGTCACTGCCATTTCTGTCAGCTCTAGGAAATCCTAGATTTTCCCTGGAGTAACACATCCCTTCTGGGAACTCCAAAGGATCAAAAAAAACCCACCACACAGAAGGGTGAAGCAGGGAATAGCCCACAGGCTCTTCCAACCTGGAAATCTGTGGCTTTTGTAAAGGAAGGAAGATTCTCTCTCACAGATTTTTTTGGGAGAAAAAGACAAAGGGGGATTTTGGTGTGCCCAGGGAGCATGTGGCATCCCCCCCCGTGGCAGCCCAGCAGTACCTTTTGGACCAGCGGTAGCACATCCTCCCCTGGCCACAGCAGTTCAGGCCAGGAATGCGGTGGCCCCCGGAGCGCTTCATGATGAACCCTTCTCTGCAAGGACAGGAACAGGGTCAGGGTGGGGAATGAGCCTCACCCGGAGGTGCAGGAGGGATTTGGAAGGGGTGCTTGCTGAACACCCAGCCCTTGTGCCTAGGGCTGGCTCCTGTCACCTCCAACTGTGCTCAAGCAGCCTTTGTGCTGTACCCTGAAAGCTGGATGAAGGGCAAAAATAACCCCCACAGAAGAAAATAATAGAGTTTTAAGAAGCACAGGGTCCCAGTTTACAGCACAGGAAGCAGAAAATTAAGTGGCTCAACAGCGAGGGAATGGAGGAAACCCCGTAAGCGCTGTCGCACAAAGCAGCCCACTCTCAAAACCATTTCTCCAAATTGTAGCATTTCTGTCTGAAGAGTAGTAATTTTTTATATCTAGATGGCAAAATATTCCCCAGCCAGTTAGTGCTGAGAAAGGAAAGCTATTAATTTTAACAGTATTTATGTATAAAGCCACGCTCCTAGTGAATCATAGCTCACAAAGACACAGCTCACAACTCACATGCCCTTCGGTCCCAGGTCATGGATGAATGACAGCTGGCTCACTCCAACAAACTCCATCTGGGAAAGAAGAAGAGATTCCTCCATATTTATAACCCTGAAATCCCCACTTTTTTTGCTTCATCAAAGTGACTTGCCATAAAGACCTACAGAATATCCTGAGCAGATGTTACCCTCCATCACTTAAGCATCTTCAAGAAGACCAAGGAAAGTATTTTGGTTAAGTTTTCTGTTAATTTATTTTAGATGTACTTTGGAGAACACACTTCAGGACAATTAAACTCAAATTTATTACAGGGACTCATTCCCTGGTATTCTCCCTCCTGGATCTTTGGCTGAAATAAGGACTCAAGTTTGACACTGTTTAGGAGTCTGTGTGATCTTGGTTGGCTGACTGAATCCTCTCCTCCCTCCAGGGACTCTCAAGAAAGTCTGGAAAGGAAATGAGGACATATGCCCAGAGCTGGAGCACCCTTTAAGACCCCCACCCCATGGAGATACCACAGGAGGGTTCAGCCCCACAAGCCATGAGCATTCTCCAAGGCCACTGCAGCAGGTCAGTGCTGGACACACATCACTGCCCATCTGGTTCCAGGAACCGAAAATCCACAGGAAAACCACAGTGGGGCAGGAGGAGAGCAAGTTCAAATCCCAAAGTCAAGGAACCTGCCTCCTCATGGCTCCTCCTGCTTCAGCAGGGATCGCAGGGAACATAACAGCGAGCAAAGCTGGTGACAAAGCTCTGCACGATTACGTTCACCTCTAAAAATAGGACACTGGGCAACTTCCACCAAGCAGGCTTTTCTTGGCACAGCAGGACATTCCTGGCAGTCTGATGGATATTAGCCCTGGGCCCCTTTAGCAGGGAGAAACATTCTCCCAGGGCGTCCTGTGCAGGACAGGGCTGGGGCAGGCACAGCCCTGAGAAGGAGTCGCCTTGCATGGCAGAACCTTGTCTGCACCCAGGCACTGCTAATTTATTGTCACGTCAAATTGTCCAAGTGCAGAAAGGTGCTCAGGGCAGGGTGAGGGCAAGTGTCACTGTCCCTTTGGACAGGCAGAAAGCCAGAGGGAACCTCTAACACACATTTTGCAATGAACCCTGCTGGAGCTACAGTCCAGGGCTCAGCCCATGCTCCTGATCATGGCTGGGACAGGAAGCAGCCTCGGTACCAGCTTCAGGATATGCCCACCCATACACACAGCAACTCCAAGGAAAGGCTTTCTCTTCTCAAGGAAAGGACCACTGTCATCTCTCTTTGGCAAACCAGCCTCAGGGCCCTCATCAGCAAAACCCAATTTTGCACAGGAATTACATGGGTGGACCCCTAAGACTCAAAGACATTTTCAGACATTGAATATAACAAATGTATCAGTAAATTTGGGGTTGAAGTCTATCTTGCCGTTATGATGAGGTTAAGCACAAGCTCCCTTCCCAATACCATCGTTTTTTCCCCAGAAAACAGCAGTAGGACCAAAGATCCTTCAATCTCCTTATGCTCAGCTGCTCCTGGGACCTTCCCAAACGTCTCATATCAGCCAAGGCCATGGAGAAAAACAAAAGACACTACTGCTTTCCTCTGCATATCTCAAGGACATAAAGTAACCTCTACTCAGCTGAGGAAATTTTAATGCTTTGATTTTAGGGTGCTTTCAGCCTGTTTTCAAGAAGTGATTAGTACAAGTCATCCCATGCTATTTTACCAACCATCTGACTGTCTCTGCTCTACCTAAGTTTTCTGGAAAAGCACCAGGTGTGATCAATGAATGTTTCAGCTGTTTCTGCAGCAGCATTCAAAACAGGGTAGGAAGCACCTGAAAAAACCCAGTGTACCCTACAAGCGCTTATCAGAAGTCACAAGCAAATTCTCAGGCCAGTTCTTTGTCTGGATCCCATTTTAACAACTTCATGGCATTTCCTATCAGACAAATCAGAAACCCAGACATCTCTCACAGTGGGCACACACACAAAAAAGCAAATAAATGTCAAAACCCTTTGAAAATGCTGGCTGGAACCAGAAAGCTGGCAGGAATTTGAGGAGCACTGCATGCAGAGAAATAATTGTCCTCAAAGAAGCAAAAATGAAAACCCAGAGGAAGAATTACTTGCAGAAACAGAACTACCACTACATGAAAGAGAAAGAAAGATTGTCTGGCAGCACAGCAACCTCCTCTTCAGCCAAGCAGTCTCTGGAACAGCAGTGACAGGAGCCCATCCAACACATTGATCAAGCGTTGGTTTGTAAAAAAAAAAAAAACAACCTTAAATAAATTCCTGCAGTGAGAAGGAAAATTCCTCAGCATAGTGCAAAGCATCTGATGGAATGATTTACTGTTACAATTAGCTATTTTTACTGTCACAGTGCCTCATCTGAGGTGCTCATCATGCACAGAGAGGCAAGCAGGGCAGCCAGGAGCTCTCATCTCTGTCACATCAGAATTCCTGCACTGCCCAGCTGCCTCCCTGGGATCTGGCATCCCACTCTGGTTTCACAGCGACCCACAGCAGGATGCTTTTGGTATGAGATATGGGCCTGGAGAATGCAGCTTCAATGACATTGTTGTGGCAATAAAAAAAATAAATAAATAAAATAAATAAAAAGGTGGATGGGAGTAGGGCTGCAGTAGGACAGGCTATGGAAGCTGCAAGGTGTTCCAACCATCCTGTCCTGCCAGCAATGTGGAGCATGATTTATGTAAGCAAAATTTCATATAGCACCTGCATTTCAGAAAGGATTCAGTTTCTCTATGCTGTATTTTTTTCATTTTGACTCTTGTTCTTTATTTAGTGGGTTCAGAAATGCATCAAAAACTGATTAGCAGTGGTCACTGGCAACAACATGGAATTGCACACTCTTTAGAATGATATTGTTCAGCATAATTTCTATACAAAAAAAATTGCTTATACAAAATACACATTAAAACCCCCTTGAATATGCTGCCTTTCAAGTGCAATAGCTAGGAATACTGATGGGTTGGGTGAGGACCTCCACAAAGTTCTGCAGATTCAAGGGCTGTATCAGAAGCAAACCAGGGGCCACCCTCACTTCTCAGCTGCTCTAAATTGTGCTGCTTTCACTTAAGATGAGATTTTTACTCTCTCTAAAGTTCATGCAAAACATTACACATACATACACTCCAATCAAATCTTACTTTTCATTTTCCTTGTGCATCTTTTAAGTATGGGAACTTGTACAAAAATAATGCAAAGGTCCAATTAATAAAATTTTTATACAGAATCCAATTAAGCCTCAACATTTTGAGGCTATATTCCTCCAATTTCCAATTTTCAGGAAAAAAAAGTGTGAACAGTTAACACACCGATTTTCCCACAACATTCATTTTAAGAGTAACTGTCTTAAAGCACTTCAGCCTGAAAGTACTATAAAAAGGTTTTGGAAAGAAGACATGAGATTTAAACACATAAATCAAATAAATTTTTAAAAACTATTAAATATAAAAAGCTAGATGATGTACAACCTCTACAATGCTATGTAGTCACTGTGGACTTGATCCTTAACCCAACCACAGACTTCAGGTCTGCAAAACCACAAGCTTGACTTGCAGGTTCAACTGTCTCAGTGCATGGCATATCCTCCAGACAGTGTACAAAGCAGTTTGCTCTCACTGGAAAAAATAAATTAACCACAAATGCAAAATAAAAGATGCAAAAAAGCAAATTCATTAAATTGTGCAGCTCAGATAAAAAAAATGTCTCCTCAGAGATGCTACTGACCCAAGCAGGCTCTTCACAATGACCAAGGGTTTACACTCCAGGCAGGTCTCAGCTTGCCTTTGCAACTCCACGCCTGATTTAACAGTTCCTGATTTTAAAAAAGTCCTCAGTGCATGGACTTGATGAGAGCAACATAACGGAGTCCAAATGTGCTCCAAGATTAAGACAGTTACAGCATTTGTCAGCATCCAGGCAAAAGACTTCTCAACCACAGGAAGAGCAAAGCCCTCATTTTGTTCTCAGGAAGACAAATACAGTTCCAGGGAAAGTGCCAGAAATCTTCACTTTAGTCTGAGAATGGTGGGGGTTGTTTGGGCGTTGCTTTAAAGGAAGCACTTCCTTCCCTGTGCTTTCTTCCAGCATTGCCTGTAGGACCCGTGCCACCACCACGGGCAGCAAAGTCCTCCCTGAACATTTCCCTGCGGCCAAATCCAGTGAAAGCCAACAATAAACTGAGAATTTATGTGCAAAAGGGACATCTGGCTCCGGGGGCTGGGGACAGAAGGGCGATTCAGCCCAGAAGGGAGCACCCCACAGCTGCCTGGGAAGGCAGGGCTGCCCATCTCCTCTCCCGGCCCCCACTGGGCAGCCTGGCTCAAACCACAGCCTGGCCAAAGCATCACCCACGTTCTCAGAGGAGCAGAAATGTTCCAAAATATTTGAAAAAGGCAACGCCTGCCTAAAAGTGACAAGATGGATCCACACTGTAAAATAACTCTCCCCCGCTCTGCATATGCTACTGATCAAAATTGCCAAGTTATCCTGATCTTGCTTCTAGAACAAAAGATGACTCTTTTCCACATGCACACTAACACAGCTCTTCACTGCATTGGAATTAAGCTCCACAGGCTGTCCCCTAAAGAAGCACTCCAAGGAATGCAGCTTTCTCAGCCTCAGCCTGAAGATTTGCTATTCAGAGTGCAATGGCCAACCCCAATGGGCACTTTGTCCCACGGAACAGGCAGTGCTCAACACTGAGCTCTACAATACAGCACACACAGTTTTTAAATTTTTATACAAAACATCCAACTATGAACTGCCCAACACCTCTACACAACGGAAATCCTCCAAAAGAGAATATCTTAACAATACCAAAAGTGGAAGAGAAGTGGCTGATATAGAAACCCGAAGTTCACTATTTTTGGCTTGTTTAAAAACCAGGTGTTCCCAGTTATCACTGTGTGCTCAGAAATGTCACTAAACCCAGCAGCTACTCAGTGCGTGCATCAGATTTTGCTGGTAATACAAAAGATGAAGTAACACAGTCATTATGCAGCCAAAAAAAAGGGGGAAATAAATTATCATCCCCAAGAGATGTCACAGCTGTGGCTGACAGGTGAGGATTTCTGAAGAAACATTCCAGGATGAATTTAACAAGAAATATTTTTTGCTTAAAATAGGTCTGAAGCTGGATTTGACATCTCTCCTCATTTCACACAGTGTTGACTTGGGGAAATAAGCCAATTACCATTTCCCTTTGGAACTGACAAAATACTCATTCACCTCTCTGGGTATCCCACACACACAAACTCAACGTCACTAATGTCCAGGGAAACTGCACAGAAGAGAAACCTGAGACAAATCTGCACCCAGAACCACACACAAAGCCCAGACTGAATGGTTTGAATTCCAATTTTTTAAGTATTTAAAACCTTAACTTATCATCTTAAATAGTCTGCAGAATTAAACAGACTCTCACTACATCATACATGTACAACAAGCTGTCTGGACTGAACTAGCTTGAGGAGGTTATCACTGTGTTTGTTATACTAACAACCTCTAATCTGAGTCATTCCTTTGGTTTTAATCATATTACATCTGTGTTGGAGAAATCAGCTAAGCCAAAATGCTCACAAAACAGCTGTAAAATGTTTCTTGCAGAAGCTGCACGTCTTCTTCCAATGAATTCAGCATTTGTAAAATGAATATTCTTTAGACAATTAAGCAAACTGATTTCTACTTACTGTTCCATGGTAGTTCCTGTACATTGGCATTTTCAGAATATTTGTCAAATAGTCCTCCAGCTGTTTCTACAATTAAAATGTGGAAAATTTAGATAAGATGCGGAGATTTTTCTTGAAAATTCCTTTAATCCAACTGTCTGGCATTAGGAAGCAATCAAAAAATCAGATCCACTTTTGTTTGAGTGGATAAATAAATCCATTATTATGTACTCACAGGATATCATAACTCAGCACCATAAATAGTTTGGTCATAGGTTGTTTACTGTTCATAGTTCTAGTGTTTGCACTTTCCACCAGCAGACCTGCTCCGTGGCAGGGTCACTTTAGAGGTCAACTTTTGTGACTGAGTTAAAGTTTCAGAACAATTTTAAGTACCAAATCAGTCCCCATTGTTTCTGACCCACAGGAATCAGCTTTGTGAGAAAACAGGTTCAGAGGCAACTGAAAGAGCCTGTTTAACCAAAACAAAAGATTCATGTGGTGAGGGACACAGGGACCTTGCTGTCCTGTCCCAAGGACACAGAGAGAGCAGTGGTTGGGCCTGTCCTCCCCAGCAAGGAGGGAAGAAGAGAGGATACCATTATGGGAGAAGTAATCTCTTACCATCCTCATAGTAAAAGGGAAAAGAAAAGATTAAACTGTCTGGGCATGGGAAACCAGGCAGAGTCCTACAGGACACAAAGCAAACTGAAAGGAAACGAGCTAAAAAAATAAAATGCATCTATAAAACAGTTTTCTTCCTCTTTTAAACCCACATCTCTCCCCTCAAACTTCCCACACATCAGAGAAGCTGTGAACAGTGGGGCTTCTGCATGGCTCAGCCACAAGACACAATCCTTTAATCCTTTGGGCCTTGAAGTTTCCAATGGCACAAAGCCCAGGGAGGGAGGGAGGGAGCAGCAGAAAGAGAACGATAAGCACAGCCTGAACAAACATGGAGTTTTTAACTTGCGAGCAGCAAAGCTGCAATGAAGAGGTAGGAAGACATCCACCCTCTCCATGGAAGGGCCCATCTGTCAACATCTGATGAAGTTACACAGAATACGTGTGCTTGGGCTAAAATTACCCACTTCAGCATCGATAGTCTGTCATCTCCTCTTTCAGAGGGGGAAGGCACTGAAACCTCTCAGATTTTGATGGCCACAGGGCTGCCTTCATCATGCAACTCGACTCTGCAAACTACCCTGTCTATCTTTAAATCAGAGCAGGTGGGAAGAGGGGAACCACCACTCCCAGCATCACGGTGTTCCTCAACAGCAGAGGAAAGCTTTACCCACATGAACCCCAGGAGCAGCATCCTCATCATGGCACAGCAGAGAATTTGGCATTAAAGCTGGACTCGTCAAAGCCAAACTTTGTCAAGCAAAATATCGATAATGATAGCAAAACAAGGGTTTTGATAGTATGTGGCTTTGCAAGCAACCTGCCAGGCTTCCCTGCACCTCAGGGCATCCCTCTGGCCCCCAGACTGAGGTGGGCACTTACCCTCCTGCTGGAGAAGTGCTCCTCCCGCACCGTGCTCTCCGCGGTGTGCGGCAGACTCGGCATCTGCCTCGGCTCTCCCCTTTTGATGGATTGTCTTCTCACCGTGTGACTGCAAGGAAAAACACACCCCAACATCAAGTCTCAGTGCTGCAAGTGTCTGTATGCCTCAATACATAACCCATCTTCTGCAATGCCTTTATTTTTCCTATGCAAGATCTTAAAAACTGACGGGCAGGCAGGATAGCTAAAAAAATAAACCAGAAAAGAAGATAGTGTGGATTCATTTAAGAAGCCAGTGTGGTCCAACTGGCTCACAAACAAAAATGCAACACAAAAACATCAGAGTTTGATTTTTTACAGTAAGCAAAGGGAGCCTACACCCTGTTTTTAGAGCATTCCATTCCTCCAACTCTTAACCCCTTATAATTTTATCTTTCCTATCAAATCTCAGTGTTTGTCTATATCAAGAGGCTCTCACTGACCTACACTATTCTCTTCCCACTTCTTTTCTCCTTCCCCTTATATCTCCAGCCATCCCAAGCACCAAGACCAGCCTGGCCAGGAACCTCCATACCTCCCACATCCTGCCCATGCTGTCAGAAAGCCACAAGGCTCCAGCAATTTCCATTAGCATTATCATAACCCTTCCCCAACTTCAAGGCAAATCCAGCTCAAAAGCTGATGACCCAGGAGACATTGTTTTCTTCGTCAGCAGAGAGATGTTTGCATCACTTAGATTATGGCTGCTAAACACGTAGATTAAGTATTTTTATTACAGTTGGTAAATATTCATGGAGAGTGAATTCTTCTTCTCTCTACTCCTTACAGCAAAGTAAATGGGACCAATGAAGCCAAATAGATACAATATTAAAAGTTAAAAGACCCCCATCTCCCAAAGCCCAGTGTTCACAGGGTTGCACACTCACCTCCTGGTGGGGATAGGGATGCGCACGAAGGCTTTGTACCTCAGCAGCTCCCTGTGAAATTCCTGGAAGTGCTTGAACTTCCTCTTCACGTGCCAGACGAACTCTCCATGGGTCAGCTCGATGGTGTAAACATTGGGGCTTGGTACCTGCAGGGCAGAGCATCACCACATGGGATGCAAGTTTTGAAATAAGCCATTTTCCCTCAGCTGCTCATCTAAAGAGCCTTTATTCAATTTTACTTAAGGATTATTGTGTCTCACGATTTCTTGTTCTGCTTTATTAGATTTTATAAATAGACAGATAACCTTCTCTCTTAAGCGTTTTCTGAGACACAGGCATTGCTTCTTCCTCAGCCCACAAACAAGCAAGCACAAAATTAAGGCACAAACAGCATTTTAAATACAATTCTACAGGAATCAAAAGAAATCTCTGCAAGTTCTGACCTTCTTAGTGGAAGTGAAGCGTTCAACTTCCAACACACGCACTCGGACAGGACATCCCGTGAGGTACGTCTGTGTGCCCGGCTCTTTGAACCCATGGGTGTGGTAGATGGCAGAGAAGGGAATGCACACTGCAAGGACCACAAACCCCACAAAACTGTTAGCTCAACAGCCTTGTAACAATCCACAAGGGCGTGAAAGGCAGCAGACGGCAATGCTTTAACACGGGAGCATTTATACAGCAGCATTAATTGTAGCAAAGGAGAGCAATTTTTATTAAAGAGAGCTCAAAGACAAGGTTACACAGAAGGGACTTGACTTGAGAAGCTCAAGTATTAAGAGCCTCATGGTTCTAAATCAGGGTCAATGCTGGGCTTGGCAAAACCCCTAAGGCTGTAGCCTACCTGCCAACAGATTGTTAAACCCAGGCAGGACATGGGATGAGAATGCACGGGTGCCAACTCACCGGTGCCTTTGGGGTCAGTGAGCACCTCTGCATCCACCTCCTCCCCCTCCACATGGAGCTCCCTGGTGTCCAGGCTCTCGATGATGTTGCTCATGTCTGCAGCGAGTTTCTTCAGCGTGGATGTGGCTGCATGGCTTTCTGCTTTCAGAGACATCTCAGGGGCCTGCACTCAGGAGCTGCGGGGCACTGGGGAGAGACAAGGCAGGGCTGTCACCACCGTCTCTGAAACACACAGCTGAAGAAAACCACTGGCAATGCATGGACACATCTTCCTTCCACCCCTTTACCCACATTCATCCCAACTGTCCCCATCCTACACACCCAATGCCAAATGTTCAGTCCTAAAGTTACAAACCATATCACTGCCTGGCCAAATCCCAGACTTAATTCACCTGGGGCTGCATTTCCCAGGTCAGTCTGCATGGAGAAAAAGCTCACTCAGAAAATCAGCAGGCATTTTTCCTGCATGCTCTTCCTTTGAGTGAAGTAGTGATAGAAACTCCTAGCATTATTAAGATTTCCTCTATTTCTATGCTTACACAACTGCCTGTGGTGTCTGCATACCTCGTGCTCTCCCACAGCTCCATCCTCTCAGCAGGCTCAAAAGTTACAGCTCTAAGGGTTCCTCTCCAGGGTCAGGAGCATCCTGATCCCCACAGAAAGCCTGGAATCAACAAGGTGGATCCTACCTCTTCTGTGCTCACCCCTCCAACAAACCAGCTGGCTGCAGGGGACCAGCCCACTGTCCCTTTGTGATGGGGACACAGCCAGGGAAAAGGCTGCTGCCTGCTCAGAGCACTCAGGCAGTGGCACTTAGAGGGCACTGGTGACTATGGCACTCCCCACCTTTATTCCCACCCATCCATTCCAGGAGCCTGAGTCATGAGAAAAATGGGGAAGGAAGAAGAAAAAAAAAAAAAGAGGAAGCAAAAGTAAATCAATATATGAAGCATGGCCACTGACACTAGCACATGCCTTCCCTGCTTGTGAGTATTTGCAAACCCTCTTCCTCCTCCTCTTCCTTCTCCAGGCTCTGCATCTCACCATGGAGCTGGCTGCTGGTCTTTGCACATAGCCAGGCTCCAGCTCCTGGGCATCTCCCTGAGGATGATAAAAAGTCCCTTCAATCTTCGTCCTGCCCTGCAAGAAATGTCACAGCTCAACAGCTACGCTGAAAAAATATGGATGGGACAAACTGGCAACGTTTTACAGAAGCCAACACAAGGATGCCCATTTATACTTGTGGAAGCTCTTACATTGTGTTAAAGAATGATTTTTCCAAAAAAGTGTGACATTTCTGATGTTAAGTTCTGCAATGAACACTGTGCAATTATTCTTGAGTGAACTCCACAACAAGAGCTGGGTATGCCGTAACTTGGAAATAATTTAACATTTTAATAAATCATGTGTTTAGCTGCTTTTGAAAGAGCATTCTTTATTATTGTTTCCTCTTGAAACAAGTCCATTATTTCATCACTACATATATGCTAGAAGCAGCTGCCTTCAGGAAAAAAAAAAATCCATTTGCACACAGACTTGAATCAAGAAAAACCGGGTCAATCTCTTCTCTTATACCAAAATAAATGTAGATGTATTGGGAGTGAGAGCTCCAAGGGCCTGGGTGGCTCTGTCACCTTCCACCAGTGGCAGGGAAAGCTACCAGAGCACAGAAGGCTTTAGGACCAGACCAGGAGATCACTGGACCCCCAGATCACTTCAAGAGATCTGCAAGAATAACTCAAACATAAAGATACATGTGGGTACCTCCTTTCCCAGTGATACACTGAACTTTGGGGCAATGTCCTGATTTCAGCTGGGACAGAGTAAATTTTATTATTAACTGGTACAGTGTTGTGTTTTAGATTCAGGACCAGAGGAATGTTGATAACACACTGATGTTTGAGTTGCTGTTAAGTTCTGCTTCCCCTAATTCAAGGACTTCCCAGTTTCCAATGCTCTCACAATGAGGAGGTGCACAAAAAGCTGTGGGGCAGCATGTCCAGGACAGCTGACCCAAACTGGCCAAAGGGCCTTTCCACTCCACAGGACAGCACCCCCAGGATATCAGCTGGGGAAATTGGCTGGGAGGTGCCAACTGCTGCTGGGAGCTGGGCACTGATCAGGGGGTGGTGAGCAATTACTGTATTACGCATCATTTATTTCCATCAGTGTTATTCCCCCTACATTACAATTACTAGTATATTTTATTTTGTTTCAACTATCAAACTGTTCTCACCCCACTGATGTTACCCTACCCAGCCTGTGCAGCCTCTCTGCAGCAGGAATTTGGCACTGGCACTGCCCCACATGTCCCTCATCACCACTTCATGGAAAGCCAGTTCTCCCTCTTGGAAGCTTTACACTTTTCCCATTCTAACAACAAACTGCAGGGGACTTCAATTATTCAGAGAGCATAAGGTACATTTTCATTTATTTGGCGTGAAGTCATTCCACCTGATACAGACTGGCTTTGGATCTTTGATTTTCTCCCTGGAAAACAGGCATCCATAAACAGCACTCCCAAGGGAGGCGATGCTACCACACTTTCCCAAATAACCCAGGGGATGGCAGGAGGGAGACCAGAGCCTCATTCTGCTCCGATACATACATTAAAATCCTATTTCCCACTTGGCACTTCATGCAAATAAATTTTTTATGTATTTCTAGCTTCAAATAAAGCAGCATCTTGCTTTGCATTTCTGTCTGCATTCACATTTAGAAACAAAACAGAATTTGTTTTTTTTTCTCCATCAGAAGATGCTTTTGCTTCAGGGAAACTTAATGCCCTTTCCAAAAGAAGTTTTCCATGGTCAAAGAGAGCACAAGCCCAAACACACTCTGGACATGCCATGCCAGCAATGACACTTAAAGGAAACCAGCAGACAAATACCACATCAGCAGGGCTGGAGGAAGAACAACAGAGAGGAGCTAACAGGGAGAGAGAATGCTCATCTTCCCTCCTCCTCCTCCTTTCCTCCCCACTGTGCCAGGTACAGCTGGGTTCTTTGTCAGATTAATTGACACAGTTGGTTAATGGATAAACAATTAACCAGTGTATGCAATTATTATTTGCAAGGGACCGCAGCAGGGCTCCATAACTCAGGATTTTTTTTTTTTTAAAGCTAAAGCTGTTTTCACAGTTGGCACAGACAAATCCTGGTATAAAGCAGGATCCAAACTCAAATAGGACCTGAGTCAGACCCAGTAGCAAGATTCCCCTCGTTGACATTAGAGCCAAATTTTGGGGTTGAGAGGGAAAATGTGACTTGCCTGTGGCCCTGTCAGCAGCCCCACGAAGCTGGGCTGTGGCCACGCTCCCTGCCACAGCTGGCTGCTGCAGAGCCAGAGGACACAGGGCAAACCCAGTCCTGGGCAGGGAGGATGGCACTGGGGTCAGCTGGACAGACAGGACATACCACATCCCTCTCTAAGCTTTGCCAAGTTGCTTTATAGGGCTCTGCTCCATAAGAGCTATTTAACCTCAGGGGCGGAGTTTCCATGTGGACACTCTCTGCATTCCCATGGACAAGCTGAGGAATTCCTGGGTTAATCTGCAACAGGCTGGGTGCAAATAAGCTCCACGCATGGATATCCAGGATTTTACCACAAACCAGGCAGGCTACCAAGAAGGCTCTGTCTGTTCAATGCCACTCATTGCTCACATTGCTGACGGACTAGAGAAGAGAATTAAAAAACCTCTGATACTGAACTCAAGTGAGAGCAGCAAAGTGCAGAAGACTGTAAATAATAGGTTGAAACTTCTGAAAAATGAGTTCTGCATTTTAGTATTCAGCTGTTGCTATTCAAGATAGAAAATAAGCACCAGAGTTTTTAAAGGAAAATAAACGCAAACAGCCAAAAGGGAAAAGCCAGGGTCTGACTAAGTCAAGAACCGGCAACCTGAACAAAGGCAAAACCTGTGCCAAAACGCACAAACAGCATTACTGCCTGTGAGCCCGGAAGGAAGAGATGGTGCAGAACACAGGAAGACTCAGACCTAAAGCATTTGACCTGTGAGAATAGTGTCATTACCGAGAGAAGGCAGAGAAACGTGACAGCAGACTGCAACCCTGCAGAAAGATGCTGTGTGCAGGGTGGACAAGGGGGAAGTGCTCTGAATTAGAATCACAGAAAGGTTTAGATTGGAAAGGACCTTAAAGATCACCCAGTTCTAACCCCTGGCCATGGACAGGGACATCTTCCATCGTCCCAGGTTGCTCCAAGCCCTGTCCAACCTATCCTTGAACATTTGCAGATATGGGGCATCCACAAGTTCTCTGGACAACCAATGCCTGACCACCCTCAAAGGCAAGAATTTGTTCCTAATATCTAATCTAAATTTACTCTGTTTCAGTTTAACTGCTGGTTTAAAGCAGAGACTAGGGAGAAAGCCCTACCTAAGGGCAATGGCATAGCACTGCCTGAGGAGGGGTTTGAGAGCCCCAGGGCTTGGAGGAGGCAGGGAACAGTTGCACCCCAGCACCCATACCCCAAACCTGCTGCCAAGGGCATCCAGGAGCTGGTGTTTGAACAGAGGGAAGGTGCTGCCCCAGCTTTATCCGGCTCAAAGTTTGCCTGGGCAAAAGCAGCAAGAAGGAAAACACAATGAAAAGACTCAGCAGTAAAGGAAAACATAGGAAAGAATGAACTGACAGGGAAAAAAAGGAGATGATTAAAAACTGAAAGAGATAAAAACACACACTACAAACCCCATAAAGACTGCTGACACTGCCTTTGTCCAATCCAGTTCTCAATTTAATTACTTCCTCTTGAAGTACCACTTAAGCTCTCTGCCTCCTGTCCCAGGCTGCCCCCATAGCACAAGAGCCCCAAACCTCATGAACTTGTAAAATATATACACTGGAAATAGTGATTGCACCAAGGATCAGCCAAGATTTCAACTGCAGGGACAATGACTAATAAAACAGAAATTAACTATATTAATCCCTAAGCCCTTGTGAACATATTGCAAACCTGTAGCTCCATCCTTCAACTTTACAAACCCATTATCTACTTGTTATTTGCCATTTTGGTTACGCTTTAACCCTAAATTATTACTACAGGGATCATATGACCATCTCAGCCTTCACTAAAGAAATTTTTTTTTCTACTTGTTGCACAGGACAACAAAAGCACAGCTTTAAAGGCATGGAAACTGGAAGGCAGAAAAGACATTTTTTTGTAAATATTCATGAACAGTTCTGTGTTTTGAAGACACTGACGTCCTGATGTGAAAATGTATGCGGCTGGTAATAGCACAGACTATCTAAAACTTGGTCAGCCTAAGTTTATTCTGTATCGTGGCAGATCTGAAACACAGCTCCTTAATGAGGTTCCAATGCTGAAAAGCACCACACAAAACTATGAAATCCAGAAAAACTTCATTTGGAAAAAGAGGGGAGCAGAGAAGAGAAAATACATCCAGGAAAAACAGACATTTCCTTCTAATGCCTCCCAGGGTTTGATGTTCTGTATCAACTCTTATCCCTATGGTGAGAAACACTATAATCCCTGAAAATTATCTCATTCCTGTTCTCATGACATCTCCCCCAGTACAGTGACCTTTTGGCAAGGGCTGTGACAAGTGACCTCTGTTCCCATACTCGGTTTTCTCCTGCAGGCAGCAGCGCCCATGGTGGGACACAAAACCCTCCCAGGCTGCCTAGAGTAGAGCAGACAGGCTTAGGCCAAAACGGGGCAGTGAGATGCGATTATTAAACAGAAAACAAACAAACAAACAACCAAAACAAAGCCCAAACAATCTGAGCCATGAATCCTCTTTCTCGCCTCCTGCTGCTGCCAGGAGCCTGGGTGCAATAGAGGCACCAAGAGCCCAAATGAAATGCCTAAGAATTCCCCTGCACAATGCCCTCAACAGCTTTTTGCTCTGTCTAGTGGTGATGAATCTTTTGCATGTAAATATTTCCCAATTCATCCCATTTTAAACTTAAAACCTTAAATCCAAACCTAGCTTTGGACCACTCTGTCATGGAGAAATATTCTAATCTGATAAGAGCCATTTCTAAGGAGTTATTTCCCTCCTCCAGGAGGGCTTGTCAGCACCCCAGATTTATGCCCTGGCATACCTTCCTTCCACAGCCCTAGGCAGGGGTCAGTCCTCCACCACAGTTAGGAAGTGGCCCCTGTGCTCAGGATCCCTGCCAGCATCTGCAAAGAGCATCCTACTTTTCCAGCCCAGGACAAATTCCCATACTCACACAAAGCAAAACAGAAACACACTGGTTTTATCTTTCCATCAATATTTAATCAAAAATCCAGGGCTCTTGTATGTTACCTGTAGCATGTTACATTTCCTAACTATGAAACTAAAAGACAAAAGGGTTGAAAAATGCTCAGCAATGCCTCAACCCTGTTCTTCAGTTCAGTACATGGAAAACGCTCAGCCAGAGGAGCCAGCAACAGCAGATGCAGACGCCTCCTGAAAATCTGCCCTTCTGGATGCTCACACTGCAGGGGCAGTGCAAAAGGATGAGGGTTTATTTTTTAAAACACACAAAGCAGCCCTTGAATAAGAACCAAAGCATTGCTCCTACCCTGGAAAGATCTGGAGCTGGAGAACTGAAATAAAAAGCCAGATCAACAATAGACACGTTGAAACATCATCCTGACTTAATTTGCTTATCTTTAGTCCAATCCTCATAAAACCAAAATATTTTAAAATACTGTTTCCAAAACAATTTTTCCAATAAAGTGTTCACATTTAATAGCAATACCTCTAAAAGCAGAAACCAATTAATGCTTCCTGCAGCACAGTTCCCTGGCTCTGCATTATTGATTTCCACAGTCCTTGCCATATGAGGCTTATTGCCAAACCACCAGTTTGCCCGCAGGAACAGCAAAGTCACAGGAATCCACATGGCCTGTTGGCAACAGGGCACGAGATACTTCAAGGCTGGGATGGCCTGGAAATAACAGGTTCAACTTTGGAAGTCCCTGCTGCACTATCCACACTGGGCAGAGCCCCTTCTGCCCCTGCACAGGGCTCTGCAGCATCCATCCCACAGCACTTGTGCTAGAGAAAAGGACACAGAAAAGCAGGCAGGTCAAGGGAAAGGATGAGGTAAGACACTGGTGACTAACCCACAGCTTCAGCCAGAAAGCCCCTCCGAGATTTGTCCCCACACCCAGGCCCAGCCTAAGCATCAGGCACCTCCCAAGGACTCGTTTCATTTGCTTTACAGAACAGTCCAAACATCCTCGGATGGGCAGCGGCTGCTGATCTCATGCTGATGTACTGCTTGCTCTGGCTCCCAGGCCCCCTGCCCAGCAGCACCATTCCTGCTCCCTGGGCTGCCACAGGAAGCACAGCCTCCCCGGGAAGCTGATCATTAGGTATTTATTGGTAATTAAGGCTGGCCCTACACATGCTAATTCATCACCTTGTTTTGGATTCCTCAGGCATGGACAAGAAGTGTTTAAGCACAGCACTCGCACCTCGGGCTGCGCATCCCTCAGGGATCACCAGCAGCCCTCCACTCCCTGATGTGGTCCATGGCACAAACGCTGCAGCCCTAAACCCAGGAGCACTACACATAACATCTCTGAAAAACAGGACAGGGGATGCCCAGAGCCTCTGGAGCCTGGTTACTCACCCCTACAGACCCACTAGCACTGTAGTTGCAGGCAGGCAAAGAGAACCAGTCACAGCACTTTGGGGATTGGCTTCATCTCAACGTTCCCAAATAACACAGCCAAGATGCAACAGAGTGGTCAATAGAGTCCTGGGCTGATGGAAAAGAGAGGATTGGAAAAGTGCCTGCAGCAAAGAGCAAACAGCAGGAAGGCCAAAGCATGCAGCACTTCTGGGTGCTGACAGACACACAGAGTTTGGCACAAGACAGAGCTCACAAAAGCTTTATTTAAAATCCTAAAAGCAAGGAGCTAGCCAAAGTAATAGTGTAATACACAGAACTCTTAGAGTGACCATCTCCATGAGGATCAGGGATAACAGGGACCACCACAGTGCTCACAGGATGATACAGATGGCTGCAGCTCTTATCTATAGGCGAACACATCACACAAACACAGCACATATTTTAGTGGCCTAAATGCATAGGTATCTACAGCACTGATGTCCTGTACATCACTCAACACTGTTCTGGTATCTCCCAGTGCCACGTCTGCTCCAGCAATTGCCACCTGCCAAGCCACATTTCCGCAGGGAATTCCGGCGGCTCGGAGACAAGCGGGCATGCTGGCAGGCAGCCCAACACCTCCATCCCTCCCTCCCACAGTGGGGTTAGGTGGCAGCTGATAAATGCAAACACAGACCTTCACATATCTCCTACCAGCCAAGGTATTTCCAGGGAAAGCACTGCAGCCTGCTCTCGGGAGGGATTCAGCAACTGCAACAGGATCCCAGCCCAGCACTGGCTGCCCTGCATGGGCACTGGCTCCTGGCAGCAGCTCCAGATCGATCAACGAGCACAGGTATGTGTCAGGAAGTCAATGTCCCCGTTCCTGCTGCCACCCTGCTGCCGATTGAACTGTTCCCATTAAGTGCAAACATGACTTTTCTTCCTCCTCCTCTTTTTTTTTCTACGTGAAAGCACAGAAGGTGATTTTGTTGACCCTTTATGTGACATGCTCAAAGAGAAATTCCTGTGGGTATCACAGCACCAAGGAGCAGCAGATTGGGGCTGTCTATTTTTACTAATAGTTTAACAAAATGTTTAACACTTCAGTAAAATGCTGTATCTAGTGTCTTGACTTTTGAGAGTTTGTTTGCCCTAATGGAACTTTTCAAATAATTTCCATTTAAAAGAAACCAAACAGTTGGCAGGGGCAGAGGGCCATAATGGAGGAGTAAAGTGATTCTTCCACTAAACAGTACTACCGCTTGTGTAATCCCCACTATAGTGCAGAACTCAAATGTTCCCATGTGAGCAGCAGCCAAGTCCAACTCCCTCCCCTGCCTGGGGAGTGCAAGGCACAGCTCATCTCTCAGGGTGGCTTCGCCACAACACCACCAGCTTCAAGGACAACCACGGCAGCGTGACCACCACCACAGTTTTACCGATGCTTTTGTCCCTCTTAGAGGCAGCTCCAAGTGCAGGGTGCAGGGCTGGGACCCACCTGCAGGGCCAGGCCTGCACAGGTGTTTGCACGGTGCTGTCCCACGCTGATCCTTCCTGGCAGTGTGAACCAACCCTGTGACTGCTCACACTGAACATTAATTAACCTGTGCCAAGCTCGTGCTGACTCTGCACCCACTGTACCAGGGCTGTACTTTGGTAACCAAAGCACGGGATGACCTCTGG
Organism: Sturnus vulgaris; assembly: GCF_052056855.1. Classification (NCBI taxonomy): domain Eukaryota; kingdom Metazoa; phylum Chordata; class Aves; order Passeriformes; family Sturnidae; genus Sturnus; species Sturnus vulgaris. The sequence continues at coordinate 21,113,474 of NC_142252.1, read as the reverse complement.
TTAATGGGTGTGAGAGGAACTGTGGCACCAGGCTGTTCCAGCAAGGGGATGTCCCAGTTCCTCTCTCTGCTCCTCAGCCAAAATCCTACTGCTTCCCTATCATGAACAGGACCCTGCACCACCCTGAGAGCACTGTCAACTGCTGTCCCTTCCCAGGGCACGGACAGGCTGAAGCCACAAGTGCAAAGCCCCATGATGTGGTGCAGCCACTCTCATCACCCCCAAATGCTCCTATACTCCTGCCTGCAAGCCTGGATTCAGCACCTTTCCAAACTGAAGAGCCAAAGCGATTTTTAATGTTTTATTTAGCAATGCTTTTAAACGCGTTTGATGCATTCTGGCTGATAAGCTCCACAAGAATTTGATGTCTCTGTCCTCATCTGACTTTAGTTATTTTCCAGTCTACTCCTAAAGCTGCAGTGCTCAGTGGCAGCAGCTCCCACGATCGAGCAGGGACCTACCTAGCACTACAAGCCTGTTGTACAATCAGGCTTCATTCCCAAAAAAAATCAGCAACAGCAGGTGTCAGAGGCGACAACAGGAGGGTGCATGTCTGCTCCTGATCCACCTTTCCAAAAACAGCTGCTTTTCCTCAGCACAGTCAGCACCAACACGGGCAGACACCAGCTCCCAGCCTCCCTTTCACACCCAGAAATCTCCAACCAGTTCCCAGCTTCATCTGTGGATTTCGGAAAAGACTAAGGTCTTGCAAGAACTGCACTTTCCTTCTCTGTGGCCAGCTAAAAAAATATTTGGGAACGTCTCATTTACAAGAACAATACAGTTGGCTTGGGGAAGTCTCAGGGGTAATTGTAAGAGAAGTCATTATGTCAAGCTCAGAAGGCAGAGGTGATGCTGTCCCCAAGACTTCACAGAGGACTCCAGGTGATTTTACAAAACAGCCTGTCCCGTGGACACCCTACATGGTAACATAATATCACCTAAGACACAGGGTACTCAAGTTAGTGAAAAGCTAATTTTTCCATACCTTGAAGTGTTTGATTCGTTATCAGAATTAAGGATGAGTAAGTAATTACAGTAATTAGGTTCTGATTTCTCAAATAATTCCGGAATGATGGCTGAGGTTTCAGCCTGAGATCAAATTCAGGCAAATTCAATAAGAAATTGTCTGTTATGAAGCAGTAACATGCAGAATCAGAATAGCTCCCTTATGTTTCTTTCTTAAATACAACTAAACACCTGCAAATTTATGCAAAATAGCTCATTTACACACATTGACAATACTGACAGCTTGCTTAGAACAAAATAGATGCCATGGAAAAATTTTTTTTAATCACTTTCCTAGAGGGGAAAAACAATGCCTGTATCAAGCCTGCACAGGAGCCTACTGATGGCAGGCAGGGAAAGATGATGCTCATCTCAGAGCTCAAATCAAGCCTCAGCTACCTTCTCCCTCCTCTCCCTCACCCACATCTCCAGACCTCCAGCACCTTACAGGCAACACAGGTGTCTGGCCAAAGCAAACCCTCTGCAGTTCATTCTCCTTTTGTCAACACTTCTTTACAGTATTTTTCCCACAATTTTCTAGAAGAAAACAGAGCGTTAATATTATGACTTATAAGCTTAATCCTCCAGACCTCAGCACACAGTGAGGCAAAAATTAAAGACTATTTTTCTTTCAACTGCCATGACCTTCTGGAGCAGCACTGCCCAGGAAAGTGTTTGCAGAGAGTTTTCTAAACGTACAAAGAAAAATGTTTGGCAGGAAGAAACACAATAGTTTTGGGAGATAAGTAAAAATGGCTAAACAGTCTCAGACAGCAGCTCCCATCTTGCCAGCTCTTTCTCCGGGTGAACAAAATGGCCCACTTGCCATAACTGCTGCCAAAACTCTGCAGGATCAGGTCTAACCACAGAGATTTCAAAGCCACCATGAGTCATCTACTATTCTTTCTTGGTAAGACTTAACGCTGGGTGGGACATAGACACAGAAAAAAAAAATCAATTTGCAGGAAACCTCAGTCATGGAAAAATATACTTCAGAATATCTCACGGGGACTACATAAATAGCAAAAGAGAAATGAGAAAACAAAGTACTTCTTTCTGAAAAGACTATGATGCCCTGCCTGCTCTCCAAATTGTTTCAGCAGCCCTTCAGCTGTGACAGACAGCTGAGCTCCCTAGAAAACCCCAGCAGCCACGAGAGCTTCCCCACGGCACCCAAGAGAACCACAAGTAAGGCAGATTTGTGCTCTTCATGTGAAGTCAACTTCATCTTACCTGAACTGAAAGAGAAAATACAAGTACCAGCCATCCAGTGGTTTCACCTCTTGTGCGTCACCTTCAAAGCTGGTTGGGAGTAAGAACACTTACTTTTTAAATAAAGAAAAGCCCCAACAGCAGGGTTGGCTTTAGCCAGGTAGTGGGGTGCAGTTATGAGGTCCTGCCATGGCCACACCACCTCAGGCTACTGAAAGTGTTGGAAAGGTGCAATTAATTACTCTTGCTGGTTTATCTTCCCCCTCGCCCGAGGGCTTCCTGGAGGCTTCAAGCAGGAGTCAGCCCAGCTGATGGTGAGAGAAGCCTGTGCTGCAAGGTTCATCTGACCCAGTGCAATGCAGTGAGCACTGTGCTCACCAGTGGGTGTTTTCTGGGTGGGACAGAGACAAACAGGAAGAAGAAGAAATTAGTATTTCTAATTTAAAAAATCCTGCCAGAAGTCAGGCTGGTATAACGGGAGAAGTTTCTAGGAAGTGGTTCAGTGATGAGTCAATGCCAGTGGCAAGGAAGAGCCCCAGGACACAGCATCGGCAGATCCTGGAGGAAAAAGAGAAGCAAGCTCTTGCACGGCCAGACAACCAGAAACTGCAACTGGCTCTGAATCAGCCACTTGCACAGGCTGGGACAGAGACTGTCAGAGCACTGCTCTGTGGGACATTGTCTGCCTGGCACTGCCTTTTGTCTCTGTGCTCTGGAACACTTGTCCCGGAGAAAAGAGGACCCTCTGTGCCAGGACCATCTTTCTCAGCCCTGGGGAAGAAGATGTTAAAGTGCCCCCAACTCACTGGGATCTTGCTGCCAGTGTTTATCAGCAGGCTTATCTTACTTCTCCCAGAAAAGAGCCCTCATGTGAAGGCTGCACACAAGGGCTCACTGCACTGGCAGAAAGAAAAACGTAAGACAGGAACCAGGCCCACTCACAGCCTGACCTGAAAAATGCAATCCAGGAAATGCAGTTTAATTCTTTCTTCACCAGCAGGTGTAAGCCAGGAAAATTGATCTCAACACCATGAATATTCTGAATACTTGCTGCTGTCACTATAGTGTACACAGGACTCCTCCACTCAGAGAGAGAAACGTCTCCTTCTGTCACAAAAACCTGCCAGTAGTGATGAGGATTCTCATCCTCAGCCCTGCAACTCCTCTCCCAGAGGTTTCCATAGGTGGACAGTGGAGGGGTGCTCTTTCTCTTCTGCAAAATATGCACCCCACCACTAGTCACCTTTTTAATTACAGCCTTTCTCCCTAAATAGCGAGTTCCTTAGGACAGAAGATAATTTATTTTATCTGTTCCTCCTCTGCCATGGAAAACGGGATAGAGAAGAAAGGAACAATGTTATTACTCGAAGGAAACTAATGCAAACTGGCTACTTTGCTGTCAAATCCTACTGGAGGTGTAGCACCATTTTAATTGATGGAGCTCAGTGTGGTCCACTCTGCATCCTCAGGGAGCAAAAGAGAAGATTTAAGGGCAAACAAATCACAGAAAACCAAAGAGCACAAAGGTACTAACACCACACGCAGCCAACACCGGCTTTAGTGCGGGCTTGGCACAGATGGGCACACCCTGTGTGCCAGGGTTCACTCTGTGCCAGCTCCACTCTCTGGCACTTTTTACTGGCATCTAAGCAAGCACGGTAGCCCACTAAGACTATCTCAGGTCATTACCTCAATATTAAAGTCCCACAACCCTGGGCCTTTGGCAATAAACCCTGGTCAGGCTGCCACCCTTGCTGAGCTGACACCATGCTCGCTGCAGGAGGGGCAGCAAATCCTCTGCCACTTGCTCCATCCCCCTTCCCTGACCCTTTTCCAGCAAGATTTCCCTGACCTGCATCTATTTAGACACAATTGTTTTTAAATAAGTATTTATTCTCCGAGACAAAACTGGCCTCCCTTCTGGGGTGTGTGGTTTCCTCTCTGCCTGGTGCCATCCCAGCTCCTTTGGGTCCCAGCTCTCCAGTGTGGGAGCAGCAGCCACCAGACGGCTTCTCCCTCTCTCCCCACACCAGCAGATGGGTGCCTGGGGGCTGGAGCTGTCTGACAGACACGAGCCCCACTCCCACTTTGTTATGTAAACCCCCAGGTTTTGGTGTTTATCTGCTTGAAGGATCCAGAAATCACTAAATGCCACCCCAGCGCGTGGGCACGGGGAGCGAGGGAAGCGCGAAGTGCTCGGGGCACTGGCACACGATGCCCCCGGCAATACCTCCCACTGCTACTGCGTGGAAACAGAGAAAACTCCGAATTCCAAAGATAGAAATACATATCAATATAAAATTCATGTCTTCAAATCCACATTTCACTCCTGTTTGTCCCCCCCTGCATAGGAGCCAGGATAAGGGTGTGTCCCATTGCAAGGACCGTGACTGCCCTGTGCCACCCTGGACACTTCGTGTTAAGCAGGTGAGGGAGCAACGTGGCAAATATTTTGTAAATAAAACCTGGGAAATGGAGCTTTTTCCATCAGTCCCTCCACAAATTTCTGCCTTCCAGGGCGTCTGCACATGCAGAGCTGGGATGTACATGTACCAGATAATCTCAAGTCCACAGAAGTGAGGGACAGGGCAGGTGCACATGGCTAAATATCTGTTAAAAACTTATTTATATATATAAAACAAACAAAAAATTGAATTGACGCTATATATCTATCTCTATTCTGAATCTCAGCAGAGCTGAGGTCTGGCCCTGCATAGGTGGGTGCAAAGAAGCCAGGCTGCACACAAGCTGCACGCACATCCCACCTCTCAGAGGGCAGAAAAAGCATAGCAAGCAGCACCTAAATATGGACTGAAAAATTCCTTATTTTGGTAAAAAGAACCTAAAAAAGGCTGACCAAGGTTTTGTGAAGGGAAAGAAAAAAAGACACAGCCACAACTCCTGTCAGGCAAATGATTACGACGAAATCTCAGTCCTTGCAGGAGATTCCAGGGTACAGGGCATGTGAGAGCAAGTTAAAAACACATCATCAAATAATTGCCAGTCAGACAATAGGAGGAAAAGGCATGTAAAGGTTTGCTCTCGCCCTCCTCCTTCCTCACCCTTAGCTAAGACCAGGTGCTTACTGACATCAGACACTTCAGAAGGAAATCAAAGTGCTTCTTCAGCTCTGTTATACACAGATATTAGAACCACTGGCCAATGCTAATTCTCACTAAATATTTATTATTATTTTAAATTACTTGCTGCAAAATGGCTGAAAAATAACATGAAATTAAGGAACCACCTGTTTGCAGCAAAGGCATCAGAAAGGTGCTGCTCCTCATGGAGCACAATGGCTTCCTTCACAACTCCAGCAATTTCAGACACTGAGTTTCTCCTCTGATGTATTCACTGGGTACAGACAGAGAGAAGATAAAACTAGAAGCCTCTAGGAACATTAGTAACTGATATCTTCCTTATTATGTCATTTCAAGGGAATAACACTTCTGGTAATGCCAGCATTTAAGTGCATTCCCCTGAAATTTCTGTCCCTGAAGGTTTCATAATCTGCTTTAAATCCATTTTCAGAGTAAAACCCAAGTTCAGCTGGCTGACATTTCACTTAATCATGCAAGAGATTTCTCAAATCACTGCTGAAGATAAGACCTGCTCCCTTAAAACATCTTTCCTCCACCACAGATACACCTGCAGTCTAAAGAGCACTTCCTAAATTACAGGAGTAACAATGTAAAAATTACACAACCCTTTACACTTTGTTATTATTTAGCGTAATAAAAATCTCTACGAGAGGCATGAGATTGCAGCGCACTATGTGAAAGATTAATTTCACCAGCAACCATCACCTACCTAGCAGTTATAATTTCACTTACACACATGTGAAACAGCATCTTCAGCAGTTTAAAGAAGCTGCAATTCTGATAACAGCACACTCTCAGCTGAGAGAGATCAGGACACACCTGTCAACAACAGCATTTTTTGTGGCAGGAGTTCAAGCCTCTCAAAATAAGAGCAGCATCATGGCCTCCAGGAAAGTGAATTTATTAAGTCTTTTCCAGTAAGACCAGAGCCTCAACACTAATTTTCAATAGTCCTGAAAAGGATGATGTTATATATTAAAATAAAACTAAAAACATAAATGAGTATTTAATGAAACTCTCCAATCCTTTCCACTTAGGAAAGTTTTGGCCAAACCAAATTCAACTGCCGTATCTCTCAATAAACTTTCCTTCAATCGGCTGAAGCACAGTCTACAGCAATGTCTGTAAACTTTAACAGGTCTTTTCAGAGGGATCTGACCTTAGCCCTGTCCCACGGGGAGCCCTGACCAAGCCTGGGGCTGGCCTCCTCTCTAGAGGGGAGGGCAGATCCAGGCTCAGTATCCCAGCCAGCAAATCCTGGACCAAGATGGGCAATGGGGACACCATGGGAGGTCACCCATGTGCTGCACCTCCATGCCCAGGGGAGGCCAGACACGCTTTCCCACGGCAAAAAAATCTGATTTTACAGGCTTAGTGCTACCTCATGGCAGAAAGACAGGAGGAAGGGCCTCTTTCAGCCACAGGTAAGGGCAGGGCAGGTGCATAGGGAGGACTGGCTGCTGCCATCCCACGTCAGTGCTCTGCAGCAATCCTCTGAGCCTGGATCAGGGATCCGAGCATCCCTGGGGAGTGTTCAGCATCACAGGGTAACTGACCCTGAGAAAAAGGCTCTCCAGCAGCAAAGGAAGGGTAGCTCACAGACTCATAACTCAGAGCTTTCCAACTTCTGGCTAAGCTGGGCAGGATTTGGCCCTGAGACCCAAGTCACAAGGCTAACACTCCTGTGAGCATAGTGAGGTGGTTGGAAATTAAGTTCCCTGGTTACCTGCGAGCCTCTGGCATGAGCTCACGTTTATCAAACGGTAGAGACGGCACAGGAGGGAAAACATGAATTCTTGAGTGATTATTAAGACACTCGAAAGAGAGCTCCCACCCTTCGAGCTACAAACACAGGCAGCTCGAAACACAACGCAAACAGGGAGCTTTTGTCCCAGCAGCCATGGGCACACCGACCTCCGTGACATCCACACTTAACATCTTCCACCAGCGTCAAAGCAGCAGAGCTTCAAACACTCAGTCCCACTGCGTGTCCCCAAACAGCCTCACCGCAGAGGCTTGGTGCAGATGTACTGAGAGGGATGTGGGGCTCACACAGACCTGGGCACACAATGGGCATTGTCCATGGAGCCAATGGAGCTGCACTGACCCGAACCACGGTCAGCGAGGACCGGACGCACCTTGGGGCGGAAGATTTCTTAGAGAGCATCATGCCAAGCAAAGGAAACCAGCAACGCAAGAAAAGGTTTTCATTGCAAGAAACCCACCCGGCAGCTCGGCAGAACGGGTTGTGTCAGCACGTTTACTAACTCTCAGGGTTTTCCCATAACCCAAAAAACGGCGGGTACGGAAGGGACGTGGCAGGGTCACGGCTTCGCCAGGGACACTGAAGTTCACCACATCGCCGAGTTTCCCAACCCAGCCGCCCGCGCTCACCGCAGGGCAGGACCGCGCCGACCCAAACCCACCCATTTCACAGCACGGAAAACGCGCAAACCATCCCGCGTGTGTCCGACAGGCGACAAACACCTCCCCGCGGCAAACTCTGCCCCAGCAAAGAGCCCGGGCACGGTATTCACTCGGAAACAGACGCGCTGCGCTGAAGTCACCGCAGTGCCCCGGGCCGGGCGCCCACTCCGGGGCACCCCCGCGGCCGTACCGCCCGCACCCACCTCCGGCCCCCGCGGCCGCGGGTGCCCCATGGTGCCGTCAGAGCCAGCCGGGTCCCTCTCGCGGGTCAGCAGCGGCCAGAGGAGCAGCCCGAAGCCCAAGGAGCCTCCCTGTAGCCGGCCCCGCCCGCTGGGCTCCGGGCGCGCTGCCCAGGCCCGCCCCGTGCCCGCCCCGCTGAGGGCAGCGCGGCCGCTCCGGGCCGAGACTCAGCCAGGGGAGGGACTGAGGGACGGGCACCCCCCGCCCCGCCCGGGGTGGGCGTGAGGAGCCGAGGGAAGCGCAGAGTGAGCTGAAAGGGACGAACTCTTGTCATTTCAGCCCAACTTTGCGGCGGGTGGGGTGGGTTTGGGGCTCCTGCGCGCTCCGAGCGCCGCTTCCACGGGGAGCGCGGTTCTGCCCTTCGTACTCCGGGAGGGAGAAGCCAAGGTTCCCCAGCGGCACCGAGAAACTGCGTTTGGCCAGGGAAACAGATTGAAAAAGCCCGTGCAAATTAATTATTAATTGCACATGAGATGCTTTTTTTTTTTTTTAATCATGAGACAGCCCAATAATTACAGTCCGGTGCTGTTTGGATCCGAGCCGCCCTCCCCTGCACATGCTGCATTTACCATGTTACTTCCCATATGCCCTTTTTAATATGCAAAGAAGCAGATCTTTTAGCGAGAGAGAAGATTTTCTTGTGCTTGCAGAAGCATTGAACTGACATGCGGATAAGCAAAATTCCCAGCAGGTTTCAGCTATAACCCAGCCGTGAGTGCTGGTGAAACGCCCAAAATCTGTCTGCAGCACTGCAGCTCTCACTGCCTTGGCTGTACAGGGAGATCTTGGTGATTTCTTCCAGGGAACTCAGTGATTCCACTTCTATATCTACAGCAAGACTTCAGTAGTTAGGATATTTTTCTTCCTTAAATGATTTTAATTTTTATTTCTTTAAATCACAAAGAACTGAACCATAGTCCTCAAATCTAGACGAGATAAATAACCTAACTTTGATCACTGCTGGTTCAAAGGCAGCCTCTGTCCCCTACTCTTGACAGTGCAATATTGAAGCATCACATTCTCCACCAGAGCAGCACCTCCCTTTTTTATGGGCACACCTGTAACACGCTGGCTCAGCTCATTTACAGTGTTTACTGTGACTTGTCTTACCAACACCTTAACAAAAACAGTGTGAGTGATGTGCTTCACACCTAAAATCAAACTTAGAAATCTAAGGTGGGTTCCCAATAGCATTGCAACACGGTTTCCTTCAGCTCATGGGGCTGGGCTCAAACACTGCCCCATTCAGCATCTCTGGACAGCTGTGAGTCAAGGTGGCTCAGCAGTGCTGGCTGCATTGAGCAAGAAAAAAGCACCGACATTTGTAGCTTTCAGTGTCAGGAGAGAGCAAAGCAAGAGAGGAAACCGGGGTGAAACACTGCAGGGCAATGGGAAATATTCAGTTTTCCAATATCACTGCCATTTCCATCCCAGAGGGGGCAGAGCCATGTTCCAAACACGCACATTGCCAACACAGAGAGGTTTCATGGTAACTATATGGAACAGGAATGAGGAGAGAGATGGCACGAGGAGCATCCCTCAGGGCATCCACCTGCCCAGGATGCCCAATCTCTGCCATCCTCTCTGGACACATCTCTGTTCACCCCTCAGCTCATTAGGGCAGGAGGCCAGTGGGCTGCAGGGGACCTCTGCACCTCCCATCTCTGTACACCTCTCCAGGTGTGTTGATGCAGAGCAGGGACATATCAAACAGAGAAAAACAACTTTCTCTGCAGACAAATCCCTGCCCTCCTGCCCAGAGCTCATTTCAGTGCTCATCCCCTATGCGACTGGCTGATTTCTGGCAAACCTTTCCAAATCCATAAACCTTAGCTCACTTAATGCATATTTAATCTCTCTGCTGTAGGTTTATGTTGGCAGTGAGCAGAGCTAGACCAGTAGCAGAAGAGAACAGCCAGTGTAGGTGAGTATTTTGGCCTCTACTTTGCACAATTCCCCTCTCTGCAGCACCACAACAGAGCAGGTTCTCCACACAGAGTTATCATCTCTCCCAGGGAAACACCACTGTCTGTGCCCATGTCCCATTATGGTTTTCTACACTTCCCAGAACCTTCCCTGTCCCAGAGGCAATTCATAAAGTGGATACTTGGCACATACCCTCGAAAATATCTTGAGCTCTGAAGAAGCACAGTATTATCTGTCGGGAGTTCCTTTGGTTGTCTCCCACCTGCTTTTCAATCTTCAGGAACTTCCACACATCCCTCAGAGGATGCCTGGTGTCATCACAAGGGTGTGAAGTTTTCTTATTTAAGGTGAGACTGGTGCAAAGAGTGCTCTGAGTGACAGTCAGAGATTGAGGCTGCTGCAGTCTGTAAAATCAAGGTGCTGATATTAGGATTTTTTTTTTAATTTAGTCATACTTCATATTTTTTTTCTTCTCTCCAAAAATTTTCACTTCCATGCCCAATGAGGTGGCCAAAAGTGGAGCTACATGAAGCCTGTAGAGACGTCTGCAGAAGGGCTCTTGGCGAACTAAAAGCCAATGCTGCTGCACCAAACCAAATCCACCAACTGAAAGATAATACAGGAAAAGAAACGTATTCTTTTAAAATAAGGACATTGTCTTCAATCTTGGTCACCACTTGGCATCACAACACAGGGAGAAGGGGGAGGACCAGAGAGCTGCAGGACACTAGAGAAATGCCAAACAAGACAAGGCTTTAAGGGGGAAAATGGGGGGAAGTAAATGCCAAACTAAGAGCATGCTGAACATGTGACAGCACAAAGAAGCATCACCTTCTCCAAACCTCTCAAACCATTTTTTCACAGCCTGAGAAACACTCTCCCCTTCCTCGTGGCAAAAAGCAGTTTTGCCAATGGGTTGGAGTGTAGGAAGGATCTCAGTGGAGTCACATCAGGGATCTGTCTGACATGTTGAACACAGATGTCACCTAAACAGAGGGTTTTACCCATTTGCTTTTCCTTTGTTAAATGAGCCCAGCTACACCAGTACAAACCCCAGCCCTGTGTTATTCACAGTATCAACAAAAATGGGCTATTCCTCAGCCCAGAGCTCCTGACACTGTTCACAGCAACCCACACATCAAAGATGAAAAAAAAAACCAACAACCATCAAACACCAGGGTGAAACCTGGAGCATCTTTCATATCTGCAGGCATTGAAAGGGCTTTTTTCCTCCTTATAGCTCCCCTTTAGCTATGCAGGGGCTCCCTGACACCAAGTGTGGGTCTTGTTCGTGCCTCTACAAAGCCATGGGAACCAGAGGGAAGCTAGGGGAAAAAATAAGGAGTTGTTTTTCCCCCAGCTGGGTCACATTTGAGAAGGAGCCTGAAGAGCCCCAGAGGAGGGAGGAATCAGCTTTATTATCCTTGGTGAGGTGAGGGTTTACTTTGGCTGTGTGTAAAGTCAGGCTCCAGCTTGGGACACCATTGTGCCTCCTGCAGCCTGTCCCCAACCTCTGTTGAAGATGTCCTGACTACAGAGCAAAGGTTTTTGTGCTCCACAGCACAGTGACAAAAGGGCTATTTTACCCTGTATCCCAGAATGTCACCTCACTCGGGACTGGAAATGTGTTTTGCTGTAGCCATTTCAGAGCAGTGCAATGAGAAAGGGCCTCAACGTCCTCCCAAGAGGGACACAAGGGATGGGGCAGAACAGTGCTCATCTCCCACCCCAACTCCAATGCCCCCACAACACCCACAGCAGGTGATGGAGCCCCGTGGAGGTGGGCACCAGACATTCCAGAAAAACTGTGGATCCACACTGAGGCAGCCACTGGTGACACTGCCAAGGATGGAGCTACCCAAGACAACCCAATGTGGGCCAGCTGGCCTTAAACCACATACATGCAGGAAAAAAATACTTTATTGTTTTGTCCCATAAGACCAGTATTCCAAAAGGAAAAGGCAGGGTTACTTGTAGAAATCACATTGTCAAGTACTTTATTTCCTCCTCTTCCCTTCAAGGACCACTATTGTCCTCCTAACTCTGAGGGAACAGGCAGAGGAAGAAATTTTGTCGAAAGGCATTTCAGCATCAAGTGCCTGACTGGGCCACAGGGCCTCTTGGGAGTTGTAGTCTTGTCTTCTCCCATAAAAATTGCTTTTTCTGCTAAAATTCCACAGCAATGTAGTACCTCCCATGACACAGCAGCAACCCTCCTGCACAGTCAGGGGACAGTGGGACCCCTGGACTTTAGTTGCTACAAGACAACCCAGGGGGCTGCTGAGGATCCAAATCTTATCAGATTTGGCCAGAATATTTCAGTTTTCTTTCACACCCTTCTCCTCTCACAGAATTCCCATGGAAACACAAACAATGCTCTTGCTGTTTGAGTTTGGTTGGGGCTTTTTTCCTTCTCTCAGCGAGGGGGGAGAGTGGATGAAAGTGGTAAATTAAAAACTTTAAAAACCCTGAAAAAAAAAAAAAAAAGGAGAAGAAGAAAAAAATTATATTGAATAATACATGAGATACCACGTCTAGCTTGATTTTCCAGGCAGCAGTGCATCTCCCCTCTTTATCACCCCTTCAGAGCCTCAGGGGACAGAAATGTACCTCAGAACTAAAATAATACATATTTCTTGTATCACAAGCTTGCTTTTGGGCAGGAAATGCCCGAATCGAATCTGTCCCACCCTTTTCCTCACTGGTGCATGGTTCCACAGATACCTGGATGCCACCGTGTGGCAGCTGCCCCGAGCAGCGGTGGAGAGACAGGGATAGGGAAACGGCTGCAGGGAAAGGCAAGGCTATAAGGGGGGGAAAAAGAAGGGGGAAGATAAAGTTGAAAGGAGGATTGAGGGTTTCTTTTTTTTTTTTTTTTTTGCAGCAATTCACAAAACTTCAAGGAATGCCAAGCACGTCAGTAGATGAAGCACAGGATCTGGAGGAAGGAGAGAGTGCAAACCAGCTCCGTATGGTGTTGAGCTCAGGCACACTGCCTTTCTATTTAAAGCCCTGCAGGAACGTGAATGCCAGGTTTGAGTGAGCTCAACAAGTCCCTCTGAAAATAATTTACATGGTCCTTTCTACCACGGGATCTGGTTATCTGACAGCTTTTAATGCCTTACCGTTCCCACACAGCAGGATACAACCCAGCTTTTCCTGCTGGAGGACAGAACTCCTGATCTGGAAAGGTATTTAATTAATAACAGAGTCCAGTGGGAGTTCCCTGGGGTTCAAATCAGCTTTGGGATGAGGACAGGCTGCAGAGGGTTTAGTGCTGCTGCCTGCCCACCCCTCCCTTTTCCCTCCACATGGGAAACAATGCAGGGTGGAACCCTGAAGATGAGAATTGTGCTACTAGTGCTGTGTCCAGGCACATCCTGCAGGCCAAACCATCCTGGCAAAGCCAGAACATCCTTCCTCCTCTACCAGCACCCTAAAACTGTCTCCTGCCAGGGGGCAGCAAGAAGAAAACAATATACAGCCCAGGGTCTGGGTTTGGGATATGCCTCATTCTTCCATCCTCTGCCTCTGGGGAATGCCTTATTTTCCCATTACGTACCTCTGGGGTATGTCTCAGTTTCCCCTCGTCTACCTCAACAGCACTGCTTCTCATTTATTCCAAGGTGCAGTTCACTGAATGGAGAATTACATGTTTTATCATTTGTCCATAACAGGTTGTCAAGTCGCCGTGTTATTATTAGCAACGGGAAAGGAACTAAGTAAATTATTCTTAAAGTATGCAATGAGCACTTGAGTAAGTGTTAAGTAATGAGCGTTTCTTTAGCGAGGAATCCAAGCGAGACACACTCCACCCATTTTGTTAACAGACAAAGGCTTATATAAGCTGGATGTTACATAAAACCGTAAAACAGGGAGCCAGAGCACTCCCCCACCTTTGGGTGATCGCTTTGCTGCAGCCCACGGATACCTGAACTGACCCTGAACCAGCTCCGAGCTAAGAGGCAGCTGATGGCCAGGCCTGGAGCTGGCAGGAGCCAGTGACAGGGACACAGGTGTCCTGTGTGTGCTGCCACCAGCCCTGAGCACAGCTCGGTGGCGAGTCTGGATTTGCCCTCGCACTGCTCCGGAAACAGCTCCCACAGAAACGCGCTCCAAGCAGATTTATCATCCCTGAGATGATCCAAGAATGTGCCTCTGTTCTTGTGTGGCAGGGCAGGCTAAACACCACCCAAGCCCAGGGTGTCATCCCAAGGGAATTATAACTGGTGCTTAAGAAGGAGCATGCAAGTGGGGTATGGTTATGGGAAAGCTTCTCTGCAGCTCTTCCTGTCTCCAGGGATCTGCGGGAAAGGGACTTTCCAAGACAGAAGTTCCGTCTTTGTGATTTCCCAGCTCCTGGCAGCTGATTCTTTCAATAAATTGACGGGTCAGTTCTTAAGTTCTTATGAACTTTCAACTTCTGCCACATCATGTGACAAAACCCACTACAATTTACCATAATTTATGTGCAGAGAAAAGGGGTTCTACATCCTGCAACATCAATTACTAGAGCTAAAAAAAGCAGGCTGGTAGGGGGTGCAGCCTCTTCATCACATCTTGTGTGCCTGAAAGCCTGTCTGTCTTGAGAAAAATCATCCGTCTCCATAAAAAAGTACTTTTCCTCCCTAGACATCTTGTATCACACTTTAAAATGCACAATTCCGACACTCAGACAGCATACTCAGCTGACAGCAGTGGTTGCTTCCTAGACACAAGGTCAAAAAAAAGTCTCAGAGAAGAGAATTCGCAAATCTCTTCATAGCCCAGGCACCAGATCCTCCAAATGGAGGTGTCAGATGCAGTTGCATGAGAAGTCAGGAACACTTATCTGATTGGGGGGAAGAAAAGGGGAGAGAAAGATCTTTAGGCACAGGATTTTTGGGCAGGCAGAGCAAAACGTGTCAGGAGTTACTCTCAGGACTACAAGGGAGCCATTCATAGCTGTAATCAGTTTGCTCTGCGGTGCTTGCAGGAACATGCCAAGGCTGCTCTGTGATTCTGCCCGACTGACTTAGTGTTTGTGATTTGCCTGACCTTTGCTCTAAATAAATGGGAGCCACACAGAGAGAATTTTGATGCAAGGCCCCTGCATCTATAGTATCCTCCCTGGCTGCAACCCACTGGCTTCCCGGGGCTTTGTTTTAAAGGAGAGACAGACAGAAGACAGGCAGGATGGGAAAATGAAGAAATTAAATGCAAGCTGTCTGGCCCACAGAATTAAAAAAAAAAAAAAGAAGAAAAAAAAAGAAATCAGAATAGCCTGGCTTTGTTTTCTGTCATGTTATTTATCTTACTTCAGAATTAAATCCAGATGACATAGATAAGACAGGGGTGACCCCTAGTGCCCTCTCCAGCTGCAGCTTCCACTGTTGTTCCCCGTATTGATATTAGAGCATAAACAGAGGGAAGAAGCAGCACCTTTCAGATTTGTTCTTCATTCACAAAGCCCCTCTCTCTCCCCTTTCAGAAACCAGATCTCATTTCCTCTCACTACTGAAACTCTATCACTGCAAGGCATTCAGTGCAACATCCCTTTGTCACTGTTGTCTGGGAACAAAATTAAACACATTTACTTGTGTAAGAACTTATTATATTCCATTGACTATTTATCATAGAACATTTATATTTATCACCTTACATAAAAGAAAGAAGAGCCTATTTTGCTAACTCTAGGCTTGTCAATAGCTAAGAACAGCCATTCAAACTCTTGAGAAGAGACCTTTGTCTTGTAAAAAGTGTATTTTACAGCACCCAGGCGCTGAAAGGAGCGAGTCTTTCCTGTGACAGCCATCAGCATGCACCACTTTTTTTTTGTCTTTCAGCAATGTCAAAACTCTCTGTTCTTGTGAATCAGCCTGCACCAGACATACCCCACTCACTGTGCTGGGTGATGCTCATCGGGGGCTTTTCCCTGTGTTATTGTGAGGGAACAGCTCCTCTTTCACAAAAATCTCGAGACACCCCCTCAGATTACTTTGGGATGCAGGATTTTTCTTAAGGAAATAAATTATCTTAGGCACAAGGCTGAAAGATTTTTAGCTTCCTGTAACGTGAGCACTTGGGGCACTTCCTGCCCTGCTGAGGTCGGGGCTGTGCCCACCAGCACCCAGTGTGGGTGGTACCACATCAGCTGACATCTCAAAATTTCACGTATTCAATGGGATCTCACCAGGCAAAGACGGCACCTGCTAACAGTCCTCACGGTGACACTTCTATCCTCAAAAGAGCAGCAAACTCCCCTGTGCAGCATCACAGCCTGCCACAGACTCATCTGATGCCTCTTCAGCTCTGGTTTTTTTTTTTTTTGCTTTTCAGCACTGGCAGCCACCACCACAGCACCCCCACTGCTGCACCAGGGTTCCTCTGCAGAGTCTGGATCCTCAGAGCTGGCACCCTCACTGCTCAAGCCCCAGGAATGCTTCAACACTTCCCAAAGGCAATTCCCCAGCTCATCCTGGAGGAATCTTTGGGAGGACGTGACATGTTGCTGTCACCCCCATCACCATTCAGCTGGCACGTCCTTCCTCTTTTGCCACCCACCAGCCTATTTCTTCACCAGAAACTACTTCCAGGTCTCAGTCAGTCCTTCCTCCCCAACAACTTTTTGCTTTCACACAGCCTCTCTGGTCATTCATCCCCAGAGTTTCTTCTTAAGCCTCCAAGCTTCCTGCTGCCCCCATCACCTCCTCAGGCAGATAAACACCACCACCCCCCTTTCCAAACCAGCCCTTTCCTGGCATTTACAACCATGACTCAGCCCAAGTGAAGCTGGATCAGCCACAGGTGAGGCTGGTCGATGCCTCTGTAACAAATGTTTTATTCTCTGCAGGGCTGGGCTGGCTGAAATTAAAGCAGTTGAATTTTTTCCAGTTTTAGTAAAAGTTTGTGATCTGCTCTGGACATAGAATCATAGAATGGTTCGGGTTGGAAGGGACCATAAAGATTCTCCAGTTCCACCCCTTGCCATGGGCAGGGACATCTCCTACTATTCCAAGCTGCTCCAAGCCTCCCCCTACCTGGCCTTGGACATTTCCAGGGATCCAGGTGCAGCCACAGCTTCTCTGGGCAACCTGTGCAGAGTCTCCCCACCCTCACAAGGGAGAATTTTTTTTCCTAATAACCAATCTGAACACACCCTCTGTCGATTTGAATCTAATCTCCCTTGTCCTGTCGCTCCATGCCTTTGTCCACTGTCCCCCTCCAGCTCTCTTGGAGAGCTCTCTCTTTTAGGCACTGGACAGGGCTCCCAGGTCTCATTGGAGCCTTGTGTTCTTCAGGCAGAACACCCCAACTGTTTCAGCCTGGCTCCAGAGCAGAGGTGCTGCAGGCCCCTGAATATCAAGGATATAATACCACTCTACTTATGTGCCTGTTCTCTGAATCATTTCCCCCTGATTTTATATCTCTATGTTCCCATGTTCCCTTGTTTACATTAAAAGCAACAGTTTCTGAATTGAAGTTCCTCCTAATGTTTTATTTTTAAATCAGGTTTCGGGGGGGGGTAGGAATTGTGCTAGTCATTGCATAATTTTGGTTTTATCAGCTGTAAATCTCACTTGCTTCTGAGATATCCCATGCCTCCCAGCATGACACCAACTCTGCATTGCCCTCATGTCTCTGGACCCGGCACTGCCCTAAGCTTCCCCTTTTATTTCTTTACCCCTTTGTTCTAGTTAAAGATATGCAAATATATCATCCTCAGAGCTACTGTTTGCTTCTTTCACAATATTGCATGTTCTTTCTCCTGTGAGTTTATTTTCCTTGTTAGCTTTAGCAAACATCTTTTCTTTTTCTTCATTGCTGCTCTGACTGTATATGATCCCATACAGAGAAAGCATGACAAAATCTCTTTCTATAAAACATAGATCTTTCTATAGCTGCATTTCCCCCTCTATTATTATTTTTGCTTGGTGCTAGCTCTGTGTATTCCAGTTATGTTCTGCATCTAAAACAATCTGTCAGCTAACATGTGCCTGTAAGTAGTGGGAGTATTAGTTTTGAATATTTTCATTTAAACTCTAGCTTTGTTCCCTCACACTGTTAAAATGCTCAGAATTATCTCATTACTTTAATATTTTATTATCACAGGAACGAACTTCTTTGCATGCTTTTGCAATATTACACTTTCCAGGTTCCTCACATCCTTGTTCATACTATTGGAAAGTTACTCTTGGGAAGTGAAAATGCTTTCTTGGATGTCACTTGAATGTCAGAATCTGAACCAAGCAATGCTGAATTTGACACAATCCAAACCGAACCAACTCTTAATCAGGTAAAGTAAAATCATCAGCATTAAAAATGCTTTCATTAAAGACAGGAGGTTTTTTCTGTCCAAAGGCTACACTGGTTCAAGGAAGCCATAAATCCTGTGGTTTGCCTGACACTGCAGATCAGACTAGATGAGCAGAACGGTTTATTCTGGTATTCATGCTGAAAAACTTACAAATATCCGGACAAACTGCATCTGGTAGAGAGATGGTCAAACAAGATAAGGGAGTTGCTGCTTCTGCTCTTAAATGCTCGAAAATTCGCCTACAGTTCTGCTGACACAGATACTTCTCACCCAGAGATCAATAATGCAGCTGTTCTCACTTGTTTTCTTTTTTATCTGGGCTGTGTTATAACTTTCAAGATTTTCCTTTTCAAAATTTTGTTAGAAAACTGCACTTGATCCTGCTAGTGATGGAAAGCCAGTGTTTTACCAATGATTATTGTTGCTTTAGTGTCCCCCCCAGCTTATGACTCCTGTGAATCAGAAGTTGACTCACTCAGAGGAGTTTGGAGAGCCAGAGGCAGCTCCCAGACCTTGCTCCTTCACATGCTCAGCAGCGAGTGCTTCTGCTGAAGTTCCCATGCTGGGGCCATGGGTTTTAGCAGCCCGGATGGCTCTGTCCCCTCCAGTCACCACCCTGACTCCCACAGGGCTGCACACACTGTCTCACTGGGAGCCCAGGACCAGGAGGGTCACAGGAAAGAGGATTTTTATGTGATGGCCCATTAGATGCATTGCAATAGGAAAAAATGGGTTTGAATGAGTCATGAAACTTTTAATACACCATGAACTAGAAAAACCCACTGGACACGCCATGGCACCACACGACACAGGGAACATGGGATGGAACAAATCCCACCCCCAACACAAGGCTCATGAAGAAAGGTTTTATTTTTCCTGTTGAAAATCCATCAGGAAGCATAAAGCTAGTCTCAAAAAAGTCATTTTCCTATTTTCCAAGCACAAGTGCAAAAACAGCAATCAGAAATGCTGAGTGCTGCCTTTCCAGAGTTTAGACCAACTCAAAGCTGCCATCAATCCCAGTTCCTTGCACTCTGCTCCCAGTTTGCTCAAGCCTTCCACCAAAACCAGTAGCATAATTCTCTATTCCTCTTTTTTCCCCCCAACTTCCAATTGTTTTGCACAGTTCAAGTAAAACATGTAAAACCAGGCTTTGCCATGGGGTGAAAACTGAAGAAGGAATAACAAACGAAAAATAAAATCCATAAAACAATTAAAGACAGAACCTGACATACAAAGCCCAACAGAGTCCAGTCACTGATTTCTGTTTGTACTCACCAGCACAGAAGCTGCACAGTTCTCAGAAGAGCATGGCTGGGGGGGGGTATATTCTCACCTTCCTCTAATTCCATCCATCAATCTGGGAAGAGAAGAGCATTGCAAATCTCAGCATGCTCGGCAGATACAGACACCCAAGTGCTCAGCACGGCATGAAATCGCCTTCACGTGGAATCCTTTCTGAAGGCAATAACCGGGCACAGGTAAGGCTGGGATCAGCCTTTGGAGCACAGGGGTAATTACCACTGTGAGTGAAACACCCATTTACCCGGCTAACCCATCAGATCCTCCTTAAGCAGAGGGAAAAGTTAAAGAAAAAACATTGTCAATTTCTGCATTTCACTCAGTTTTTGCACCCTCTTAGCTGCCAATCAATGTTTTACTGCAGATTTCTGACAATTATTAACAAATACATGAACAAGAGTGACAAACTGAGCAGCCAGTGGCACACAGCCTCAGAGGTGTTAGTCTTTATTAAACCTTCAAATGAAAGTGGCCCTGAAGTGCCAGATTCCCATTTTACCCTCTGTCACACTTACTGAGGGAGTGTGAACCTGACCCAGAACCGGTTCTTCAGCAATTTAATTGTAAGGGTCATGTAGAGCAGCTGGTAACAGCAGCACACCCAGAAAGGGGACGCTCCGCTTTTACTTTATTTTTTTAACAGTCTTTGGTTTTTAACTTTCTGTCAGTCCCTAATGCATACCTGGATACCCAATTATTTCAAAGAGGCTAAAGGAAAGTCACTGCTGGAATTTTCTGGCTCTCCTGCATGGCGGTAGATGACATTAATTCAAGGGGTTTGGTTGGCATCTGCTCCACAGCTGTTTCCAGCTGAGGACACTGGAGGTTTCTGGGCTCATAAAGGGGCTGGCATTTATTTGGGGGTCACACCACAGTTCTTGGCATCTCTCTAGGCAGGTCCTTATGCAAATGACCAGCATTTACTTGGAATTTGCATTAATGTGTAACTGAAAAGCTGCTTCCAAGGATGCCTGTTTTCAAATCTTTGGGTTCTCCCCATAACCAAACATCTCCAGGCTGGTTTAGGGGAGTGGAGGCTGCTGCTGGGTGTGATTCAGAGTTGCATGTCAGTGTTTGGTATTGACTTAATAAACCAAGGGCTGCCTGAGCAAACTGCCCATCCCAGATCCAAGCACCCTTATCTCCTGGCAGCGCTGTTCCTCCTCATTTAAAACAAAACTACACTTCAGAGTTAGGAATGAAATGAAGCCAACAAGGCAAAGAACAACTTCACATCACTTTCTGCTACTGTCTGTGGAATTCCCAAAATTAACCATGCCATCGAGTACCCCACTGAGCCAGCCCTGGTAAACTCCTGCTCCAAGCAGCCAGCACTTACCTGGATCAGAACTGAATTCCCTCCAAAGCCTCCAGGAATGATGCAAATACTGGGCTTGGGCATTAATCCATGGGAAACCGTGAGATCCCAGCACCGTGCTGCAGATGCAGCTGTCTCTGGAGTCTTTCAGAGAGAACTTGTGAGGCAGCAGCACTGCTCTGGGACACAGATGCCCCACGAGTGGGTGAAGTGGAGAGATAAGCAGGTGAGGACACGCCAGCAGCAGTGCGGGATCGCCCGGCACAGCTCCAGCTCAGAGGAGCTTCCTCTTTCCAACGTCACTCTGGTGTTACACGGAAGGACCAAGCAGCAAGTGGTTCATGGTCTTTTCCTTCTTCTTTTATAATAAGAATTTTTCAATTCTGATCGTTTTAAATGTAGGAAGAGGTGACTTTTTAACTTGGAGAAAAAAATTGTGTCATATTCCTGCATCTAAGCTTACCGAATGGAAAGGAAATATCTCCTGCAGTTTTCAGAAAACCAGGCGAAGCTATGAGCCTGGCCAGCCATTCTTCATCAGTTTTGGAGGATCTGTGCTGTGAGGACACTCACAGTACTTTAAAAGAGG
The DNA here is from genome assembly GCF_052056855.1 of Sturnus vulgaris. NCBI lineage: Eukaryota > Metazoa > Chordata > Aves > Passeriformes > Sturnidae > Sturnus > Sturnus vulgaris. The sequence continues at coordinate 21,092,055 of NC_142252.1, read as the reverse complement.
GTGAATAGAGGCAGGCAAGTGAGGGACTGCACAGTGAAGGCTGAGGAAAAGGTGCTTCAGGATTGCAAGTGCTGGCTCAGAACAGCCAGCCCAGGTACAGCATGCTCCTCTGGTATGAAACCACTGGGGTGTTTCAAATTTGCTAAAATATCTTGACAGGGTGGCTCTGCTTCTCTTCTGCTGCCTCTGGTGCCTGTCTGGTCCCAGGGGAGCCACGTGCTCACAGCATCTGCTCCCACAGGACACAGCCAGTGCCAGGAGGCTTCCTGGGAACAAACTGAGGAGGGAGCATACTCCACAATCACTGAGCAAGACAGTCGTGGCATATTTAGGTGTCCAAATGCTAATTTTTGTGCAAACAGGTGGCAACTGGGAATATTTCTTATAAACTCTTCAGAAGTGCTTCGATCTAGGTGTTGAGAATGTTGTCTCATCTTTATTCTGAATGGCTTTTCCTTTCCATTTCCTTTTTCTTTTGATGGGCTGAACCCACAGAGAAAAGCTCTCCTTAAGCTCCTGTAAGGATGAAAAGGAATGCTGAGATCTCCTGGGAGAGATCTAAGTGAGACCTGGAGACAGAGTAGTGGAGGAAAAAAAAGGCGACGGTTAAGTTTATAGTATAGGTTGGTATTTATATTAGTGATAATATTTAGCGACTGTTTGAAGGTCAGTATTTGTTTCAGCAAACTTAATATCAGTGAGTCATCCTGCCTTGTGCACACAGGGAGAAGCGTCCTCGTGAAACACCATGGCTTTTTCATGTTTTCACCCCAAATCGTGCTGCATTTTTAAAGCACTGAACACACGGTGCTGCTCATTACCCAGCTCCTCTGGCTTGCTGAAAACCCAGCCTGGCCTTTCTGCAAACACCAGCCTGGGACCTTTAAACCTGCCAGTGACACACTCTGCTGCTTTTTGGAAGGTTCCTTGTGACTCCAAAGTTGTGAGCCTTCCATCTTTTGAAAAGCAGACTTTAGAAGGATGTTGTAAAAAGAACACCTTTGCCTTCTGATTGCAAAAAAACCCTGAGTTTCCTTCAGCAGATTGCAGCCCCCCGTTCAAATAGGGCTGTTTAGGGTGGTACCACTATTTATGACTTTGCTGATGGAGACAGGACTCACACAACGATGGTCTGGGCAAAGGCTGGTTTTAATTAGGAACACTGAGAGTCGTTAAGTGACCGAGGACGGTCCTGAGTCACGGCACCAGAACAGTACTGGAGATTGCTTAGGGCCATGGGGTTCAGTCCTTCTTTTAAAAATTTTTCCTAAGACTATTCCCCTGGGAAGAGGAAGCCAGTGGGGTGTTTGGAACCACAAACGTGTCTGATCAGAGGCTACAGAGGAGGATTTTGTGGTCTCTTAAGAGCAGACATGCTGAAATTTACTCCAGTGGAGACACACAGCTAAGGAGGGCATTTCTAACATTCTCACACAGCCCCAAAAACACTTTATTTAACACCAGCCAGCCCTTTAATCACCACTTTTGCTTGGGATGTTGTAGCTCTGTGAAAGTGGAAGCAGTGGCCTCAGGCATTGACCTCAGATGCTCTCCCCTAACTCTGCACAGAGCTGTGACCAGGTAGGAGCTGTGCTGAGAAGGATGCTTTGCCCCTTACTATGTTCCCCTCCTGCTCCCAGTTTGCTTTAAGAAGATTCATCCCTTCCTCACTCATGGGAGGAGGAAGCCTTTAGAAAGATGCAACACATGCAGCAAGCCTTGGTTCCCAGTTTGGGGGAAGATATATTGTCTTCTGGGAATTGTAGTCCCAGGAAACACGAATTTGCAGCCTTCCTGGGAAGGTGAGCCAGGAAAGCTGGCAGCCTGCAGCTGTTTCCATAGCCCCAGTGCAAGAGAAAATGTTTTGAAATTGAGGGAAATTTTTATAGGCAAGTCTGCTTGGAAATTAGCAAGCTCCAGTAGGAAAACTTGAACATGTTTGGGAGAATTAGATACCAAGAAAGAAACTCTTTCTGCCGTGATGAGGATTGGAAAAGTCTCTAGTCATAGGGAAACTAGCCTTGGGGTTCCATGGGAGGTTTGAAGGCTGCTTGAGGAGAGAGCATTGGCTGGCCAGAGAGCCAGGTACAGATGAGCCCTTATGGCTTAACAGGCATGAAAATGTTCTGCCAGAGTTGAAGAAAGTAGGTTTGCAAAATGGAGATGGAAAGTTTGGGCTCCAGTCTGCACCAGCCTGGCAGAGGAGAAAAGCTCCTCTTCCTGCTGCTTTTTTGCCTGGGGATGAGGTACAAGACAGAGCAGAAATATGGATACAGCTGGAAGAAGAACCCCTTGGTACGAACGACGAATTACTGACAGAAAGTGCACAGCGGTTGTTTGTGGTTTGCAGAAGCCACCGCAGTGTTTGCAGGCTGAAAGAGGCAGAGGAAATGTTTCTATGGACTGAAGAGCTGAACCCAGCACAGGCGTCAGGCTGGTAAATCAGAGAGCAAACTCTGCGCTTGCCCACTGCTTCAAATGCTGTTATAGGGAAAGTCATTTATATTCCTATTCTGGAAAAGACTATTATGTCCTTGTTTGTGAGAAGAAATGCTGTCCTCTGGCTATGCAAAATTCTGCACAGCATGTTCTGTAGAAAGCCTAAATGCATTATCCAAAAGTCCTGGAGCCCACTGGGAGCTCCACCACCTTCCATCACTCCTCTCAAGCCCACTTGCACAGCCAGCAGCCCTGCACACTGTCCCCCTGGGGCTGTGCCTGGCCTTGGCTCGGTGCTCTACACGTCCCAGGGGCTCAGGCTGTTGCTAGAAAGTCATATTTATGTACAAACAACTCAGCCGGGGAGGGCTTGGTTTCAACACTGACTTTGGCTCACGTGTGGTTGCTGCAGCACAGCCTCTGCAGCCTCTCTGAGCTGGGTTAGAGGGCTTGGTTAAAAAACTGCCATTCCTTTTCCTGCTCTGGTGGTTTGAGGTGCAGCATCAATGTGAGTGCTGCACTTACCAGCTGAACACTAAATAACTGGAAATAATAACCAGTGAAGACATTTATGAGCTGAGTGAGGCCCTAGGACAATAAAGGAAGCTTGATGGTAGCTCATTCATTACCATCTGCACATATTAGCAGTAAAGCTGACACCAGCAGACAGAACCACAGGCCTACAAAGACCTCTTAACATTATTTTCCACTTTTACAAATTTAATTAGCTCTTTCCCCCTCAAGCAGCAAAATACAAAAATATTTTTTTCCAGGTAATATAGCCATTTTCCAGGTAAAGAAGTGAACACTAAAGCAGAAAAACCTATATTAGAACTGTTATTCTCATTTTCTACGTGGACATTTTGGCAATCGTTTCTTCTCTGAAAGGAACAGTCTTTTTGTTCAGTGTCATAACTCATGGGCTTCTAAACCAGAATGCTGATGGATGGAGTCTCAAAAGGTGGAATTTAATCTGATTTCCCACATCTTTCTCTGGCTTGACTAGGCTGCTGTAAGTTTAGACAGGAATAGTCATAATTTCTGTTTCAAGAGTAAGATGTGGTGATCTCTGGTTCTCCTTCCCCACAGCTGGCAGTTTCTCAGGGCCCTTGCAGTTTTGGGAGGGGACGTTTTCTCGTAGGACAGCACTGTGCAGAACTGTAAGAAAATCTTATCAGAATAAGATAACACCTCACAGCCCAGCAGCACCTCCCTGACAGAACTCAGTGGTTCATTCTCCAGTAATCAGTGCTGGCCTGAGCAGCCTGGTCCAGCTGCTGTTGACATGAGGGCTTTGGGACAGCTGCAGCCACCCCCAGGGTGTTCCCAGATAACAACAGATAGCAGTGTGCTGCTGGAGCCCTCATTCAAGGTCTGGGTTTAGCCAGCAGTTCACGTTGGTATGTGTTGATTCCTGCAGGAAGATAATCTTTGTGCTGCTAAAGCAAATTTTGGTTTCCAGAACAACCTGGTAATGGAGCTATTCTTTCTGTTAATTATGCTGTCCAAACAGAACCTTGTGGACCTGATTTTCTGCTATTAGAAAGAGAAAGGTAATCATACCAGCATACAAATGACAAGACTGAGTAAAAACTCAGCTATTGTACCAGCAGTTCAGCCTGACTTTCCCAGAAAGAAAATGATTCACGTATCCCCTGACACCATCCCAACATGCAGTTTTCCTGGGAGCCTGGATTTCCTAATGCTGTGACGTCTGATCCCAGTTTGTGGTGAATAAAGTGATGTTAACTGACCAGTTATTCAGTCTATCATCTCAGGGGTAGTATTATACCTTCCCCATGCACAAAACAAACCTTAGGCTCAGTAAGCCTTACCAGCTTCACTTCTGAGCTTCACAGAATCCTTACTAGGATTTGGGAAAACCAGCAAGAAGAGAGGGTATCAACCTTTTGCCCATAATAAGCTTTCAAAGATGAATATTCCTATTACAGCATACCCTGGGGGAATTTGTTATGACTTCCTCAATACAGAATGCACTTCTGCCATCAGATATCTTTTTGAAACGTAGGGGCCTGGAAACCCTGCTCATCCCTGCTGTCCCCTCACCAGGCTGCATTTGGGAACGAATCATTCCTGTATTTAAACTGAAAGCATGGTGAGGTCCTGTCAGATCCCTGGGTGCAAGATAGGAGAAGGGGGAACTTTTAAACCAAAAGAGGAGAGATTTAAACTATATATTAGAAAAAAGTTCTTTTTGGGGGTGGTGAGGCCCAGGCACAGGTTGCCCAGAGGAGCTGTGGCTGCCCTGGAAGTGTCCAGGGACAGGTTGGATGGAGCTTGGAGCTGCCTGGGACAGTGGAAGTTATCCCTGCCTGTGGTTGGAAGGAGATAATCTTTAGGATCCCTTTCAACCCAAACCATTCCATGATATCCAGAGTGAGCAGGACCAAGCAATAGAACACCCACCAGCACCTCATCCCAAACTGCATCACCTCCATCCTGGGGACACCCTGGGTTTGCCTTCCAGCAGTGCAGGGATAGAGAGCACACAGGCACGTTTGCTTTACACAATAGAACAACCAAAAGGCTCCAGCTCTGCCTTTCTTCGACAGAAAGGCAGCCAGAGAACTGCCCTCTCCCACGAGCCTGGTGCTCAGCCTATGAGATAATACAGGCTGGCCTTTTCTTTGCAGCTGTATTGTTTTAGTGCTTTGGAAAATAGCAGCAGGCTGAGCAATGAGTCATCTGTCACTAGATGGGGTTAAAGTAATTTCCGTTTTCTGTTGCCATGGGGAAATCAACGTCCTAAGATTTGTCCTTTCTCCCACTCAAACACGTGGGAGTAGAAAGCCTGAAACCCAGCAGGACTAAACATTTTTTAAAATTATTTTTTATATATTTTTTTGTCCCCTTATAAACAAACTTCCCTCCGTGGCCTTGCAGCTGTCAGTCTGTTCCCGGAATCGTCCGGTTAACAATGTCATTCCCCTTGGATTGCAAAAAATCCAGAAGCAGAGTTAAGTAAATATTTGACATTCATATAGGAGTTGCTTCATGTTATCACTCGAAGAGTCTCTTTTTCTTGTAAAGTTTTACATGTGCATTCGAGGGGGAATTATAAAGTTGATATTATTCA